>NC_043700.1:150643736-150657989 GCF_006229205.1 Suricata suricatta | reverse complement strand
TATATATATATATACTACATCTTCTTGATCCACTCATCAGATGATGGACATTTAGGCTCTTTCCATGTTTTGGCTATTGTTGACAGTGCTGCTATGAACATTGGGGTACATGTGCTCCTATGCATCAGCACTTCTGTATCCCTTGGGTAAATCCCTAGCAGGGCTATTGCTGGGTCATAAGGGAGTTCTCTGGATAGTGTTTTGAGAAACCTCCACACTGTTTTCCAGAGCAGCTGCACCAGTTTACATTCCCACCAACAGTGTAAGAGGGTGCCCATCACTCCACACCCTCGCCAGCACCTACAGTCTCTTTATTTGTTCATCTTAGCCACTCTGACTGGTGTGGTGTGGTTTTGATTTGTGTTTGCCTAATGGTGAGTGATGTTGAGCAACGTTTCATGTGCCTGTAGGCCATCTGGATGTCCTCTTTGGAGAAGTGTCTGTTTATGTCTTCTGCCCATTTCTTCACTGGGTTATTTGTTTTTTGGGTGTGGAGTTTGGTGAGTTCTTTGTAGATTTTGGATACTAGCCCTTTTATCTGTTATGTCATTTGCAACTATCTTTTCCCATTCTGTTGGTTGCCTACTAGTTTTCTTGATTGTTTCCTTTGCAGTGAAGCTTTTTATCTTGATGAGGTCCCAAGACTTCAGTTTTGCTTTCATTTCCCTTGTCTTTGGGGATATGTCATGTAGGAAATTGCTGCAGTTGAGGTCAAGGAGGTTTTTTCCTACTTTCTCCTCAAGGGTTTTGATGGTTTCCTGTCTCACATTCAGGCCCTTCAGCCATTTTGAGTTAATTTTTGTGTATGGTGTAGGAAAGTGGTCTAGTTTCATTCTTCTGCATGTTGCTGTCCAGTTCTCCCAGCACCACCCGCTAAAGAGGCAGTCTTTTTTCCATCAGATACTCTTTCCTGCTTTGTCAAAAATTAATTGGCCGTACATTTGTGGGCCCAATTCTGGGTTCTCTATTCTATTCCATGGGTCTATGTGTCTGTTTTTGTGCCAATACCATACTTTCTTAATGATGACAGCTTTGTAGTAGAGGCTAAAGTCTGGGATTATGAGGCCTCCCATTTTGGTTTTCTTCTTCAATATTCCTTAGGCTATTCGGGGTCTTTTGTGGTTCCATATGAATTTGAGAATAGTTTGTTCTAGCTTTGAGAAGAACACTGGTGCAATTTTGATGGGGATTGCATTGAATGTGTAGATTGCTTTGGGTAGTAATGACATTTCACAATGTTTATTCTTCCGATCCATGAACAGGGAATGTTTTTCCATTTCTTTTTGTCTACTTCAATCTCTTTCATAAGTTTTCTATAGTCTTCATCATATAGGTGTTTTACATCCTTGATTAGGTTTACTCCTAGGTATTTTATGGTTTTTCGTGCAATGGTGAATGGGATCAGTTTCTTGATTTCTCTTTTGGCTGCTTCATTTTTGGTGTATAGGAACGCAACTGATTTCTGTACATTGATTTTGTACCCTGAAACTTTACTGAATTCATTGATCAGTTCTAGAAGGTGGAGTTGATTGGGTTTTCCATGTAGAGTATCATGTCATCTGCAAAAAGTGAAAGTTTGACTTCTTCTTTGCCAATTCTGATGCCTTTTATTTCCTTTTGTTGTCTGATTGCTGATGCTAGGACTTCCAGCACTATGTTAAACAACAGTGGTGAGAGTGGACACCCCTGTTGTGTTCCTGATCTCAGGGAGAAAGCTCTCAGTTTTTCCCCATTGAGGATGATATTAGCTATGGGCTTTTCATAAACTGCTTTTATACTGTTTAGGTAAGTTTTTTCTATTCTGACTTTCTCAAGGGTTTTTATTAAGAAAGGGTGCTGTACTTTGTCAGATGCTTTTTCTGCATCTATCGACAGGATCATATGGTTTTTTTCCTTTCTTTTATTAATGTAATGGATCACATTGATGGATTTACGAATATTGAACCAGCCCTGTAACCCAGGAATGAATCCCACTTGACCATGATGGATAATTCTTTTTATATGCTGTTGAATTCAATTTACTAGTATCTTGTTGAGTATTTTTGCATCTGTATTCATGAAGGATATTGGTCTGTAGCTCTCTTTTTCGGCTGGGTCTCTGTCTGGTTTGGGTATCAAGGTGATGCTGGCTTCGTAGAATGAGTTTGGAAGTTTTCCTTCTATTTTTTGGAATAGTTTGAGAAGAATGGGTATGAGCTCTGCTTTAAATGTCTGGTAGAATTCCCCTGGGAAGCCATCTGGCCCTGGGTTCTTATTCGTTGGGAGATTTTTGATAACAGATTCGATTTCTTCACTGGTTATTGGTCTGTTCATGCTTTCTATCTCTTCCCATTTGAATTTTGGCAGTGCATGTGCATTTAGGAATTTGTCTCTTCTAAGTTGTCCAATTTGTTGGCATATAGTTTTTTATAGTAATCTCTGATGATTGCTTGTATTTCCAAGGGATTGGTTGTGATAGATCCTTTTTCATTCATGATTTTGCCTATCTGGGAGCTCTCTCTTTTCTTTCTGAGGAGCCTGGCTAGAGGTTTATCGATTTTGTTTATTTTTTTCAAAGAACCAACTCTTGGTTTCATTTATTTGCTCAACTGTTTTTTTGGATTCTATATTGTTTATTTCTGCCCTGATCTTTATTATTTCTTTTCTTCTGCTGGGATCGGGGTGCTCTGGCTGCTTCCCTTCTAGTTCCAGTCGTTGCTCTGTTAGATTTTGAATTTGCACTTTTTCTAGTTTGTTGAAATTGGCCTGGATTACAATATACTTTCCTCTTAGGACTGCCTTTGCTGTGTCCCAGAGATTTTGGATTGTTGTATTTTCGTTTTCATTTGTTTCCATATATTTTTTAAATTTCTTCTCTAATTGTCTGATTAGCTCAATAATTCTTTAGTAGGGTGGCTTTTAACCTCCACATTTTTGGAGGTTTTCCAGACTTTTTCCTGTGGTTAATTTCAAGTTTCATAGCATTGTGATTTGAAAGTGTGCATGGTATGATCTCTATTCATTTATACTTATGGAGGGCTGCTTTATGCCCCAGTATGTGATCTATCTTGGAGAATGTGCCATGTGCACTCAAAAAGAAGGTGAATTAACTCTCTTCAGGATGCAGAGTTCTAAATATATCAGTTCCTTCTGTGTCATTCAGGTCCATTGCTTCTTTAGTGATTTTCTGTCTGGTTGATCTATCCATTGCTGTCAGTGGAGTATTAAAGTCCCCTGCAATTAGCACGTTCTTGTCAATAAGATTGTTTTTGTCTGAGATTAGTTGTTTTATGTATTTGGATGCTCCTGAATTTGGCTCATAGATATTTATAATTGTTAGCTCTTCCTGATGGATAGACCCTGTATGTATTGTATAATGTCCTTCTTCATCTCTTGTTACTGCCTTTACTTTAAAGTCCAGTTTGTCTGATATAAGTATGGCTACTCCGGCTTTCTTTTGGCTTCCAGTCACATAGTAGATATTTCTCTATCCCTTTACTTTCAACCTGACGGTATCTTCAGGGCAAAAATGAGTCTCTTTTAGATAGCAAATCGATGGGTTTTGTTTTTTTTTATCCATTCTGCTACCCTGTGTCGTTTGGTTGGAGCATTCAGTCCATTTACATTCAGTGTTATTATTGAAAAATGTGGGTTTAGAGTCATTGTGTTCTCCATAGAATTCATGTTTATCGTGATGTCTCTGGCACCTTGTATTCTTTGCAACATTTCCCTCTTAGAGTCCCTCTTAGGATTTCTTGTAGGGCTGGTTTGGTGGTCATGAGTTCTCTCAAGTTTTGTTTATTTGGGAACACCTTTATCTTTCCTATATTGAATGACAGCCTTGCTGAATAGAGGATTCTTGGCTGCATGTTTTTTCTGTTCATCACATTGAAGATTTCCTGCCATTCCTTTCTGGCCTGCCAGGTTTCATTAGATAGGTCTGTAACCACTCTGATAGGTTTCCCTTTGTACGTGAGGGCCCTTTTCTCCCTAGCTGCTTTCAGAATTCTCTCTTTATCTTTATATTTTGCCAGTTTTCACTATGATATGTCATGCAAAGGTTGATTCAAATTACGTCTTAAGGGGGTTCTTTGTGCCTCTTGAATTTGAATGTCTATTTCTTTTCCCAGATTTGGGACATTCTCAGTTATAATTTGGTCTTATCCCTTGAGGACCTTTCTCTCTGTCTTCCTCTTCAGGAATTCCTATGATATGGATGTTGTTCCATTTGATTGTATCACTCAGGTCTCAAATTCTCCTTTCCTGCTCCTGGATCAATTTCTCTCTCTCGTTTTCCGGTTCCTCTTTTGCTATAACTATATCTTCTAATTCACCTGTTCTTCTCTCTGCCTCATCAATCCTTGAGGTGGCTGCCTCCATTTTGTTATTCACCTCATTTATAGCCTTTTTAAACTCCTAACACCTATTTTCAAAGTACCTAATCATTATCTCAGTTGCCTCTTTGATGCTTTTCTCAACCCCAGTGATTAATTTTATGACAAGTTTTTAAAATTCTTGATCCGGTATGTTGTCTAGATCTGCCTTCAGCAGTTCTGTGGCTGTGACTTCTTCCTGGAGGTTCTTCAGGGGAGAGTTCCTTCGTTTTGTCATTTTTGCTAGTTTTCTGTCTCTTGTTAGCTTTAGAAAGCTCGTTGTGCACTGTGCACCTGTTAATATTGTTCTGTTAAAGGAGGCTTATTGACTGTCCAACCAGGACCTGTCGTTTCAGGAAGTATTCTTTTAATGGTGTCTCTCAGTTTCTCTTGTTGGGCCTTTGAATATTTTATTTCCCTACTCAGCGATATTTGGGACTTGCCGTCATGCACACTTTGGCTTGTTTCTTGGTGTAGCCCTAAGAAGGAAAACAGACAGACAAACAGAGAGGGAACAGAAGCACACAAACACACAGACAAATCAAAAACAAACAAACAAATTAAAAGGGGGAAAGAAAAGAAAGAAAATGGAGAGGAAAGAGATGAAAAGAGAAGAAAAAAATAATAAAGGGAGTCAGAGACAACAAAGGACAATGGACAGCCTAAAAGTGTATGACCAGTTGAGGGGAGAGATAAGGATGAGATACAGGAGAATATATCTGGATTGCAAGAAAGAAAAAAAAAGAGGGAGAGAGGAGAAAGGAAAATAAGGAGTAAAAATTTTTTAAAAATTTAAGTAAAAATGGTAATAATAATAAAAAGTAAGTACAAAAAAAAGAAAAAGAAAAAGGAAGACAAAAAGAAAAAAAAAGCAGCAGCTCCCCCTTGCGGATAAGATAGGCGTAGTTTGGTGTGGTAGGTCTTAGAGGCTGCTCTCCCATGTTCAGCCTTGGTGGCTGCAGAGAGTAAAATGGCGGCACGCCACGCTCTGCTGGAATTAGGCACTGTAGGCCACTCTAATATCTCCTTGTGCCACAGCTGAGCCAAGTTGTATTTTCCAGGCCCACCTCAGTTCAAAGTCCTAGTCCATGCACTTTTATGCTACCACCGATGAGATGTACTTGCTTTGGTGGCTGGCTTCTTAGGAGGAAGGATCAGTTTCTTTTGGCTAAGCCCAGGATTTCGGCTGCTGCTGCCTGAGGCAAGGTGTGCTGCCTGAGGCAGGGTGTGCAGCAGGAGGTGAAGTGCATGCTGTCACAGACACCACTGTGGACTCCCAGCCCCCAGTCGGGATCATGGCATGTTGGGGGAGGGATGAGTTTCTCTTGGCGCCAGCTGGGATTCGCACAGCTGCTGCCCGAGGCACCAGGCACTGCCGGAAATGAGCTTCGAGCCCTGGCCTCCACCACCGCCAACTCTCAGCTGGGATCGCGCAGGGGTGGGGGCTATTTTTTCCCTGTTGGCACCCGGGATTCAGGATTCGCGCGGCCAATGCTGGAGGTGAGATGCGCCGTGGAAATGTGGTGCGTGCTCCTACTCATGTAGCCGAGGTCGAAGTGAGCGCCCCTGGTGCCACCACCACAGCTGCCAACTCCCCACCAGGATGGTGCAGGGCTGGAAGCTGTTCTTTCCCTTGTGTCATCCAGGTTCGAGGTTCCTCCTGCCCAGCAGTTATATATGGAGTGAGAGTTTCTCTCTCTGATTGTGGTTAAACGTTCTTTATCTTTTCCCCAGGGACAGTAAAGTGAGTGTGTTCAGTTTCTCTGTCTCTTCCCTTTGTCTTGGGCTCTGCGTGCTTGCCCCATGTTGGGCTGGGGCTCCCACCTCCCCTGCCCATCTCAGGCTAGCCCATTTTCCAATCTCCCCAGTTCACACTCACTCACTCAGGTACCTTTGAGGTTGTCTTCTTTCTGGATTCCGTATTTTCTCCTTCTGCTCTTGCAGATGGGAGTAATGTCCTTCTCAGTTCGATAGATGGGGCAGACGAAGTTTACAGAGCTCTCTTCTTCTCTGCCATTTTGACTCGACAATGAGCAGTTTTAAACTCCATCTGGCACCATGCATGGCTGAGTTCTGACTCAAGAGGGTAAATTTGGAATGAGTTGTTAATACATTTCTGTGTTGCATAATTTAAGTTCTCTGAATAGTGTCCATAAAATGAATATGGCTTATTTTGCCAAAGGTTTTCATCAAGGAATGTATGTTATGTATATTATACACACACAGATTTTTTCCACTTTATTAGATTTTTGTTACCAAATAACACTTGATTATAAACATCTTTGTCTCTGATGCTTCAGGAATACAAACAAATCTAAGCAGATTCAGGAACAATGCTTTGAGTTGTAGTAGGAATTTCAGCTTTAAAAAGAAAGCAATTTATCCCTCAAGATTGATTTGTTGTGCATTTATGTGAGTGGGCGCCTGCCTTCCTGTTATGTTGTTCCAAACAGTTGATATCACACATTAAAAGTATTTTATACCATGGTGCCTTTCATATAGTTGTCTCAGCATTTCGATGCCAGGAATAAGAGTTAACATTTTTTTGTAAAGGGCCAGAGAGTTAATACTTGAGACTTTGTGCATCATACAGTCTGTCACAACTAGTTAGCTGTGCCGTTATAGTGCAAAAGCAGACACAGACGATAAATGAAAGAAAGGGTATAGCTGTGTTCCAGTAAAATATGGATTTATATGTAAAATGTGAAACTTCAAGATTCTGAATAACATCAAAAAGAATTTAGAAAGCATTAAACATGTAGGAATAAATTTAACCAAGGAGGTAAAAGACCTGTACTCTGAAAACTATAAAACATCAATGAAAGAAATTGAAGACAACATAAAGAAATGGAAAGATATTCTGTACTCGTTGATTGGAAGTTCATATTGTTAAAATGTCCATACTACCAAAAGCAATCTACATATTCAATGAAATCCCTATCAAAATAGTAATGGCATTTTTCACAGAGTTAGGGTAAGTAATCCTAAAATTTGTGTGGAACCACAAAAGCCTGCAAAGCCAAAACAATCTTGAGAAAGAATAAAGCTGGGGGTATCATAATCCCAAATTTCAAAATATAATACAAAGCTTTAGTAATCAAAACAGTATGGTACTGGTACAAAAACAAACACATAGATCACATAGAGTTTATATCAACATAGATATAAACTCACACTTACATGGTCAATTTATCTACAATTAAGGAGGCAAAAATTTACAATGGAGAAAAAGTCTCTTCAATAAATGGTTTTGGGAAAACTGGACAGCAACATGCAAAAGAATGAAACTGGACTACTTTCTTACACACACACACACACACACACACACACCCTCAAAATGGAATAAGGACTTAAATGTAAGACCTGTAATCATAAAGCTTCTGGAAGAAAACATAGACAGTAAACTCTTTGACATCGGTTTTAGCAATACTTTTTTGAATCTGACACCTTAGGTAGGCTAGGACTTCAAAAGCAAAAATAAACAAATTGCGTGACATAAAACTAAAAAGCTTTTGCATAGCAAAAGAAACCATCAACAAAATGAAAAAGTAGCTTACAGAATGGAAGAAGATATTCATAAATGATATATCCAATAAAGATTTAAAATCCACAATATATAAAAAATTCATACAACTCAATATAAAAAAACAATCTGATGGAGAACCTGAATAGACATTTTTTCAAAGAAGACATATAGATAGCCAACAGGCACATAAAAAGATGTTCAACATCACTAATCATCAAGACATGCAAATCAAAACCACGATGAGCTATCATCTCACAGTTGTCAGAATGGCTATTATCAAAAAGACAAGAAATAATAAATGTTGGCAAGGATGGGAGAAAAGGGAACTCTTGTGCTTTGTTGGTAGGATGTAAATTGGTGCACCCTCTGTGGAAAGCAGTCTGGAAATTCCCCCTAAAATTAAAAATAGAATTACTGGGGTGCCTGGGTGGCAAGTTGGTTGAGCATCCAAATCTTGATTTCAGATCAGATCAGGATCCCAGGGTTGTGGGATCAAGCCCCGCATCAGGATCCATGCTGAATGTGGAACCTGCTTAAGATTCTCTCTCTCTCTCCCTCTGCCCCTCTTCCCTGCTCATGCTCTCTCTCTCTCTTAAAAAAATTAAAAAATAAAAATAAAAAAGAACTACCATATGATTCAGCAATTACACCTCCAGGTATTTATTTAAAGAAAATGAAAACATTAACTCAAAAGTCATATGCACCCCTATATTCATATCAGCATTATTTACAATAGCCACCATATGGAAGCCACTTAAATGTCTATAAGTAGATGAATATGTAAATAAATTTAGTGTGTATATATATAATTATATATACAACAGAATATGACTCAGTTATAAAAAAAATAAAATCTTGCCATTTTTGACAACATGGGTATAACTTGAAGGCATTATGCTAAAGGAAGTAAGCTAGACAGAGAAAAACAAATATATATGATTCTAATATATGGAATCTAAAAAACAAAACAAATAATACAGAAACAGACTCATAAATACAGAGAACAAACTGATGGTTGCCAGAGGGGAGAGACGAGGGGAGATGGGTGAAACAGGTGAAGGGGATTAAGAGGTTCAATCTTCCAGTTATAAAATAAATTAAAACAGGGATGTCATGTACAGAATAGGGAATTTAGTCGATACTATAACAACTTTATATGGTGACAGATGGTAACTAGTCTTATTGCTGTGACCATTTTTAAATGTATATAAATATCAAAGCAGTATGATGTACACCTGAAACTAGTCTAATATTGTATGCTAGTTATTCTTCAAAAAAGAAAAGAATCTTGGGGCAGCTAGGTGGCTCAGTCAGTTAAGCATCCAGTGACTCTTGATTTCACCTCAGCTCATGATTTCTTAGTTCATGAATTCAAGCCCCACATCGGGCTCTGCACTGACAGTGTGGAGCCTGCTTGGGATTCTCTCTTTCTCTCTCCTTCTCTCTCTGCCTCTCCCCCACTCACTCTTCCTTTCAAAATGGATAAATTTTTTTAAACTCAAAAAAAAAGAGAAAAAAACTTTTAACAGTTTTTTAATGTTTAATTTTGAAAGAGGGAAAGAGAGCACGTGCAAGTTGAGGAGGGGCCAAGGGGTGGGGGTAGGGGCTGCACTGATAGCAGGGAGCCTGATGAAGGGCTTAATACCACACACCATAAGATCATGACCTGAGCCAAAGTTGGACACTTAGCCAACTGAATCACCCAGGTGCCCCTTAAAAAAATATTTGAGAAAAACATAGGAAAAAATCTTTTAGGACCTACACAAAGTGTTCTTAGACTTGACACTAAGAGCATGATTTACAAAAAAAAAATTGGTAAATTGGTCTTCCTCAAAATTAAAAACTTTTGCTCTGTAAAATTTCTTATAATGAGGATGAAAAGACAAATATAGACAGAGAAAATATATGCAAACCACATACACAACAAAGGACTTCTATCTAGAATATATAAAGAGATCTCAAATCTCTAGAGTAAAAAAAATCAATTTGATTAGAAAGTAGACAAATTTATGAGCAGACCTCACATTAGAGAGGATATACAGATGACAAATTAACACATGAAAAGACGTTCAACATCATTTGCCATTAGGGAAATGCAAATCACAACGAGATATCATTTTAGTCCTGATGGCTAAAATAAAAAATATTAGTAACATCAAATGCTGTCAAGGTTGTGGAGAAACTGGATCACTCATTGTTGGTGGGAATATCAAATGGTACAACTATTCTGGGAATACAGTTCGGTAGTTTCTTCAGAAACTAAGCATGTAAAGTATCATATGAACCAACAATTGTACTCCTAGGCATTTCTCCCACAGAAATGAAAGCTTATGTTACACAAAAACCTGAACATGAATGTTCATAGCAGCTTTATTTGGAATAGCCCAACTTGGAAACAACCTAGATATCTTTCATCAAGTAAACAGTTAAACTATGGTGCTGTGTTACTCAACAGTAAAAGTGAATCAACAGTTTAATCCTGCCACACAGCTTGGGTGAATCTCAAGCGCGTTACGCTGAGTTACACCAGATCTCAAAAAGCTAGAAAACAGAGAAATAGTGGTCAAAACTGAGAATTTATTGAAAACATTTTTGCCAATTCGTTACATATGATTCTCAGAATTTTAAGTAATCAATAAATTTAAGTGATAATAATTTGGGAGGAATTCTCAAGTATTTATCACTCTTACCACAAAGAAAGTGGTTTGCCACTCCGAAACAGAAGTGAGTAACCTCCAGGCTCACAATTTGGAAGTTAACAGAAAAAAACAATTTTAGGGGCACCTGGGTAGCTCAGTCATTTAAGCATCTGACATTCCGCTCAGTTCGTGATCTCACAATTTGTGGGTATGAGCCCCACATTGGGCTCTGTGCTGACAGCTCAGAGCCTGGATTCTGCTTCGGATTCTGCGTGTGTGTGTGTGTGTGTGTGTGTGTGTGTGTGTGTGTGTGTGTCTCTCTCTGCCCCTCCCCTGCTCAAGCTCTGTCTCTGTCTGTCTCTCTCTCAAAAATAAACATTACAAAAATGTGAGAGAGCAAGCGAGCGAGAGAGAGAGAATGCACGAATGCACCTGCATGCAGGGGAGGGGCAGAAGGAGAAAGAATCTCAAGCAGGTTCTTGTGCAGAAACTGATCTCACAACCTTGAGATCATGACCCAAGCCAAAATCAAGAGTCAAATGCTTAACCAGCTGAGCCACTCAGGCATGCCTATTTTATAAAGATAATTATTTTTGAATGAAACCATACTCACTATCCAGAAGGATATATATGATTCTAGAAATGTCATTCATTCAGCCAGTCCACAAATATTTACAAAATGCTATATATGCACTGTCCCAGGAACCAGATTTAGCAGTGAACAAAGCATACTAAAAATCCCTGCCCTTTACGGAATAGGGAATTCCTGCAGGGATTAATTCTAAAATCTAGTTTGTTACTATAATAAAAGGCCCAGTTAAAAAAAAAAAAAACAGCTACAAACTGTTGGAATAATGGTCACAATCAATGTAAATCCCACTCCTAACTGATTACACAGGAACCATGGGTCAGAGACTGTTTTTATAAAAATGTAACCAGTATAGTAAATCAAACCATATAAATACTAAAATATATATTATCACTTGTAGGCTGATCTTGGACCAGCATGTTATCAAATCTCACCTAAATGGAAATTACTGAGGGGCACCTGGCAGGCTCAGTTGGTAAAACATGCGATTCTTGATCTCAAGGTTGTGAGTTCAAGCCCCATGTTGAGAATTAAGATTACTTAAAAAATAAAAGCTGTGGGGGCACCAGTTAAAAAAACTGGCTAGGTCAGTTAAGCGGCAGACTCTTGATTTTGCCTAGGGTCATGATCTCACGGGTTTGTAGATTCAAACACCATGTTGGACTCTTCGCTGACAGTGTGGAGCCTGCATGGGGTTCTCTCTCCCTCTCTCCACCCCTCCCCCACTTGCTCTCTCTCTTGTGTGCATGCTCTCAAAATAAATAAACAAAAAATAAATAAAAGCTTTAAAAATAAAAAGCCGGGGCGCCTGGGTGGCTCAGTCAGTTGAGCCTCCGACTTCGGATCAGGTCATGATCTCACATTCGTGGGTTCCAGCCCCACGTTGGGCTCTATGCTGACAGCTCAGAGCCTGGAGCCTGCTTCTTATTCTATGTCTCCCTCTCTCTCTGCCCCTCCCTGCTCATGCTCTGTCTCTCTCTGTCTCAAAAATAAATAAAATATTAAAAAAAATTTTTTTTAACACTAAAACGGCAGTTACTGAAGCACAAAAGGCACTGTGGAAACTTACTGGGTCCTCTGAATCAAAGACAAATCTTTGTGGAGTTTTGAAAACAGAGTTTCTTTTCATAAAATGTATTAATGTTAACACATAATGAGTTTACTATTATCATTTAAATAAGAATATTTTTTAAATTTCTCGATTTTAATTTCTAATATGATTAAATATTGATAGACATAACAAGAAACACTCTTGGAGATATTCAAATTTTTAAGAGTATTAAAATTTGGGAGGCACCTGGGTGGCTCAGTCACTTGAACATCTGACTTGATTTCAGCTCAGGTCATGATCTCACAGTTCAGGAGATTGAGCCCCGAGTCAGGCTCTAAGTTAACAGTGTGGAGCCTGCTTGGGATTCTCTGTCTCCCTCTCTCTCTGAACCTCCCTTGCTCTCTCTCTCGCTCGCTCTCTCAGAAATAAATACATTTTTTTTAAAAGAGCATTAAAGGGACACTTAGGTGGCTCATGATCTCACAGGTTGTGGGTTCGAGCCCCTGCCTATGCTCTCTCTCTGTCTTGTAAAAAATAAATTAAAAAATTTTAAAAAATAATTAAAAGAATAAAAGCATTAAAATTTGGTCTGAGATTCTAAGATCAAAATATTTGCGATCAACCACTGTATGAAATAGATGTTATGCCCGTTTTGTGGGTTAGTATAGTGGAACTCAAAAAAGGTCAAGAAGAGATCTTTTATTTATTTTTTTTTGAGAGAGAGACAGAGAGCAAGCAGGGGAGGGGCAGAGAGAGACACAAACACAGACTCTGAAAACAGGCTCCAGGCTCTGAGCTGTCAGCACACAGCCCAATTTGGGGCTCAAACCCACAAACTGGGAGATCATGACCTGAGTTGAAGTCAACCGATTGAGCCACCCAGGCACCCCAGGAAGAGATCTTTTAATAGACACAAGCCTAATTCTTTTTATTTTATTTTAAAAAATTTTTTATGAAAATTTTTTATTTATTTTTGAGAGACAGAGAGAGAGGGAGCACAAGCAAGAGCGGGTCAGAGAAAGAGGGAGATACAGAATCTGAAGCAGGCTCCAGGCTCTGAGCTAGCTGTCAGCACAGAGCCTGATACAAGGCTCAAACCCATGAACCGTGAGATCATGTCCTGAGCCAAAGACAGATGCTTAACCAACTGAGCCACCCAGGCACCCCTATTTTATTTTATTTTATTTTATTCCAAATTTTTATTTAAATTCATTAGTTAAGATACATTATAATATTGGCTTTAGGAATAGAGTTATAAAAAAAAGAGTAGAATCTAGTGATTGATCACTTACCTACAGCACCCAGTGTTCATCATAACAAGTGCCCTCCTTAATACCCATTTAACCCATCCCTCGCCCATCTCCATCAACCCTCAAAACTGAGGGTTCTCTATCATCAAGAATCTCTTATGGTTACTTCCCTCTCTTTTTTTTCCCCTTCCCAAATGTTCATCTGTTTTGTTTCCAAATTCCATATGTAAGTGAAATCATAGAGTGTTTGTCTTTTTCTGACTGACTTATTTCACTTCACTTAGTGTAATACACTCTAGCTTCATCCACATTGTTCCAAATGGCAAGGTTTCATTCTTTAAAAAAATTTTTTTTAATGTTTATTTTGAGAGAGAGAGATAGACAGAACACGAACAGGGTAGGGGCAGAGAAAGAGAAAGAGACCCAGAATCCAAAGCAGGCTCAGGCTCCAAGCTGTCAGCACAGAGCCCAATGCGGGGCTCAAACTCATGAGCCATGAGATCATGACCAGAGTCGAAGTCGGATGCTTAACCACCTGAGCCACTCAGGTACCCCAAGATTTCATTCTTTTTGATGGCTGAGTAATATCCTATTACACACACACACACACACACACACACACACACTGCAAGACAAACCTATCTTCTTTTCCTTTCCATTCAGCTCGGTAATGTAGATATTCACTTCATCCTCTGAAATGAACATATTCTACTATATTAAGTTGGGCAACCCAACACATATATTCTTTATTGCCTCTGTCATCAAGTTTAAACTTAAAAAAATTATTTTTAATTTTTTTAATGTTTTATTTATTTTTGATATAGAGAGAGACAGAGCATGAGAGGA
>NC_043700.1:150606617-150643636 GCF_006229205.1 Suricata suricatta | reverse complement strand
GAGTGATGAATTATGTTTTTTGATCTTCTGTACTGTGCCTCGTTTCTGTTTTGATTTTCTGTTTTTGCTACCATGGAAATAATAATTTTTCTGGAAGTAACAAACTGTAATCATTAGAAAAATGATGTAATCACCTATGGTATATAAGACACCAAGTTTCACAGTAAAGTGTGGTCTCTTCCACCATTCATGTTGTCTGTGTTCTTTCTTATAGATATTTCGCCGACACCAACCCCCTACTCAGAGACCCTTGGACTCTGGTGCATGGGCTGGTCCCCCGCAGAGGAGGAGCAGAGAGAGAAGGAGACACAGAACCAGAAACAGGCTCCAGGCTCTGAGTTGTCAGCACAGAGCCTGATGCGGGGCTTGAACCCACGAACTGTGAGATCTGACCTGAGCCGAAGTTGGAGGCTTAACTGACTGAGCCACCCAGGTGCCCCTAAAAAAATTTTTTTAACATTTATTTATTTTTTTGAGAGACAGAGAGCATGAACAGGGGAGGGGCAGAGAGAGAAAGAGACACAGAATCCGAAGCAGGCTCCAGGCTCTGAGCTAGCTGGCAGCACAGAGCCCAATGCGGGGCTTGAACCTACAAACCATGAGATCATGACCTGAGCCAAAATCGGATGCTCAACCACTCCACTGACTGAGCCACCCAGGTGCCCATCAAGTTTAAACTTTTAAGAAAAATTATTAAAAACTTGAAAAGGCAAAATATTACTGTGTGCCTTTTCAATGTCCTATTAGAGTATTGTCCAAAAAGCCTGTGTGGGGATTATCTGACTCCATGGGCTGTCCTCTTACTTGGCTTGGTTACTTACTGTTGATGGGGCCTAGAATCTGCAAAGTTAGATATTAACTTGTGACAGATAAGTGGCAAACGCTTTTGTGACGTAGAAAAGGTAAATCCAGAGGTTATTGCTTTATTGCTCCAATGATAGAAAGCAGTGTTGCATCTGATTTTGCAGTCTTATTCTGAAGTTCTTTTTTTCCATATTTTGTATATTTACTGCTTCCTCCATCCTCCTTTGAACAGGATTTACTGTCCTGCTGGGTCCCTCACTAATGGGTTAAGAAAAAACAACATACAAGAGGCCAGTTTGCCCAGCAGATGGGGAAGGAGGTGTTTCTGATTTGGGAAGACCAGCATATGCAACAGCCAGCATGACTTCTTTAGAGAAAGCCAGTTCAGTCTGCTTCTTCAGTAAATCTAGGGTGAGTTGAGGCCCAGGATCCTGCCCTTCTACAAATGCAGTTGAAACGGCTGCTACTAGTTCACGAACCACACCCGGAGGAACAGGGGGTAGGCAGGCGCACGTGGGAATGTCCAGAGGTGAAAATGGAAACTGAGGGAGATGAATGTGGAACTAGAACAGGCTCTCTATAGGGGTAAAATAATCACTTTACAATCTACATCAAACAAAACGATTCGAAAGTCCAAGCAGGTAGTTCACTCATTTCAAAGATTATTATACGCATTCACTACATCCCAGAATAATCACACAAGTGAGATGAGACCGGGTAATTTCATGAAAGCTGCTAGATTCTGTTCCCCTTAGTGCTGTAGTAGAGCTAAACTATATTTGCGGTGTCTACTGCCATCTAGTGGACATAAGTTGACATAACTAGTGCCTCACAAAGTTTTCAACATGCCCTCACTCATCTTCACAATAACCTATGAGGTAGATATGATTATTGCAATTTGTCTACATTTTTAAAAATTAATATTGAGCTTACTGTAGGAGTGATTGGGTGACTCAGTCGATTAAGCATCCAACCTTTGGTTTCAGCTCAGGTCATGGATCTCATTGTTTCACGGTTTCAAGCCATGCTTTAGGGTCCGCACTGGCAGTGTGGAGCCTGCTTGAGATTCTGTCTCACTCTTTCTTGACTCCCCCCCCACACACAGTATCTGTCTCTCTCAAAATAAATTAATAAGCCTAAAATTAAAAAAATATTGAGCTTACTGTGAGCCAAGAACAATGCATGAATAATTTTATTTATTTCCCATGTTAAAAACAAAATTCAAGGGTACCTGAGTGGCTCAGTTGCTTGGGCAACCCACTCTTGATTTTGGCTCAGGCCGTGATCTCACAATTCATGGAATTGAACCCCACATCATCTCTGTGCTGACAGTGTGGAGCCTGCTGGGGATTCCCTCTTTCTACACCGCCCCCCCCCCACCTCTCCTCTTGCTCTTTCTCACACACACAAAATAAACTTTTTTAAAAGATTCAATGGAGTAAACTTGAAGATCTAATTGGCTAATTAAGTGAGTCGTGATCTGGCAGCATCCCATCTAGCAAGAAGAGGGAAGAAGAGTTGTACAAAATGTAAGGTTTGTATAGAGGGGGTTGGTGCAAAGAGTTTGTAGCAAGAAAAGAAAGGATTATTCTAGGCAAGGTCACTTTCCCTTAAGGGGAAGGGCAAGGTCTTGTAATGCTGATTTGCCTCATCTTCTTTAGCAGAAAGGGGTGGGGGATGGAGAGGGTCCAGGTGACAGGTTACCACACTGGTGCTGATCAGAAAGTTCCTGGGGTGCCTGACTGCCTCAGTCAGCTAAGCATCTGACTCTTGATTTCAGCTCAGGTCATGATCTCACAGGCTGTGATGAGCCTAGCTCTGTGCTGACCAGTGCTGAGCTTGCTTAGGACTCGCGCTCTCTCTCTCTCTGCCCTTCCCCTGCTCACTCTTTCTTTCAGGATAAATAAATAAAGAAACAAACTTTTAAAAAAAGAAAAGAAAAGAAAATTCCCGATTGACCAGTTGAGACCACATTTCTGGGGGAGGTTGAAACTGCAATTAAATTAGCGATTAACATTGCCGACTTGGCCTGGCAAAAGTGACTCAGTTCTGGGCCTGCGGTTTTAATACCCATAACAATCTTATGTGATACTATTCCCTGTGTTGTTATTCCCATTTACAGATGAGGAAGCTGAGGCTTAGAGAATGTAAGACACATGCCCATACCCCAGTAGCTAATAAACGGGAACATCAAGATTCAAACCCAGAAGAGGCACACAGCACTAACACAAGCCACCGTCATCATCATCACTTTCTCCCCCTCCCCCACCCCTTCCCCTTCTTCTTCCTCTTCCTCTCCTCCTCCTCCTCCTCCTTCTTCTTCACCACAATTCATTGTGACTATGTACCAGGCATATATATACAGGTATTATATAACTTAATTCTTATAATTCTTATGAGTTAAGTATAATTATTATTCCCGTTTTATAGATGAGGAAATCGGTCAAGGCACAGAGGAGTTAAGCAAGTTATTCAAGGTCATCAGTAGTGAAAAGCATAGCCAGAATTGGAGCCTAGGGAATTTTTTTATTTTAATATTTTATTTAATTAAAATTTGCTTCTCTAACATCTAGGAAATGAAACTTTTATCCCCCACTTCTTATTTTGTTTTTTCAGCTTTATTGAGATATAACTGACACATAGCATGTATAAGTTTAAGGCATACAATGTGATGATTTGATACATGTATATTATGTGCTATTATACATATATATGATACACACACACACACACACACATATATATATATATATATATATACTGAGAAATGATTAGCCCAATAAAGTTAGTTAACACACCCATCACCTCACATAATTATAATTTTTTTGTGGGTGGCAAGAACATTTAAGATTTAATCTCTCAGCAACTTTTTTTTTTCTTCCAAATTTTTATTCAAAGGTCAGCCAGTCAACAGATAGTGTAATATCGGTGTCAGGAACAGAACCTAATGATGCATCACCTACACACAACACCCAGTGCTCATCACCCACCCGTCCTGGCCCCCACCCACCTCACTCCACCAACTCTGTTCTCTACCATAGAGTCTCTTATGGTTCGTTTCCCTCTCTCTTTTTTTCCTCCTTCCCATATGTTCATCTGTTTTGTTTCCTAAACTCTACATAGGAGTGAAAACATAGGTATTTGTCTTTTTCTCTCTGACTTATTTGCTTAGCATGATGCATCCAAACTCCATCCACGTCATTGCAAATGGCAAGATTTCATTCTGTTTGATAACTGAGTAATATCTCATTGCATGCATGTATGTGCAAATTGGTTTTTGTTAATATTATTAATATTAACCTTAATATATATCACATTTTTAACCCATTCATCAATTGATGAACATTTGGGCTCTTTCCATAATTTAGCTATTGTTGATAGTGCTGCTATAAACATGTGCATGGACCCTTTGACTCTGTATTTTTGTATCCTTTGGGTAAATACCTAGTAGTGCAATTGCTGGGTCATAGGGTAGTTCTGTTTTTAGTTTTTTAAGGAACCTCCACACTGTTCTCCAGAGCGGCTGCACCAGTTTGTTAGCAACTCTCCGGTATATAATAAAGTACCATTCCGCTAACTATAGTCACCACGCCGAATATTAGATCCCCACAACTTGTTCATCTTATGACTAGAAATCTGTACTCTTTGACCAACAGGTTCCAATTTTCTTTACATCAGAGCCCCTGGAAACCACTATTGTATTCTATGAGTTCGGCTTCTTTTAGCTTCCACATATAAGTGAGGTCATACAGTATTTGTCCATTCTCTGTTTGACTTATTTCACTCAACATAATGCCCTCAAGGAATCCAGGAAGTTTTATTCCAACCAGTAAGCAGGTTAGGGAATAAAGTTAATTTCATTCTCCTTGTTGTAAAATTAATGTGTATTGTAAAAAGCAGAAAGAAAAAAATCACCCAAAATTCTATCTCCCAAACAAAACCACAATTAACATTTAGTGTCTCACCCCTAGCCATGATTCCAAGCTACTTCATTGTTTTTGTTTTTTCTAAAAAATTTTTTTTTAATTTATTCTTGAATGATAGTGACAAAGCAGGAGCAGGGGAGGGGTGGAGAGAGAGGGAGACAAAATCTGAAGCAGGCTTCAGGCTCTGAGCTGTCAGCACAGAGCCCAACCCCACATGACTGCAAGATCAAGACCTGAGCTGAAGTTGGACATCTAACTGACTGAGTCATCCAGGTGCCCCTGTTTTTGTTTTTTTCTAAAGTTTACTCATCTATTTTGAGAGAGAGAGAGAGAAAGAGAGCACAAGCGGGAAAGGGGCAGAAAGAAGGAAAATCAGAACCCCAAGCAGGCTTCTCACCATCAGCACAGAGCCCAGTGCAGGGCTCAAACCCACGAACTGTTGAGATCATGACCTGAGCCAACGTCAAGTGTTGGTCGGACACTTAATTGACTGAGCCACCCAGGCATCCCTAAGCTACTTTGTTTTAAATATAGTTGTGATCACACTGTAAGAACTATTTTGTGTTGTTTCTTTTATTTAACATCATAACATAGGCATTTCCAATATCCCCAAATTCTTCATGACTGTTTTTGTTAATGGGTCCTTTATTATTGTTATAATTTGTAGTGCCTACTGATGAAAGCCAAGCTGAGGGCAAAACATGAACTGACACCTGCAAATCCCCCCTCCCCACTTAAGGCACTAGTAACTTCTTAAGAACAAAGAAAGGGGAAAAACAAATGGCCACCTGATAAAGATCACAGCCATGTAGGACGTGAAACTCTAGCAGAGTTTGTAACTGTCTTAATGATTTACAAGAAAAACACAATAATAGACCTCCAGGAACTCTAGACTCAATTTCCTGTAGCCGTAACGTCATCTTCACCTCCAGAGGATAGAAAACCCTGTATTATCAGTCACTCCTCACAATCACTTAATGCTGCTCTTTCTGTCCATGGGTCCGGTCCCTGTGCTATGATAAAACCATTCTTTTTTTTTTTACGTTTATTTATTTTTGAGAGAGAGAGACAGAGAGCCTGCACGCACCCGCGCACCAGTGGGGGAGGGGCAGAGAGAGAGGGAGCAGAGAATCTGTAGCAGGCTCCTGGCTCTGAATTTGTCAGTACGAAGCCCAACATGGAGCTAGAAGTCACAGATCGTGAGATAGTGACCTGAGCTGAAGTCGGACGTTTAACTGACTGAGCCACCCAGGTGCCCCAAACCACCATTCTGCCCCTAAAGCATATCAAGCATTCTTTTTTAAAATAATTTTTAATGCGTATTTACTTTTAAAAGAGAGACTGTCAGAGATGAGCAGGGGAGGGGCAGAGAGGGAGGGAGACACAGAATCTGAAGCAGGCTCCAGGCTCTTAAGCTGTCAACACAGAGCCTGATGTGGGGCTCGAACCCACAAACCCTGAGATCATGACCTGAGCTGAAGTCAGACACTCAACCTCTTGAGCCACCCAGGTGCCCCAAACCACCATTCTGCCCCTAAACATCTCAAGAATTCTTTGACTGGTAAGCTTGACAATCCCACATCACCTATGCGTCATGCACTGGTGTGAGGAATTTCTATGTATTTAATCCTTGCACCTGTAAGGATGCAGGTCTGATTCAGTTTCCCCTCTGACCTTGAAGGCCTAAGTGTCGGCTTCCCAGAATCATTAGACAATAGAAGTGCACACTTCGCCCAAGGCAGGAGGGACCACCCTTGTAACACCCAATCAGGAAAGACCAGCTAACACCCTTAACATTTCTAAGGGCAGGCCAAAAGATGGAAGCTATAAGATAATCACCTATTGCTTAAGACTAGTCACGCCCTATGTGAGGGTCCTGGGCCCACTCTGTGATTGGTTAATACTCTAAATGTCATGATTGGCTCCCACCAAAAGTATCAATGAATGGTTAAACCTGCTGTCAATGGTATCGTATAGTAATGATTGGACCTGTGTCACAATTTCCTGTAGCTCCCCCTTCCCAAAACTCATAAAAGCCCTACCCCGCCATGTTCGGGGCTCTCCACATGGATCCACTGTGTTGCTGAAGTCTGTGAGCCTGAGCTTACAAGCCCGTAATAATAAAGCCCTTTGTTTCTGCATGCATGACTCGGTCTCCCCGGCAGTCTCTGGTTTGGGGGATGATAATGAAAACTTGGGGCATAACACAACAACTCCATAGTATAGAGACTATTAAAAGTCCTATTTTAGATGAGGAAACTGAGGCACAGCTGGTAAGTGACAAAGCTAGGATTTGAAATTAGGAAGCCTGGCTCCAGAGTCTGCCATTATATAACTTTGGAAAGCCACGATTTAAATTGATTTAAATCGTATACATTTAACTGGAATTGTTAACTAACTGAAATTTAAATAAAAACTTAAAAAAATAAGTTGTTTAAAGTTTGAATCAGCTACTAAGAATCACATGAAGAAGCACTAAAATAATCTTTTAATAACCGTTACATTTATAAAAAGCCTTTTACAAGTAGTAATAACATGTTGCCTATCAAGGAGGCAAACCTTGCAGATACAGCAAAGCCTTGGATTGTGAGTAACTTGTTCTGCGAGTAGTTTCATAAGACAGGCAGACATTTCTAATAAAGTTTAACTTGATAAATGAGTGACGTCTTGCAATACAAGTAATACCTGACGCCGAATGTCACATGAGACAAGGGTACTTGAAATTCGCTTCGGTATATGAATGCGTTGGTTTACAAGCATGTTTCCAGGACGAATTATGCTCACAAACCACGGTTTTACTGTAATTAGATAAAGCTCCAAAACCAGAGGAAAGTCACCATTTATCACGTGCTGCAGACATTTTATATATATTATCTCTAATCTTCACTGAGACCCTGTGAGATAGTGAATATTATTCCCTGCTAACATAAGGAAAGGAAGTGCAGAGAGGGAAATTTGCCCACAATCATAAAGCCAGGATGTGCTGAAGTTATTAGACTCATACATAGATTTATTTCACTTTAAACCCTAAGTTCTTACATTCATGCTAAACTTTACAGCTGCCTTGTCTAATACTGTAGTCATTAGCCATGTGGCTATTGACTACTTAAAATGTGGTAGAGTGGAGGCACCTGGGCAGCTCAGTTGGTTAAACAGCCGACTTTGGCTCAGGGCGTCATCTCACCAGGTTCCTGAGTCAGGCTCTGTGCTGACAGCTCTGAGCCTGGAGGCTGCTTCGGATTCCTTGTCTCCCTCTCTCTCTGCCCATACCCTGCTTCCAGTTTGTCCCAAACTCTCTCAAAAAATAAATAAACGTTTAAAAAAATGGTGGGGTGAAGCGAGGTGTGCTGTAAGTATAAAATGTATATAAAAACTTATTACCAAAAAAGGAGCATAAAATATTTCAGTAACTTTTACATGTGGTACATGTTGAAGTTACATTGTGGCTATATTGAGTTAAATGAACTGTATGATTACAGTTAATTTCACGTGTATCTCTTCTGCTTTTTAAGTGTAGTTACTAGACATTTTAATTACACATGGGACCCACTTTATATCTCTATTGGACAGCGCTGACATAGACCAGCATTTCTTCAACTTTAAGGTACAGATGAGTCATTTGCCAAAAATGCAGATTCTGATGCAGGAAACCCAAGATAGGACCTATGATTCTACATTCTCACAAGCTCTCAATGAGGCCCGTGTTGCTGGTCCAGGTGGAGCACATTTGGGACAATGGTCTAGATGAGAGAAAGGGAAGGGGAGCTCAGCCTCAGACTCCTTGGCAACTCCAGGTTTTATGAGGCGGTGAGTAAAAATTACAAAAGGCTCTGAGGCGGAGGAGGGGAGAAGTGGCCTGAAAAGGTCCTTAGAGAACAGGAATAGGATGTCGTTGGGGAAGCCATGATGGAAGCATGTCCAGCTAACACCATAGACACAGCAGCACACACTAAGAAACCAAACAGGGCCCGGCTGGTTTCTCAATGGAGACGCTACTGATGAGTGTACTGGGTACAGGTTCTGTGAGTAATGGACACTCAAGGCAGATTTCATAATATTGGGGGAGAGTGAATACAAGTGGAGCCAAACATGCTCTCTTTTCCTACAGAGGGAAGAGACAGCAGCTCAAGTGGATGGCAGGGGCGAGTGGGGGGGATGGGTTATGGAGATACTTGTTTGGTGTGGTTTTGCAGGGGTGACATCTGAGTCAATGATTTATGCAAAAAGGGCAGGGCACAAGGGAGAAGTCAGCCCAGAGAATACTGGTGGCTTCACTTCTAAATATACGAATGTGTTTACTGAATGTCAGCTCCTGGAATAAACGACACGGCCTCCAGCTTCAAGGATCCCACGGTCTTGGCTACTAAGGGACCTGTATGCTTCTCCAGGGAAACTCTGAGAAGGCAGTAAACCAAGCATGGATTAGTGATGAGCAGTCTTTTCTACATGAGGCATGGTATTTATGTATATACATCCCTCAATTCTTTTGAAATGATGTTTAAGTGTTTTTTCTCAATCCCTGAAGGTTTCCATTTTTCAGCAAAAATTCCACAATGTCACTAGTAGCAACCACTTTAGGATGAGGGGACAACACTAGGTCTTTAAAGAAATATGGAGTGAAATGACACCATGTGGGGTTGGTGAAAGGATCAAGACGCAGACACAGGGAAGAGATTTGGCATCAGGATTCAGCCATAGATCAAGAACAACCAGAAATTGCTAAGTAGCCCCTTGGAAAATTCTACGTCTGGTGGTAACTGGAGGTGGGGCACTGCCCTTTTAGAGGCAGTGCGTGGAGGTGTGGAGTAAAGAGGCAGCTCGCATGGCTAGAGTGAGGGAGAGCTAGGGAGCTGGTACAATGTATCATCCTCTCCTGTCTCCTCTCAGCCTAAAAACAGTTAAAAAAGAATTCAAGTTCCAGCCCCACCCAGCCCATTTTCTGAATAAGCTCTGCAGTCTATTAAGTTGCTGTAGAGATTCCCAGAAGAGTTGAAGGTCAATCTTCCTTCAACTCTGTTCCCTAGACCAGCCCACCTGGGGGTTTGTGTAACTATTGTCTCATTGTGTCTAATTGATATGTAAATATTCTAACGCACAGCAATCAAAGGACCAGCCCCAGGGGAGTAAACAAGCTTTAGACACAAAGACAATGCCACTCCCAGCTTTAAGAATGCCTAGGGATCCTGGAGTCTGCCCACCGAGGAGATTCTGGGGCTCCTCCAGCAACTTGGCTTCTCTGGGGCTTAACTGTCTCCTAGCCCAGACTTCTTCCTCCTACCTTTTTCCTCTCCCTTCCCAAGGGGGAAGTCTGAGCCATCTTAAAGCAACCTGGCCCAAATAAAAGGAACCATTCCAGTTCTTTCCTTTCAGGGACGAGTGGTTTACCAGGCAGAGACGTGCATTCAGAAGTGGCTCTTTGTAACATGGTCTGGAGAAGGGCCTCCTAGTGGTCCAGCAGAAGGAAGCCCAACAACTTGCCCCCTATAACAGTTTTCTTACACCTAAATAATTAAGGCCCATGCACCTCACCAAAGTGGTTTTTTAAACCTTTCTGTTTTCTTCAAACTTCCTGCCTGCAGCCATGAGTAATAAGCTTCCTGCCCTCAGCCTCCCTCCCCAACCTTCTAAGTTCAGCTTGGTCTCCAAAAACCCGCTCCAGCTTGCCAGCCTGGGGACCTGCCAAGCCTTGGCCCTTCCACGAAGCATGTCTGAAATTTCACATTCTCTGAAAGGCACACCTAGCCCTCATGAATGACTTCTTTCTCTTCACTCCTATGGTTAGATGTGCGAAACCTCCTCACTCACATTCATTTATTCAGGAAATGTTTATGAGGGCTTCTTGTGTGCCTGGAGGTTTTGTAAGGCACACTAACAATTCCAAGATGAATGAAGTGGCCAGTCCTATTCCGCAAGGAGGAAACCTTGGAAAACCAACCCAGACTTGGGGGTCCTGGTAAGGTTTTCTGAAAGAGGAATGGGGCAGGTGAGTAGACTGGCAAAGGCCTAGAGAAGGGTCCTGGCCTAGTTAAAGAACACCAGTGGGTCAGATGAGCTGGGGGGCAAGGTCAGGCAGGGCAAGGGGAATGTGGGATGAGGTTGGAGTGGGGGAAAGGAACCAAAGCCAGAAGGATCTTTTGAACTATGCTAAGGAATTTGGCCTTGATCCCTCCCAGCTGATGGTCCATTTAAGAAAATAACAATGCTGCTGGCTCAGTTGGCAGATCATGCAACTCTTGATCTCGGAGTCATGGGTTCAAGCCCCATGTTGGGCATGGAGATTACTTTTTAAAAATTCAAAAAGGAAAAAAGGAAAGAACTCTGGTGTGGTAAATGCATTGGTTGGGGTGCGGGGGCCCAAGAGTGAAGGTGCCTCACAGAGGGTCTGACTCACAAAGAAACTGGACAAGGATGTCTTTCATGGCAAACAGATGAAGTTACCAAGGTGAGTGATGACTGAGGCCTAAGCTAAACAATTTATTTTTCATTTGTGTGTGTTGGGTCTCTCTCTTGCATTGGAATGGAATGGAAGCTGAGAGGTAACATTCTTGTCTGGTTTACTGCTGATTATAAGCCCAGACTTCTAGCAGTGCTAGACCCTAAGAGGCACTCAGTAAATATGTGAATGAAGAATGGAAGCTGCTTGCATATGATTTGACAGATGACTGATGGGGGGCAGGGTCAAAGGGGGTAGAATTGCCTGTAATACCTGCCCTAACGCCGTGACCCCAGAAATGAGGTACCCTCAAAGTTGGTGACTATACTGGTTTCTTATTGCTGCTGTAACAAATTACCACAAATTTAGTGGCTTAAAAAAGCACAAATTTGTTTTCATATACTTTTTTTTGGTCCCACATCTCTGCAATATGGTGTTTCTGTAAGAACACGAGTCAACCAAACAGACGCCAAGACAGGCTTTAAGTTTCCCCTCTAAACTAGACGTTCTAAGGGTCAGTCTCTCCGGAACCCGGGGCAGAAGAGACCACTTTGCGGTATCCAATCAGGGAAGGCCAGCTACCTCTCCCCACATTCCTAAAGGTGAGGCCTACAGATAGACACTTTAGATAGGACCCTGTTACCTAATGTTAAAGTTGACCCGATAGTCACCAAACAAGACCCTCAACTCGCACTGTAATTGGTTAATTTCAAAGGTACTCTAAATGTTGTAATTGGGTCCCGCCAAAAGTAACGAACGCTCTGAACAATGTGTGTGGTTAAAGTTGCTGCCAATGCTGTTGTACAATAATGATTGGATGTCACGATTTCCTGTAACTCCCCCTTCCCAAACTCATAAAAGCCCCTACCCCACCCTTGTTCAGGGCTCTCAGCTCGGATCCACTGCGTTGGTGAAGGCTGTGAGACCGAACTTAGGCCCGGCGAGCCTAAGCCGTAATAATAAATGCCCTTTGCTTTTACATGCGTGACTCGGTCTTCCTGGCGGTTTCTGGTTTTGGGGTGATATTGAAAACTTGGGCATTACATTTCTTTTTTTTTTTAAATGTTTGTTTATTTTTAAGAGAAAGAGCGAGAGAGAGAGGACCTGAAGTGGGGGAGGGGCTGAGAGGGATAGAGAGAGAGACAGAAGATCTGAAGGGAGCCCTGATGCGAGCCCCAAACTCAGTAACCATGAGATCATTATGCGAGCCCAAAGTCATACGCTGAACCGACTGAGCCACCCAGGTGCCTCTTCTTGAAGTCAGAAGTCTGAAATCAGTTGTAAAACTGATTTGATAATGAGCTAAAGGCACGGCGAAGGCAGGGTGGCCCTTTCTGGAGGCGCAGGAGGCAATGCATTGTCTTGTCTTTACTAACTTCTCGAGGCTGCCTTCATCCCTTCACTCCTGACTTTTTCCTTGAATCACTCCAACCTCTTGCTTCCATCCTCAGGTCTCCTATTTGCTCTTTTGTACTCAAATCCCCCTCTGGCTCCCTGTTATAAGAACACTTGTGATTAGAGTTGGTGCCTGCCTGAATTATCTGGGATAATCTCTATTTAATCACATCTGTAAAGTCCTTTTTGCAATATAAGGTAACATTCACAGGTTCTGGACATTAGGATTTGGGTATCTTTGGGGGCCAGCATTCAGCAGACCATAGTGACCAGCACCTGAGGTGGTTACTGAGCACTTGCATGAGCCTGCTTAGAGGTTGGTAGGACTGGACCACTTCACCTGAGAGGCAGGGAAACACAGTGCATAGGAGCATAACCTGGAGCCAGACTACCCAAAATCTAAGCTCTGCTAATCACTAGCTATGTGACCTTGGGTAAGTTGTTTAATCTCGCTGTGCTTCATTCCCTCATCTGTAAAATGGAAATAATAATTACCCCATAAGGTTTCTGGAATGAGTTAATGCAAAAAAAAAAAAAAAAAGCATGTGGTAGACTAGTGCCGGTCACGTGGTAAGCTTTCAGACAGTGTTAACTATTTGAGACAGCCCACAGGGAAAACCTGGAGCTGCCCTGATCCCACCACTCAACACAAGGTTTCTTAGCAGCTCAACCCTGAGGAAGCAAACTACACGGGGAATCTGAACTCTCTCCCACGCACGGGAGACAAAGCGCCTTGGGAGTGGTAAAGCAGGACTCTGCATTATTACTCAAAACTCTCCCATTAATTCTCTGTCTTCAGTGTCAACTCCCAATTTTAGGGCATCTTTCTACAAGTTCCCTAAAAACAAAGGAGAAAGGAGCTCCCATTTTGTTATATCTCCTTCCACTTGTTCAGTATGAGTTCCAGTCCTGGCAAATTATTGTCCTGGCCCTTAATTGCCTCGTGTGTAAAATAATAATAAAGGTCAACATTAAAATAGCACTTACTAATGCCAGGTGCTGACCTAAGCACTTCATTTGGATCTATGGAATCTTCACAACAACCCTGCATTAGAGGAACTGTTGTTATCTCCATTTGACAGATAGGGAGATCCAGGACCAGAGTCCTTCAAAGGAACAGTCTGGCTAGGAACTTGGCATTGGTACATCTGCTGTGGAACACTTGGTGCGGCCAGGGTGAGGGGCAGGCACTGTAAAGAATCATTTCTCAACCATCCCTACTTCTTTAGGGATTTAGGCTCACTAAATCCCAGGCCCTTCCTGGATAGGCTGAGCTGGGTCCTGTGCCCACTGTGCCCATATTCATCAGGAATTGAGGAGAAACCATATCTGCCTCCTTTCAACACCTCTGATAGAGGCTGAGCCATGTCTCCAGCCAAAGCACAAACAATGGGTGACTTTCCCCTATGTTGTGTGACAAATTACCCCAAATTATACCAACTTAAAACAACAAACTTTATCTCACAGAGTCTGGAGGTCAAAAATCCAGATACAGCTTTGCTGGGTCCTTCAGCTCAGGGTCTCTCACAGGAAGCAATTATGTTGTCAGCCAGGAGTATAGTCATCTCAAGGTTCAACTAGGTGAGGACCTACTTCCAAGCTTATTCATGTGGCTCTTCTTGGACCTCAGGTCTTTGTTGGCTGATAGCCAGAGTCTTCAGTTCCCTGCCACATTTCCATAGGTCTACTTACACCATGGAAGCCCTGCCCCCAGAGTGAAGGCTGAGAGAGGATTGCCAATGCCTTCTCAATGCAATATTTAGGAGGAAATCAGAGAAGAGCAGAAAGAAGGAGTTAAGTTAGGGGTTAAGGGTAACCCATGAGTACATGAGTGCGTACATGAGTGTGGGGGGAGGGGCAGAGAGAGGGAGGGAGAGAATCCCAAGCAGGCTCCCCACTGTCAGTGCAAAGCCTGACATGTGGGGTTCAATCTCACCATGAGATCCAGACCTGAGCCAAAATCAAGAATTGGATACTTAACCAACTAAGCCATCCAGGTGCCCCTCTTCTTTTTTGTTTCTTAGGTAAGTTAGTAGTTTATTTCATTTCAAAGAGTTGGTTCTTGGATTTTATTTATTGGTTCTACCATTTTTTAAATCTCTAATTTGTTGATTTTTGTATTTGATCTTTGCTTTCTTTATGTTTATTTTGGTTTTAAAAAATTTTTTATATTCAGTGCTTAATTTGTTTTTCTTATTATATTAGTTGCCTATTACTAATTATTGTTAATAAATTAATATATACTGTTAATAAATTTATATATAACAAATTACCTTAAAACTTGGTGATGTAAAACAAAATACTTTTTAAAAAATTAAATTATAGTTGACACACAATGGTACATTCATCTCAGGTATAGAACATAGTGATTTGACACTCTATACGTTATGCTCCGTTTACCACAGTGTAGCTACTATCCATCACCATACAATAATATTACGATTCCACTGACTGTATGCACTGTTGCTGTGCCTTTCATCCCTGTGACTTATTCATTCTGTAAGTGTAAGCCTATACCTTCTACTCCCGTTCATTCCCTTTTGCCCATCCTCCCACCCCCTTTCCCTCTGGCAACCATGAGTTTCTCCTCTGTATGTATGGATCTGTTTCTGCTTTTTGTTTGTTTATTTATGTGTTTTGTTTTTTAGGTTCCACCTATAAATGAAATCATATAGTATTTGCCTTTCTCTGACTTATTTCACTTAGCATAATATCATCTAGGTCCACCTATGTTGTCACAAATGGCAAGATTTCATTGTTTTTTATGGATGAGTAATACCCATTGTTTTTATATATCACATATTTTTTTATATATAAGTAGGCTTCATGTCTAACTTGGGACTTGAACTCACAACCCCAAGATTGAGAGTTGCATGCTCTACTGATTGAGCCAGCCAGGTATCCCTACATACTGCATATTCTTTGTCCATGCATCCTTCAGTGAAAACTAAGGTTGCTTCCATGTCTTCCAAGGTATGCTACTATAAACATAGGGGTGCATATACCTTTTTGAGTTAGTATTTTAGTTTCCTTGGGATAAATACCCAGAATTGGAATTGCTGGTCCTATATTTAATTTTTTGAAGAAACTCCATACTGTTTTCCATGGTTGCACCAATTTAAATTCCCACCAATAATAGGGTGCCTGGGTGGCTCAGTCAGGTAAGCATCTGCCTTTGGCTCAGTTCATGATCTCACAGATCATGAGTTCGACTCATGCATTGGACTCTGTGCTGACAGCTTGGACCCTGGAGCCTGCTTCAGATTCTGTTTCTACCTCTCTCTCTCTCTCTCTCTGCCTCTCCCCCACTCATATTCTGTCTCTGTCTCCCTCAAACATTAAAAAAATTAAATTCCCACCAACAGTGTACAAGAGTTCTCTTTTCTTGACATCCTCTCCAAACTTATTTATCTTTTTGAAGATTGCCATTCTGAAGGGTGTAAGGTGATATGTCATTGTGGTTTTGATTTGCATTTCCCTGAAGATAAGTGCTGTTGAGCGTCTTTCCATGTGTCTGTAAAACAGCATATGTTTATTATCTCATAGTTTCTGTGGGTCAAAAATCCCAGCTTCACTGGGCCATCTGCTTTAGTATCTATGGTGAGGCTGCAATCAAGGCATTGGCCAATAACACAATCATCCCTTGATTCAACTGGGACAAAACCACTTTCAAACTCACTCAGTGACTCAGTTCCTCTTTGGCTGTTGCTCTGAGGTTGGCTGTTAATTCCTTGACAGCTGGTCTTCACCACTAGATCAGGCATGAGAGAAGATCCAGGGATAAAAAGGACCAGTAAGTGACAGTAGCAGTATTTTGTAATGAAGGAATGTCACCCCAAAATAGGTGACATTATAAAAATATAAAAATTATTTTGGGGGGATCCTGGATAGCATAGTTAGTTAAGCATTCAATTCTTGGTTTTGGCTCAGGTCATGATCTTGCACTTGTGAGATCAAGGCCCACATTGGGCTCTGCACTGACAGTGTAGGTGCTGCTTGGGATTCTCTCTCTCCCTCTCTCTCTGCTCCTCCATGATCTGCATGCATGCTCTCTCTGTCTCTCTCTCTCAAAATGAATAATAAACTTAAAAATAAGAATTATTTTGGGGCGCCTGGGTGGCTCAGTCGGCTAAGCTTCCGACTTCGGTTCAGGTCAGATCTCACGTTCGTGGGTTCGAGCCCCGTGTCGGGCTCTGTGCTGACAGCTAGCTCAGAGCCTGGAGCCTGTTTCCAGTTCTGTGTCTCCTTCTCTCTCTGCCCCTCCCCCTCTCATGCTCTGTCTCTCTGTGTATCAAAAATAATAAATAAAATATTTTAAAAAAAAGAATTATTTTGAGTTAAATACAATTGGGAAGCAGATACAAGAAGTTCTCCCTGTCCTATTTGCCTAAAGTAGGACATAAACATTAGAAAGTATCTCTCCTCCCCTTTCTACCAGAGAGGACAAAAGTTAATTACCAGAGACAACTTCAGACCCATACCAGCCTGGAAGTGGCACTAGAGGAATCTACATAACAAACTTTACTAACTTTTTTTTTAATATTTTATTTTTAAGTAACATCTACACCCAAGTGAGGATTGAACTCACAACCCCAAGATCAAGAATCACATGCTCTTTGGACTGGGCCAGGCAGGCACTCCCAACTAGTTTTTATTTGCCATTAGTTTCCCATATATTTACACTCCCACCATTTGTCACCCTTGGAAGTCTAAAAATTACTTTCCCTTGCTCTGTCATTTCTCTATAGATTTTATTTTTTTGTTGTTGTTGTTGAAGGAATATATAAGCCAGAGTTCTAAGCCACCTCTTTGAGTTACTCTTTCCTAGTCTCTCCCATGTATATATGAGATATACATGTTAATAATGTCATTTTGTTTTTTTCTTTTAATATGCCTTTTGTTACAGAGGCCATAGCTGAGGACTTAGAAGGATAGAAGGCAAAGGCAAAGGATTTTCTTCCTCTCCTGCAGTAATCTACCTACAGAAGTTTCAATCCATTAATACTGCTGTATTTAGTAGAAGGAAATCATTAGGTCTAGTCCATGCTCCAGCGGAAGAGCTTACACAAGGGTGTGAATACAGGAATTAGAGATCACTAGAGCCATGTTAATATTGCCTACCACACTTACATACAGTCAGTCTTTAGGTGCTTTTGAAGTCATTCTCAGAGATGTACAGAATAGCAAAAAAAAATTGAGTTGGCTGATGTGCGTTTTCCTGTCTGAGGTTGAATAAGGTTACACTCTGGCTTATTATTCCACATTTTTGTGTGGCTATTTATTTACTTGTGATTTCACAGTTTATACCCTTACATTAAGTGCTGACGTGTTGCCTAATGTTCCTAAGTGCAAGAGTGTTGTGATGTGCCTTAAGGAAAATTACATGTGTCAGATGAGCTTAATTTAGACATGAGTGATAATGCTGTTGGGCATGACTTTAATGTTAATCTATCAACAATATATAACAAATATGCTGTTTTTAAGCAAAACATACATAACAAAGTTATGCATTGATTATTTGACAAAAATATTGTGACCAGAGGGTTGCAGGAAACTAACTCTGTATTTTCCATACAAACAGTGGTTCATTATTTGTTATATTAGTGTTTGTGGCAACTTTACAGAAGTTACAAATACTAGCACGACTATTATTTTTAAAATATACATAAAATAAATATACATTATTATTAAATAATGTGAATCAAACTATTTCAGTCTTTGTATTTAAGACTGTGGCTTTTCTTTCAATGTGGGCTTTATGTGCATCTCAGAACTCTGAAATATAGAACATGTCTATTGTTAAGCCTTATCTTTCAAATCCAAATCCAGTAAGAATTGCTTTTCCAAGTACCTTGAGTCCTATATGCTAGTGGTTTTCAATCCTCCATGCTGAAGTTTGTGAGGTGGGCTGGAACTCTACAACATGCATTCCTTCTCTGTGAGCTGGCTGCTGTTAGGTTCTACCAGTAGGGAATACTAGAGAAGGGACTTGAAGGCAGAAGGAAACCCAAACTTTGCCATCAATGCCTTTTTATTATGGCAGTAGCAACAGCAAGTGGTTTTAGCCTCCAGATTCTTTTCTATGAACCAACCCACTATATCTCTCAGGGGCCTGAGTCTCAGCTCAGTGGGACCTCTGTCACAGCATGGCAGCTGCTACCTTCAGGCATTACCTTGGAGTAAACCCAGTGTTTGTTTCCTTTTCCTGTCCTTTAAGATATGTATAGTTGATTTAATTTCCAAATTAAATCCTCTCTGTTGAACCACCTACTAGGGTATCCATTTTCTTGGAAACTAACTGACAGAGATTCTGTAATTTTTTTTTTAAGTTTACTTATTTATTTTGAGAGAGACAGAAAGACAGCACAAGCAGGGGAGGGGCAGAGAGAGGGGGACAGAGGATCTGAAGTGGGGTCTGTGCTGACAGCAGAGAGCCCAAAGCAGGACATGAACTCATAAGCTGTGAGATCATGACCTGAGCCAAAGTCAGATGCTTAACCACTTAACTGACTGAGCCACCCAGGTACCCCTAACTTTTTTTTTTTAAACTTCAAATTTATAGAAATGTTGCAAGATTGGTACACAGAAGTTCTGCATACCTTTTTAACCTTTGCTGAAATCCATCCATTTTGTTTCTTTGAGGTGAAATTCACATAATATAAAATTAACTATTTTATTTATTTATTAAAGCTTTTTTACATTGAGGGCAGGGGTGTCAGAAAGAGAGAGAGAGACAGAGAGTGAAAGAGAGAGAGAGAGAGACAGAGAGAGAGAGAGAATCTCAAGCAGGTTCCATGCTCTCAGCAGAAAGCCCAGAGCAGGATTGAACCCATGAACCATGAAATTATGACCTGAGCCAAAATCAAGAGTCAGACACTTTAACTGACTGAGTCACCAGGCATCCCTAACATTAACCATTTTAAAGTGAACAATTGAGTTGCAATCAGTACATTCACAATGAATCTATCAGTTTTTGATATTTTGCCACATTTCCTTTATAATTCCCTGTCTCTAGATATATATCAAAGCACGCATAATTATGTATCATTTTTTTATCAACCACTTGCATACATGACATTCCTTTACTGCATCTCTTACTACAATTGCATGCACTTCTGAAGAACAGCATTTCATTTTTTTAAAGTAATCTCTATACCCAACAAGGGGCTTAAACTCATAACTCCAAGATCAAGAGTGTCATCGACTGGGTCTAAAGTTCTCTCTTGTCCAGCAAGAGAGCGGATGCAGAATGAGAACGCGAGATATTTCTAATGTCTGGGAAGAGACAAGAGCCCCGAGTAAGGGGCCTTGCTCCATATTTATTAAGATCAGAAGGCTTACAAATGTGATGGGAGTGCACAAAGAGACAATGAATCTGTGAACATTAACTCATAGGCATGAGGAAAAGGGGGTTTGGAAGATATATGGTGTTAGGGGTTTGGGGCAATATAAAACAAAATCCTGGCGCCAGGCAGATGGTTATTAATGGCAGACAGGAGACAGACATGAGGTGCCATGTCTGTTTATCTCAGTTAGCCTAAGGGGTAAGATAGATAGAGCATGTAACCTCTGGGTCAATAAGGCACCTTTCTTTTGCTAATTAGCTCCGCTCTGGGCAGCATCACCCCCAGCAGCAGCAGCTGCAGCAACAGCAGCAGTGGCATACAGCCCTATTTATCTGTTTACCTAATTTGGTTCTTCCTTCCTGTGAAAGCAGCTTCCTGCTATAGTACTAAATTGGGGGGCGGATCCACCCTGAATACCTAATCTTATTTACCTCATATACCTTTGGGGGGGGCTGGCCCCGCCCTCTCTATACTGAGCCCTTTGCCCTGCCATCACTATACTTATTTACCTAACCTTGTTTACCCAAACTTAAGTGTGAGCGTCCTTTGGCTTTGTAATTCTTTTTGCCTTGTTAACCCATCAGTGCAGGCTCAGGGAATTCCTAAGCTTATTTCCCACAAAGAGTTGCATGCTCTCCCTATGAGCCGGCCAAGTGCAACATTTCATACAACATTTCATACAAAACTATTGGTACACTACTTTAATCTATAATCCATAATCTCATTTTGTGACTTGTCCCAATAATGTCCTTTACAATAGTAGTTTTCCCATTAGTGCAAGACCCTGTCCAGGAAGACATTTGGTTGAATTCAGTTGCCATGTCTGCCATGTCTCTTTCAATGTGAAATAGTCTGTGTTTCACAGCATTGACATTTTTAAAAAAAATACAGGTCAGATGGGCCTCACGTGTGGCTTAGGCATTGAGTGATGAATGGTTGGTCTCTGGTCGTGATCTCACAGTTCTTGAGTTTGAGCCCTGTGTGGGGCTCTGAGCTGGTGATGCAGAGCTTGCTTAGGATTCTGTCTCTCCTTCTCAAAGTAAGTAAATAAACTTAAAAAAAAAAAAATATATATATATATATATAGGTCATTTCTTCAGTTTGTGTTTCCTTCTAATTACAATCTGGTTTTACATTCCCATAAGTGATTTGTGACCTTTTCAGGGTATCACAACATATCTTTCTGCCTCTAATGGTAATACTAATTTCAATCCAGTCAAGGTATTGTTCAGTTTCTTCACTGTACACTCTTGTGCTCCTTGCAACTAATAAACAATCCATGAAGAGACACTTTAAAACCATGAAAATATCTAGAAATTTCATATTTATCTTCTGTATAGTTTGCAGTTTAGTCTTGGATCGTCTGTTGGATTTTTTTTTTTTATTCAAAGTTATTGTAGGGGCACCTAGGGGGCTCAGTTGGTTAAGCATCCAAGTCTTGGTTTTGATCTCATGGTTTGTGAGTTCAAGTCCCATATCAGGGCTTAGGATTCTCTCTCCCTTTCTCTCTGTTTCTCCCACTGCTCTCTCGCTCTCTCTCTCTCTCTCTCTCTCTCTCTGAAAATAAATAAACTTAAAAAAAAAAACAGGATGCCTGGGTGGCTCAGTTGGTTAAGCATCCAACTTCAGCTCAGGTCATGATCTCACAGATCATGGGTTTAAGCTCCACCTTGGGCTCTGTGCTGACAGTTCAGAGCCTGGAGCCTGCTTCAGATTCTGTGTGTGTCTCTCTCTCTCTGCCCCTACTCTACTCGCCCTCTGTTTCTCTCTCTCTCTCAAAAATAAATGAACATTAACAAAAATGTTTTAATAAAAAATTAAATTAAATTAAAAACAAACAAACAAACAAAGTTATTGTAAAGAGAGCTTTCAAATGTCCAGATCTTATGCTGCAACACATAACTCCACATCCTGTTACTTATTATCTTTTAAAGGAAAAAGAAATATTATTAAAGAAACTATTGGTTATTCCTATTTTGTGATGTGTTTTAGTTCTCAGTCTTTTCAATTAAAAAATTATCCTTTCATATTGTTGATATAATTCAAAACTTGAAAGATACAAAAAGCATACAGTGACGTCTCTCTTTCACCAGCTACCCGGTTCTCTCAAATAACCAATATTACAAGTTTCTCTGTATCCATCCAGAGCTATTTTCTGCATATAAAGCAAAAACACATATACACCCCATACAAATTAACTTTTGTCTATATTTGCACTACTGTTACACATTCGGCTTTTTTCATTTAACAATATATCCTATAGGGGTGCTTGAGTGGCTCAGTAGGTTGAGCAGCTGACTCTTGATTTCGGCTCAGTTCATGAGTTTGAGCCCCTCATCCAGCTTTACCCTGACAGTGTGGAGTCTGCTTGGGATTCTCTCTCTCTCTCTCTCTCTCTCTCTCTCTCTCTCTCTCCCTCTCTATCTGACCCTCCTGCTCTATCTGTCTCAAAATAAATAAACTTTAAAAAACCCCCAAAAATGAATAGAGTAAAAGTTTGGATTGTAACTTGTTCTACAGGTGTCCTGCAAGATGAGCAAACATTAGTAATAAATTTTAATTTGATAAATGAGCAATGTCTTACAATATGAGTAGTATATGATGCTGAATGTCACATGATGCCACTGAGCCAATGGTTCTTGAAATCCACTTTGATATACAAGTGCTTTGGATTACAAGCATGTTTCCAGAATGAATTATGCTTGCAAGCCAAGGTTTTACTGTATGTCCTAGAGATTATTAAATATTAATACATTAAATATTAGCTTTCTTATTAGTCATGATGGCTGCATATTGTCGCATTGTGTATGTGTACTATGATTTATTCAGGTAGTCCTCTTGAGATTTTGGTTGTTTCCATCTTTTTGCCTTTATATAAACTATGGTGCAGAATAACCGTGTTCATATATCAGTACATGTGAAAGTATATCTATAATACAAATTTCTGGATATGGTATTTCTGAGTCAAAAAGCATGTAATTTTGTCCTGTAATTTTGATAAATGTTGCCAATGTATGCTTCATCAGGATTCCATGGAGATTGTACCAATTTACAGGGAATGAATCTTAGCACAATTACTCCTTTATACGCAATATCTGAGAAAGGAAATTTGGAAATAGTATCAATCCAAGAAGATTCTAAAGGAGTGGCTTTTCCAAAAATAATAGGCATATTCAATGTTGCAAAATATAGTAATTAGGATTCAAAAAAATTGACCTCATAGATAAGGCTGGAATTTTAGCTTAATTCTTGTACTCGTAACGATTGCTGTTTCTCCCAATCTGAAGTCTTGGTATTTGGCTTAATTTTTTACTTTAGTGATGTGCATATCATATCCAGGTCTGCTTTAACCAACTGAGTACAAATTCAGGAAGGCAGCAAATAGTTCAACTGTTTAACAGACTTGAGCCTGGCAAAGGGGAAGAGGAAAAAAGGCTTTCAGCTGAACTTCTCCTGCAGGCTTTTACTGTCCCTGAGGCATTTTCCTTGCCCAAATAAGAAGGGAAATTATTTTCCAGTCTTAAATCGAATGCCAAAATTATTCTTGGAATTGCTCCCTTAATCTGTCAGTTTCATTTTTCCCATGGAGGCGTGATCAGGGTGGCCAAACCTTCCCAGTCAGAATCCGGAATGGAACTTGATTTCTCCTACAGACAGCTGCTTTGGAAAAACTCCTTGCAAGGTGATTTTAATGGTGACTACACACATCAGAGATCTGGTACTGGAATCTGAGGCTCTCACAGTACAGGTGACTTCATTCTTTCTACAGTGTAGTGGCTAACAGAGATATAAAGGAATTAATCATTTCCAGCAAAGAGAAGACTAAGGAGTCAAATTCCAGGGCTCATCTGTGTTGATCTCTAGCTAATTTCTTAAGTTCTTCATTTTCATTCTCTTTCCCAGTCTGGTAGAGTCAAAAGTATGGGCTTAAAGCCAGACCCACCTCAGCTCACATCCAAGCTTTGTCCCTTGCTGTGTTGGGACCACAAGTAAGTTAGTTAGCATCCCAAAGACAAGGGTCCTCACAAATAAATCCAGGATCCCGTTACCTTCCTTGCAGTGTCATTGTGAAGATTAATGGAAGTCAAGTGCATGGGCACAGTGCCCAGCACAGTCCTGACAAACTGATTATTTATTTGTTTCCTGTATCCCCTTTCTACCCCCTCTGACCAATGGCCTGAAACTCATTCATTCAGAGCGTATAGTCTTGACAAGCAAAATTAGAAAATAAACATTATAGTAAGGCAATCAGTGGAAGCACCAGACTTCATCTGGGCCTAAATTAGAATTCGGGAATTTTAAAAATATCCATTCCTTTCTAGGCAGTAAGATTTCAAACCTCAGAAAATGTATTTTTCAGTATTGACAGCCACACTGTTAGAAAATCCACACCTTTGGGGACAACTGTGCCAGGTTTTGTAATCAAGTCAAAACTATAGCTTATATTTAAACATTTCACAATCTTGTAAAGCAATTTAGACACAAATGGAGTTTTTACGAATTTCAAGTTCAAGTTTCTCCTGTCTTTCCTCTCCCTGGGGAATATAAAAGACAGCTCTCAAGAATAGGGAATGGTTTTACCATAGATGGAGACTTTGGAAATTCTCTGAAACAAATGGTTTGCAGTTTATAAATACAAATATACAGTAGTGAGTTATTTTACTCTAAACTCTTTATTTCCAGATATCTAACAAGAAACAACTTATTTAACCACAGCAGCAAGATAGGCTAGCTGTTCATCAGACCTGTTTCCTTCTCCTAACTAGGCATAGAGCTAGACTGTATTTCCCAGCCTCCCTTACACTTATGTATACCAAGTGGAATGTGGTCAAAAGTTATATGGAGCACTTCCAGGCCTGGCCCATTAAAAATTCCATGCATCACTCTCCGTGCCCTTGAACCCTCCCAGCTGACAGGAATGGAGATGACTCCCAAGGCAACCTTGGGAGCCATATTTTTAATATGGAAGGAACCTGAAACCCTGAATCACGACTTAAGAGTAGAACCACGCAACCAAGAACATCTTCATTAGACTATTTTGTGGGTAAGAAATATGCTTATGTGTATTAAACCAGTGAGATTTTAAGGGATTTATCTCTTACAGCAGCTAGTATTACCAGTATAGTCTTAAACACAAAATTTCATCTCAAAGTCCTCAGATTTCTTTATACAAATCTCCTTCTCTCCTTCCTTCTTTTCCTCCATTCCTTCCTTCCTTCTTATCCTTTCTTCCTTCCTTCCTTCCTCCCTCCCTCCCTTTCATCCTTCCTTTCTTCTTTTTGTCCTTCCCTCCTTCTTTCTTTCCATTTTTCCTTACCTAGTGAGCATCCTGTACACTCCTTCTAGGCTCTATTTTAGGCACTGGGGATGTTGGGTAAACAATGCAGACAAATTTTTGCCCTTGTGAAGCCCACATTATAATGGAGGAGATAAGGGAGCTTGGGTGGCTCTGTCAGTTAAACATTTGGCTCAGGTCATGATCTCACAGTTTGTGAGTTCAAGCCCCACATCGGGCTCTGTGCTGACAGCTCAGAGCCTGGAGCCTGCTTTGGATTCTGTGTCTCCTTCTCTGCCCTTCCCCTGCTTGTGCTCTCTCTCTCTTTTTCAAAAATAAATAGATATTTAAAAAAATTTATAATGGAGGAAATAGGCAATAAACAAGTAAATAATATGGTTTCAAGCATTGATAATTGCTTAGAGAAAAAAATCCCAAAGAATAATAAAAGGAATGAGAGAATGGCAAGGAGGACCTTTTAGGCAAGGTTAGGAAAGGCTTTCCGAGGAGGTGGAACCGGGCAGAGACCTGAATGATACAGAGAAGCTAATCATACAAAGATCCAAAGACACAAAGATCTTAATCATTTCTTTAAAAGCAGTGATTTGTAGAAGTGAACAAAACATAAAAACAGTACAAGAAGAAACACTGAAATGACTCAACTTAGTCATAGATGAATCAAAGGGAGATGAAACCCAAAATTCAGATTCATGTGTTTCTACCTGATGTTGCCCTTGATCAAGAAACATTAGCATCTTCAGTAAGCTCTTTCTTCCATTCTTGACTGACTAGTTTCATACTTCATAGTCCTTCAGTTTTTTGCCCATCTATTCAGGTAACTCAGAAAATATAGTAAAATGTCAGGCTCTCTTCTTAGACATTTCTAACCCATCTCAATGAACTTAATGGTAGGAACTCTAGCAGGTTATTTAACTCTCCAGTCCTAAATTGCCTCATCTTTCAAAATGGAGAGAATCCTAGCAACTCAGTTACTTCATAGGTTTGTTCTGATAATAGATGAGATTGTAAATGTAAAATGCTAGCACAGAGTGCCAAAGAAATATTTTTAAGGTGGGGACTGGTTGACTCAGCCATTAGAGCATGTTATTCTTGATCTCAGGGTTATGGATTCAAACCCCATGTTGGGCCTAGAGCCTGCTAAAAAAAGAAAAGAAAAGAAATATGTGTGTATTTTTAAAGTTTACTTATTTTTGAGAGAGAGAGCGAGTGAGCACACATGGGCACAAGAGGGGCAGAGAGAGAATCCCAAACAGGCTCTTCAGTGTCAGTGCAAAACCTGATGAAGGCTCAGTCCCACGCACCGAGAGATCATGGCCTGAGTCAAAATCAAGAGTTGGATGCTTAACTGACTGAGCCACCCAGGCACCCCCCCCAAAATAAAATATTTTTAAGGTTAAATTAACCTACTGCATGCCATTCAAAGTCTATCTATCGAATTCCCAAATCCATGTTCTTAAAATGCCACGATATTTCCATCTTCTTTAGGGTCCCACTCCAATTCAATCTTCATCTGAAGGGAAAGGATAATATTCCCCCACAGCCTTCATAAGCAGGAACAGCCAGCAGTTGGCTCTGATATGCAGGAGGCTTTGTGTTGGGGATATTTATTTATAACCCCGAGATACCCACCTCTGGCTGTCTGAGGAAAGATCACCACCAACCACTATCCCATCCAGCTTCCATAGGGCACCATTTACATACAACTGTGACTCGTACTCTGTGTGTGGGTTGGGAAATCAATTTGTAGGTCATGGCCAGCATCTTTTAAAATTTTTATTGAAGTATAACCTATAAGCATAAAAGTGCACACATGAAAAGTATAGAGCTCAATAAATTTTTTTAATGTTTTTTTATTTATTTTTGAGAGACAGAGAGAGACAGCACGAGCAGGGGAGGGTCAGAGAGAGACAGAGACACAGAATCCGAAACAGGTTCCAGGCTCTGAGTTGTCAGCACAGAGCTGTATGCAGGGCTTGAACCCACGAACTGCAAGATCATAACCTGAGCCGAAGCTGGACACTTAACTGACTGAGCCACCCAGACGCCCCTAGAGCTCAATAAATTTTTACAAAATAGGCGCCCCATGTAGCCAGCCTGACCCGGAGAAACAGAGTATCACCAACATCTCAGAAACACTCCTCATCTGCTCTACTTCCTCCAAAGCTAACCACTCCCCTGATTTCTAGCACTAGCAATAGTTTTGCCTTAAAAAATTTTTTTTTAAATTTTTAAGTAATCTCCAAACCCAACATGAGGCTTGAATCATGACTCCAAGATCAAGAGTCACATGCTTTACTGACTGAGCCAGCCAATTGGCCAAGTTTTGCCTTCTTAAAGTTTAATACAGATAAAATCATATGGTATGTAATTCTTTCATAGTTGACTTCTTTTGCTCAATATCATATTTGTGAAATTCATCAATGTTGTTGTGTGTATCAATAGTTCTCATTGCCCTAGAATATTCTATATATGAATATACTGCAATTTAACCATTCTACTCTTAATAGAGTTGTTTGTTTTCGGGTTTGTGCCGTTAAAGATAGTGGTCTAAAAGAATGGCCACTTATCATGCCGACAGGTTCTGTGAGTTGGGAATTTGGAAGGGGCACGATGGGGATGGCTTATCTCTGCTCTAGGGTGGTTATGAGGCTTTGGCTGAAAAGACTCAGTGGTTGGAGGTGAATTGACTGTGGCACCAGCACGTGTCTGGCACGTGGGCTGGGAGAACTCTTAGGACTACAAAGGTCAATTAGGTCACCTATATGTGGATTCTTCTGGGTGTTTAGCTTCCTTACAGCATGGTGGCCCCGGGACGGTTGGGCTTCTTACGTGGTAGCTCAGAGTCCCAGGCATGAGCGTCCCCAGTAACAAGGTAGGAACTGCATGGTTTTTCTGATAGAGGAAGTAAAGCGGTTTTCCCTCCACCCATCTTAGTTGATGGGCTGGGGCCCTGTAAATTAGATTGACAGAAAACCAGCTTAATGTGAGAAAAACAGTTTATTTAATATGTACATTACACATACACATGAGAACTCTCAGTGAGGAGTAACACAAAGGGTGGTTAGAACATGGGCTTATATACATCTTAACAAAAGAATAATAAAGTTTTAGAGAAATGACAAAGCAGATAAAAAGGACTTTAAGTTTTTAGGATGACAAACGGTGGGAAGGGAAATATACGGGGGAACTAATGGGAGATAAGGCTCGGGTTAGCAAGGTTTTTTTTAAAAAAATTGTTTAATGTTTATTTATTTTTGAGAGACAGAGAGAGACAGAGCATGAGCGGGGAGGGCAGAGAAAGAGGGAGACATGGAATCTGAAACAGGCTCCAGGCTCTGAGCTGTCAGCACAGAGCCTGATGCGGGGCTCAAAATCACATCAGATCATGACTTGAGCGAAAGTCGTATGCTTAACTGACTGAGCCACCCTGGCACCCTTAGCAAGGCCTTTTTTTTTTTTTAAATGTTTATTTATTTTGAGAGAGAAAGCACAGGCAAGGTAGGAAGGGGCAGAGAGAGAGAGAGAGAGGAGAGAGAGAATTCCAAGCAGGCCCCATGCTGATTGGAATGTCTTCTTTTGTGAAGTGTCTGTTCAGAGGGCCAGTATATTTTTTTCAAATGGAACAGAATAGAAAATATCAGAGTACATTATACAAAACAAGAGTAAGTATTTTTTCCTGAAACATTTATTTAGTTTTATATATTGTAGTAGATGCTGTCGTATACTACCCTGATCACGCCCTACAGGATTAAGACATACACTCCCCAACTGCCAGGAATGCCTACTGCTGACTGAATGCTCAAAATGAGTATTTCCCCAGAAACTGGCCTTGGTCTGAGGGAAGTTAGTCATCTAGGATTAAGATCCCTCCCCAGGGAAAGCCCACGTCCAATAGGTGGTTGATTTGAAAGGTGGGTACAAAGGTCTGGCCCTCCTAGAGTTACCAATTTATCCTGGCTTGCTTGGAGCTTTCCTAACTTTAAAACTGAGAGTCCTGCATCCTGGAAGACCACTCAGACCTAGACAAAATGGGATGGTTGGTCACCCTACTTTTGCCACAATTTGGGACACCACTGATGAGCCAACTTCAGAACTCTATAGAAGTCAATGAAGCTTCACTTAGGTTGCAAGAGCATCACAACTCAACTTCTCCCTCTGTCCAATCCTGCAACCCTTCTTTTTTCACGTGTGTTGATCCCAGAGTACTCCCCAATAAATGAGTTGTATACAGTTCTCTATCCAGAATTTGCTTCTTAGGGAACCCAAAGTACTATATACATGTAGTGGGTCTTAATGATAAAATTCCTTTTCTTTCTTGGCATGAAGGTCAAAAAAGATATGGAAGCCACTGTTAAAATAGATATTACCATTGTCCACCCAGTATTCTTCTCTTCCCTTAGTGATAGCAATCTGGTTCTTTTAGAGAAGTACAATGCCTCTGACTCAACTCAGGTGTTATGTTGGCACCTCCAATTTAAGTATCCCATCCTTTGCCAACTTTCAACCACCACTGTGGAGTGGGCCCGTGACTCAATCCAGAATCGTTTCTAGAATTTCTCTATTCAGCATTAGAGAAAAAGAGTCCTTTCCTGGGTCATCCTCTTGTATTACAATACCAAACCGGAGGCCATATAGCCCATACACAGACAGAGGAACAGGGAAAATATGGAAAAAGGGATTCCTCTGACATTATATTCTGGCTCCAGGACAACTCTGAGACCCATTTGTATCACTACCTCTCTTCTAGCTGGGCTTCTGCCATTTGTAGCCAAAAAGATCCGGCCTAGTGCACAGACTTTTAAGAAGAGCAGATTATGATAATTCATCAGAGAAATAATCAACAACTGTACTGCTAATTTTTTTCAATCTTCTATTTATTTGTCTTCCCTTCTTTTGCCTTGTTTTCTCTAGTTAATCAAATCAAACCCATCCTTCAAGATTTGTTCAAAAGCCCCTTGCCCATAAATAAACATTGAAAGAAAGAAAGAAAGAAAGAAAGAAAAGGCAAGAAAAGAAAGAAAAAAGAAAAGAAAAGAAAAGAAAAGAAAAAGACAAGACAGACAGGGACACCTGGGTGGCTCAGTTCATTAAGGGTCTGATTCTTGATTTTTGCTCAGGTCAGGATCTCATGGTTTGTGAGTTAGAGCCCAACATCGGACTCTCTGCTGTCAGCGCAGAGCCTGCTTCAGAACTTCTGTCTCCCTCTCTCTTTGCCCCTCCCCAGCTTGTTCTCAATCTCTCTCTCTCTCAAAAATAAGTAAACATTAAAATAATAAAGCCCCTTGCCCAGTGACGTCAAACTTTCCTGCCACTCCCAGTTTACATGCAGGCAGAGCCCAAACATTATTGAGCTCTTGCAACTATGATGCTGAAAACTGCTGCTGTGCTAACACTGGACACAAAGCAGGAACAGTGCAAGCCCAGGCCTCCAGTGCTTTAGTATTATAGTGGGAGAGGCTGACCCACAGACAGATAGGTACCATCTTGAGTTGGCAAGTGCAATGATAGAGATCTCAGAGAGCCCCTCGGAGGGAGGCTAGCCTCCAGGATGGCCCCCAGGGATGCCCACCTCCTAGTATACATACTCTGTGTAGCCCCCTCCCACACTGCATCAGGGTTTATCTCTGTAATCAATAGAATACCATGAAAGTAATTATGTGTGTCTTACAAGCCTAGGCCAGGGATTAGCAAACTTTTCTACAAAAGGCCAGATAGTCAATATTTTAAGCTTTGCAGGCTATACGGTTTCTATGGTAACTACTCAACTCTCACTGTAACATTAAAGCAGCCAATAAATAAATAAATGAATATAGCTGTGTTCCAATAAAACTTTATTTATAAAATTAGGTGGCAGCTGGTTTTATTGGCCACTTGTAGCTTGCCAACTCCTGGTCTAGGTCATAAAAGACATTGCAATTTTTGACTTGCTGTCTTGGGTCACTTGCTTTGGGAGAAGTCTATTTCCAAGTCATAGGGACATTTGAGTCCAAATGATGAGGAACCAAGACCTCTGCCAAAAAGCCAGTGCCAAGTGCGCCAGTCATGTGAGTGGACCGTCTTCCAAGCATATGCTTTAGCCCCATCAAGCCTTTGGATAAGACTGAAGCCCCAACCGCATCTTGACTACAACTTCATGAAGGACACTAAGCCATAAGTGCCGAGCTAAGGTGATCCCAAATTTCTGAAATTATATGAACTAGTGAGTGTTTGAAGTCACTAAGTTTTGGCTGAGTGCAGAAATAGAGAACTAATAGTGAGATTTGTCTCCCTCCTGACTCCTGAGATAAGCATTAAGAAACAATAAGCTATAGCCTAGGTGTTTTGGTAAATTAGTTATTTAAATTACAAATACATAAATATAAACTCACTGTGAAAGATTCAAACAATACAAAAGTACAGAGACCAAATAAGAAAATCTCCCCATATCAATACCCTACCCTCCTCAGCCTCACATTCACTGTCCCTGGAGGAGGTATTGACATTTTTGTGTATAATCTTTTAGCCCTTTTCCTATAGCAAGAATACCTAATGGCTTCTTCCTTTTTTTATTTACTCAGCACATGGTGTATTCTCTAGTGTTTATTTTACTCTCTTTGGTCTTAATGGTCTGTTGTTTTCTTAAGAGACAGCTTCATGGGTGTGTAATATGTGCAGTGACATGGGGCCCTGCAATTAAAAAGGCTCTGTGTTTGATTTAATGCTCTGTTGTCACTTTCTTGAAACTCCTAAAAAATTTTTAAGAAGGGGTCCCCACATTTTCATTTTATACTGGATCTGGCTTTTAGACTTATCTTTCCAAAGATTATAAAGACAGAGGCCCAGGGCTGCAATCCTGTCATAGACATCTTTGAATTTCCCATAGTACCTTGAGAATGCTCATAGTAAACATTTGTTAATATGAAGGGGAAATTTCTTATCTCTACAGGGTTGTTCCCTTGTTTTTGTTTTGTTTGGCAAAGCCATGCACAGATATCTTTAATCATGATCAACAAACAGAATAATTGGAGTCTTTATTATCATAGTTGAGTCTCATTTTCCTCTGATTTTTTTCATGTTACTCTGAGCTTCATTTGTTCCAAGCACGGAACAAAGGAAGAATACTATTCTCTGTTTCTCATTCAGAGAAATCTATAAACACATTCTTAAGATGCAACAACTTTAGCCCCTTGCAGCCTACACGTTCCATGTTTCATAAGTATCCATACTCAAAGAAGGATTGTGAGCCAGACATAAAGAAGTGCATGTTTTCAGGCTAGCTCAGTAGGAGTGAGTGAATATATAATGGAGCATATAATGATGAAATTTTAAATTTTTCATCAATCCCTGCTTCTGTCAGTGATTTTTCTGGTCATTTTGGGGGTTCAATGTTCCTTGAATTTTAGTCATGGAAAGATTTATCATGACTTCTTGTAAAGAATATATTAGATTTCATGTTATTCTGGTTAACTTTTTCAAACAGGTTATTTAAAATCAAATTCTCTATTTTCCCAAATTTACATTTGGAGTTAGTTCAGGTCTGTCTTTAAGCTATTTCCCCCAAATATTAAAAAAAATTCTCCATTTTTTATATTACTACTTAAACTTTTTTATGCTTCTAAGAGTGAATGTTCCATGATTATTTTTTGGTTTGTTTTTAAGTTCCAATTAGTTAGGGGTGCCTGGCTGCCTCAGTCAATGGAGCATGCAACTCTTGATCTCAGAGTTGTGAGTTCAAGCCCCATGTTGGGTGTACAGATTACTTAAAAATAATATTCTTTAAAAATAAATTGGGACACCTGGGTTGCTCGGTCTGTTAATACCCGACTTTGGCTCAGGTCACAATCTCGCAGTTGGTAGGTTCAAGCCCAATGTGGAGCTCGAACCCATGAACTGAGAGATCATCATCTGAGCTGAAGCTGGATGCTTAACCGACTGAGCCACCCAGGCACCCCTCCATCATTATTTTTAAAAGAATATATTAGAAGTCCAGAAAAGTGAAATAATAAAAATTTAAAGTAAAATATTTTCATTGTTAATTTAATCATTCATTTATCAAATATCTATGAAGTTTCTCCTATGTGCCTGGCATTATTTCAGACAGGGAACACAGCAGACAAGTTCTCTGTATTCTGGAGGTTGTATTTTGGTGTGAGAATATGACAGTCAACAGAAATAAGTAGAAGGTGGATAAGTGACAATAATAGAATGTTTAATTTTAGCTGTTAATGTGTAATAAGAAAGAAAATAAATGGGGGGGCACCTGGCTGACTCAGTCAGAGGAGCATGGGACTCTTGATCTTGGGCTTGTGAGTTGGAGCCCCATGTTGGGTATGGAGATTACTAAAAAAAATAAAATAAAATAAATTTTAAATATAAATTTGGGTATTAATATGTAAACATCTTTATATTGTTAAGTGAAAAATGGGAATTGTAAAATAATAAGGTATAGGGATCTCAATTTTAGGGATATGTAAGTATATTACCAAAAATAAATAATAATAATAATGAAAGTTGAGAAGTATATACACTAAAATATAAGTGTGAAAAATACTTAAAAAAAAAAAGAGAAGGGTGCCTGGCTTGCTCAGGGAGTAGAGCATGTGACTCGATCTCAGGGCTGATGAGTTCAAGCCCCATGTTGTGCATGAAGCCTACTTATAAAAAACAAAAAAACGGAAAGAGGCCATTTGAATTTGGGGTCTATTTCCCAATATTAAGAACAATAAAAATATGGGAAGCTTAATTCTCTGGGACCATCAAAAACATTGGCTTGATCAGATTTTATGGCCAACTGGAGAGGAATTTTTCCTGATGGCCTGGAGCCAATACTGACAAAAATAATTGACAGGGTGTAATTATTGTAAGATTTCCGGTTTGCATCAATGTACTCCCCTGCGCACCTCTATGGCCAGATTTTCATATTTCCTGAAACAATGCTTTGCACACAGTAGGTGCTGCATGATTATTTGCTGCAAGCTGGCAGGAAGGAATGTGTGACTGTGCTGTGGAATGGAAAACAGATGTGACTACTTCGGAAATGCAATCAAACCACTGTTGAGGTACTGGGAAGGAGGAGTGTATTTGCAAACCAGGAAACAAGCAACCCCAGGAAGCAGATGTTGGTATGCTTTGGGTCAAAACATCTTTTTCATAGAAAACTCCTGGGTCTCATTTTTACTTTGGTGACAATCAAAATTTTTAATCTGTCTGGGGAGTTTAGTTCCACAATGAGATTCTGAGTGACTGCCCCCATTCACAGCAAGCTGGGTTTTGCGATAATTGCCTTTGATGTCTGTTCTTTGGCCTTTCTACCAATCCTAACCCCTGTCGCTGGCAATTACCCTGGGAGGCTGCCGGCAACAATGGAGACTATTGCCTCAGTAACAGTGGCATCTGTGGTGGCAGAGGCTGCAGGCACTGCTAAAGGCTACGATGAGAGCCTAGGGAATTTCCCAGGGTTTGCTCAACTGAAATCTATGGTTTTCCTCCTACAGCGGGTGTCTACCATCACAATGTGGGGTGGCAGCCTCATCTCAGAGCTCCAAGGGATCCCCAAGTTGCCCCACAGTGATTCCTAATATTGCAAGGCTGCAGCTGAGGAATTTGAGCCCCGGTAGGGAAAAGAGATCCTGGGTAGGGGGAGGGCAATGCCCTAAGGGGCTGCCTTCCAGGAACCATTTTGCATTCTATGCTCAGCAGACTTTGTTGAAGGATTAAGATATTTTGGGCAATGCCAGAGACAGGAACTAACATTTACTGAGCAGTGATTCGAGGCCACAGGTTGTTCAGCTCCGTCTTAATCTTACCACATGTATGAGGTACTATCAGTCCCACTTTACAGATGAGAAAAATGAGGTTCTCTTGGGGTCTGAACTTAGATGTCTGGAATCTGAAATCATGTTCTTTCTACTACAAGAAGCTTTGAGGGAGTGGAGAAATGGGAATCAAAAGTCCTGGCTTGTTTGGAGCAGTGTGCTCAGTAAATGGCGCCAAGACAGTGCTTGACAGGGACTGCGCTATACAAAAGAGCCTAATTCAACGTACTAGTGTAATTAAATTAGAATAAAGTGCTCGCCTTTAATGCATTCTGATTTGGGGGAAATAACAGAAAATTTAATACTATTGAAAGTGCTTCATTTTGAACTTTATATATATATATATATTTTTTTTTTTTTTTAAGTAATCTCTACACCCAACAAATTTACAATCCTGAGATCAAGCCCCCATTATGAACTTTTAAAACAGTTTGATAGAGGTCTTGATTGGAGACCATCACACCTTGAGGATTAATCAGGGACCAGAGGCTCCTTTTTTAGTTCCTTTCCAGGTTTCTATTGCTGGCCATTTCCGTGTGAGGTAAACTAAGGATGCCAGCCATACTGGATTAAGGTGTACTTTGGGCTCCCAATATCTTCTATAAACAATTGCATTTCAAATCTGTTGAAGATACCTCATCACCATGAACTTCTTCTCCATGACTCTCTGAGCCCAGTCCTAATATTATTTAACAATGACAAATTGGGGCACCTGGGTGGCTCAATGGGTTAAGGGTCTGACGCTTGATTTCAGCTCAGGTCATGATGTCATGGTTGGTTGTGGGATTGAGCCCCACCTTCGGCTCTGCAATACGTGTAGAGCCTGCTTAAGATTCTCTTTCCCTCTCTCTCTGCCCCTTCCCTGTTCCCACCCACAAGTGCTTGCTCTCTCTCTCTCTCAACATATAAAAAAATAAAATAGACAAATTGTTTCCAATTAGTGATATTAAAATGTACCCACAAACCTAGCAAACAGAATTACAGGTAGAAGTGGTTACAAAAAAATTCCATGAAGCCAAGAAGTTCACAGAAAGGAAACAGATGGTTTCTCATAATAAAAATGATCAAATTCTTTACTGTGTGGAATAGAACAGGAACGAACTGTCATAGAAAAGGCTAGGTTGCCTACAAGTAGTGTAAAATGAGTTCTTTAGATATAGAAAGAGAAAAAATTAAAAAGTGGCTACACTCAATTCTGGAAGGGGAAGAAAACATATGGCAAGAGAGGTCACTTCACCTCTTCTCTTTGACTGATATTCTTGGAGATAACTTTGTCCCAGGACTGTGTTTATTTGTTTTTTATATGTTTATTAATTTATTTTTCAGAGAGAGAGTCAGGGGAGGGAGACAGACAGAAAATCCCAAGCAGGCCCGACACTGTCAGCACAGATCCAGATGCAGAGCTCGAACCCACAAACCATGAGATCATGACCTGAGCTGAAATCAAGAGTAGGATGCTTAACTGACTAAGTCACCCAGACCCTCCACCCCATTCTCCGGAGGACTATGTTCAAAATAAGAAATTTGTCTTTTCCATTGTCATTAGATAGATTCTACTTATTAATATAAAATTCCAGCTCTCTGAAAAAAGTTGAATACTTAACAAAGGAGATTAAACTTTGTAGCAATTCACCTGAATGCACATACTAAATATCACAAAAGTTGTTTTGAACTTGTAAATCTGATTTTGAAAAAGATGTGATTTTAGGAAACATTTTCACATTAGATTTAGGTTTATTCTGTCCTACATCTGTGCAAAAGTCTCCTGGTTCCCTGAAGTTCTCCTAAGTTCTTTTTACCTAATTTTTTAATAGTTTATTGTCAAATTGGTTTCCATACAACACCCAGTGCTCTTCCTCATAAGTGCCCTCCTCCATTACCACCACCTCTTTCCCCCCTTCCCCCTCAACCCTCAGTTCGTTTTCAGTATTCAATAGTCTCTCAAGTTTTGCGTCCCTCTCACTCCCCAACTTTCTTTCCCTCTTCCCCTCCCCCGGTCCTCCATTAGGTTTCTCCTGTTCTCCT
>NC_043700.1:150605388-150606517 GCF_006229205.1 Suricata suricatta | reverse complement strand
TGGATACTAGCCCTTTATCTGATATGTCATTTGCAACTATCTTTTCCCATTCTGTCGGTTGCCTATTAGTATTTTTTTTATTGTTTCCTTTGCAGTGCAGAAGTGTTTATCTTGATGAGGTCCCAGGAGTTCAGTTTTGCTTTCATTTCCCTTGCCTTTGGGGATGTGTCATGGAGGATATTGCTGCGGTGGAGGTGAAGGAGGTTGTTTCCTACTTTCTCCTCGAGGGTTTTGATGGTTTCCTATCTCACATTCAGGTCCCTCAGGCATTTTGAGTTTATTTTTGTGTATGGTGTAAGAAAGTGGTCTAGCTTCATTCTTCTGCATGTTGCTGTCCAGTTCTCCCAGCACCACCTGCTAAAGAGGTGGTCTTTTTTCCATTGGATACTCTTTCCTGCTTTGTCAAAAATTAATTGGCTGTACATTTGTGGGCCCAATTCTGGGTTCTCTATTCTATTCCATTTGTCTATGTGTCTGTTTTTGTGCCAATCCCATACTGTCTTGATGATGACAGCTTTGTAGTGGGGGCTAAAGTCTGGGATTGTGAGGCCTCCTGTTTTGGTTTTCTTCTTCAATATAACTTTGGCTATTCGGGGTCTTTTGTGGTTCCATATGAATTTGAGAAGAGTTTGTTCTAGCTTTAAGAACGCTGGTGCAATTTTGATGGGGATTGCATTGAATGTGTAGATTGCTTTGGGTAGTAACGACATTTTCACAATGTTTATTCTTCCAATCCATAAACAAGGAATGGTTTTCCATTTCTTGTTGTGTTCTTCAATCTCTTTCATAAGTTTTCTATAGTTTTTTTCTTTTTAATTTTTTTAATGTTTTGTTTATTTTTGATACAGAGAGAGATGGAGAATGAAAAGGAAAGGGGCAGAGAGAGAAGAATACACAGAATCTGAAGACAGGCTCCAGGCTCTGAGCTAGTTGTCAGCACAGAGCCTGATGCAGGGCTCGAACCCACTGACGTGAGATCTGACCTGAGCCAAAGTCGGAGGCTTAACCGACTGAGCCACCCAGGTGCTCCTCTCTAGTTTTCATCATATAGGTCTTTTACATCCTTGGTTAGGTTACTCCTAGGTATTTTATGGTTTTTCGTGCAATCATGAATGGGATCAGTTTCTTG
>NC_043700.1:150603555-150605288 GCF_006229205.1 Suricata suricatta | reverse complement strand
TCTATTTTTTGGAATAGTTTGAGAAGAATGGGTATGAGCTCTGCTTTAAATGTCTGGTAGAATTCCCCTGGGAAGCCATCTGGCCCTGGGCTCTTATTCGTTGGGAGATTTTTGATAACGGATTCGATTTCTTCACTGGTTATTGGTCTATTCATGCTTTCTATCTCTTCCCGTTTGAATTTTGGCAGTGCATGTGCATGTAGGAATTTGTCCATTTCTTCTAGGGTGTCCAGTTTGTTGGCATATAATTGATCATAGTAATCTCTGATGATTGCTTGTATTTCTAAGGGATTGGTTGTGAAAGATCCTTTTTCATTCATGATTTTGCCTATCTGGGTGCTCGCTCTTTTCTTTCTAAGGAGCCTGGCTAGAGGTTTATCAATATTGTTTATTTTTTCAAAGAACCAACTCTTGGTTTCATTGATCTGCTTGACTGTTCTTATGGATTCTATTTTGTTTATTTCTACCCTGATCTTTATTATTTCTTTTCTTCTGCTGGGATCCGGGTGCTCTGGCTGCTTCCCTTCTTGTTCCAGTTGGTGCTCTATTAGGTTTTGAATTTGCACTTTTTCTAGTTTGTTGAGATTGGCCTGGATTGCAATATACTTTCCTCTTAGGACTGCCTTTGCTGCATCCCAGAAATTTTGGAATGTTGTATTTTCGTTTTCATTTGTGTCCATATATTTTTTAGTTTCTTCTCTAATTTCCTGATTAGCCCAATCATTCTTTAATAGGGTGGTTTTTAACTTCCACATTTTTGGAGGTTGTCCAGATTTTGTCCTGAGGTTAATTTCAGTTTCATAGCATTGTGATCTGAAAGTATGCATGGTATGATCTCTATTCATTTATACTTATAGAGGGCTGCTTTACACCTCAGCATGTGATCTATCTTGGAGAATGTGCCATGTGCACTCAAAAAGAAGGTGAATTTCCTAACATCTGGATGCAGAGTTCTAAATATATCTATCAATTCCATCTGTTCCAATGTGTCGTTCAGGTACATTGCTTCTTTAGTGATTTTCTGTCTGGTTGACCTATCCATTGCTGTCGGTGGAGTATTAAAGTCCCCTGCAATTAGCACATTTTTGTCAATAAGATTGTTTCTGTCTGCGATTAGTTGTTTTATGTATTTGGATGCTCCTGAATTTGGCTCATAGATATTTATAATTGTTAGCTCTTCCTGATGGAGAGACACTGTATTTATTGTATAATGTCCTTCTTCATCTCTTGTTACTGCCTTTACTTTAAAGTCCAGCTTGTCTGATGTAAGTATGGCTACTCCGGCTTTCTTTTGGCTTCCAGTCACATGATAGGTATTTCTCCATCCCTTTACTTTCAACCTGAAGGTATCTTCAGGTCGAAAATGAGTCTCTTGTAGACAGCAAATAGATGGGTTTTGTTTTTGTACCCATTCTGCTACCCTGTGTCGTTTGGTTAGAGCATTCAGTCCATTTACATTCAGTGTTATTATTGGAAAATGTGGGTTTAGAGTCATTGTGTTCTCCATAGAATTCATGTTTATCGTGATGTCTATGGCACCTTGTATTCTTTGCAACATTTCCATCGTAGAGTCCCTCTTAGGATTTCTTGTAGGGCTGGTTTGGTGGTCATGAATTCTCTCAAATTTTGTTTATTTTGGACCACTTTTATCTCTCCTTCTATTTGAATGAGAATCTTGCTGAATAGAGGATTCTTGGCTGCATGTTTTTTCTGTTCATCACATTGAAGATTTC
>NC_043700.1:150595955-150603455 GCF_006229205.1 Suricata suricatta | reverse complement strand
GCTATGACTACTTCCTGGAGGTTCTTCAGGGGAGAGTTCCTTCGTTTTGTCATTTTTGCTAGTTTTCTGTCTCTTGTCAGCCTTAGAAAGCTCATTGTGCACTGTGCACCTGTTAATATTGCTCTGTTAAAGGAGGCTTATTGACTGTCCAGCCAGGGCCTGTCGTTTCAGGAAATATTCTTTTAATGGTGTCTCTCATCTTCTCTTGTGGCGCTCTGAATATCTTATTTCCCTACTCAGCGATATTTGGGACTCGTCATCATGCACACTTTGGCTTTTTTCTTGGTTAGCCCTAAGAAGGAAACAGACCGAGAAACACAGAGGGAACAGAAGCACACAAACGTACAGAGAAATCAAACAAACAAACACATTAAAAGGGGGAAAGAAAAGAAAGAAAATGGAGAAGAAAGAGACGAAAAGAAGAGAAGAACAAAAATAAAGGGGTTCAGAGACAACAAAGGACAATGGACAGTCTAAAAGCATATGACCAGTTGAGGGGAGAAATAAGGATGAGATACAGGAGAATATATATGGATTGCAAGAATGAAAAAAAAAGGAGAAAGGAGAAAGGAATATATGGAGTAAAAATTAAAATAAATTTAAGTAAAAATGGTTATAATAATAAAAATATATGTACAAAAAAAAAGAAAAAAGTAGAAAAAAGGAAAAGAAAGCAGCAGCTCCCCTTTGCGGATAGGCAAGGTTTGATGTGGTAGGTGTTGGAGGCTGCTCTCAGAGGTTCAGTCTTGGTGTCTGCAGAGAGTAAAATGGTGGCACGCCACACTCCACTGGGATTAGGCACTGTAGGCCACTCAAATGAATCCGATATCCTTGTGTGGCAGCTGAGCCAAGTTTTATTTTCATGGCCCGCCTCGGTTCAAAGTCCTAGTCCATGCACTTTTATGCTACCACAGATGAGATGTACATGCTTTGGTGGCTGGCTTCTTAGGTGGAAGGATTAGTTTGTCATGGCTCAGGCTGGGTTTTACGCTGCAGCTGCCTGAGGGGAGGTGTGCTGCCTGAGGCAGGGTGCGCAGCAGGAGGCGAAGTGCACACTGTCACAGACACAACTGCGAATTCCCAGCCCCCAGCCTGGATCACGATCACGTTGGGGGAGGGATGAGTTTCTCTTGGTGCAGGCTGGGATTGGCGCAAATGCTGCCCGAGGCGCTGGGCGCTGCCGGAAATAAGCTGTGAGCTCCTGCAGCAGAAGCGAGAGCCCAGACCTCCACCTCCGCCAACTCCTCGGTGGGATCACGTAGGGGTGGGGGCTATTTTTTCCCCTGTTGGCACCCAGGATTCGGGATTCACGCAGCCATTGCTGGAGGGGAGATGCGCTGTGGAGATGAGGTGAGTGCTGCCACTCCCAAAACTGAGGTCGAAGTGAGTGCCCCTGGCGCCACCACTGCCGTTGACTCCCTGCCAAGATGGTGCAGGGCTGGAAGCTGTTCTTTCCCTTGCACCACCTGGGTTTGGGATGTGGGCTACCCAGCAGTTATATATGGAGTGAGAGTTTCTCTCTCTGAGCACGGTTAAACGTTCTTTATCTCTTCCCCAGAGACAGTACTATGAGTGTTTTCAGTTTCTCTTTCTCTTCCCTTTGTCTCTCGGGCTCTGCGGGCTTGCCCTGTGTGGGGCTGGGGCTCCCGCCTCCCCTGTCCTTCTCGGGCTGGCTCGTTTTCTAGTCTCTCCAGTTCACACTCACTGACTCAGGTATCCTTTAGGTTGTCTTCTTTCTGGAGTCCGTATTTTCTCCTTCCGCTCTTGCAGATGAGAGTAATGTCTTTCTCAGTTCAATAGATGGGGCAGAGGAAGTTTACAGGGCTCCTTTCCTGTCGGCCATCTTGGCTCCTCCACCCTTTTACCTATTTTATAACAGTGCTTCTTAAATCTTCGTGTGCATGGACAGCTTGTTATAATTCAATTTCTGATTCATTCTGCATTTTTAACGAGTTCTCAGGCAATGACAATTTTGCTGGCCCATGACTATACTCTGTGTAGCAAGATTTTAGATCACAGAATTCTTAAAACCCAGTGAAAGCAGGTGTCAAAGCAGAGATTAAATGGGTTATTAAAGGAAAACTTTTCATAAAGGAATATTTAAGAATGAAAAGAGGGGTGCCTTCTTTCGGGGTAGCTGAGTGTGTTAAGTGTCTGACTTTTGATTTTAGCTCAGGTCATGATCTCTGTGCTATCAACATGGAGCCTGCTTGGGATTCTCTCTCTCCATTTCTCTCTGTTCCTCCCTCACTCATTCTCATTCTCTCTCTCTCTCTTTCCCTCTCTCTTTCTCTCTCTCTCTCTCTCTCAAAAATAAACCTCAAAAAAGAAAAGAAAAGAATTTGAGACTCATATAGCAGTAACTGCTGAAATTCTTTGAGCTAATTTGTGAAAGGGCTGAGATTTGAGGGCAGGTAGTCTGGCTCCAAAACTCACATTCCACTTGAGTGAAAACTTCCCCAGGTATTGCTCTCAATCATTCTACTCTAACTCAGTGTGGTGTGTAGTAGGCATCCAATCTTGTTGGATTTCACATTGGTGAAAGCATCAGGATCCTGCTAGAAATGTACTAAATTGTTGTAGAGTCCAGATTTCTGCCAAAAGTCTCAGATATATCTGTAATGTAAGTTTTCTAACCTGTGCTATCTCCACATCTTCAACTTCCATTCGCCCATTGGAATCCAGCTAGGCCTCTGTCTCATTACTCCACCGTCTCAAGTCACTTCTGTCTTCAATGTTACCATATCTAATATATGCACTGTAGTCCCTACTGACACAGTTTCCAGCTTTGCAAGCAGCATTACACCCAGATCAGCTTCCTGGTTTCTCTGACACTATACTGTTTTTCCTCTGATGTCCTCATTTCCTCTCAATGTCCTTGGCTACTTTTGGGTCTCAAAATATTGGAATTTCACTTTGATGTTGCATCAGGTAAACTGTCTGCATTTCCTCTCTTATTCTTTTGCTTCCTCCTTCACCCCTCCCATTTAGTCTCATGACTTTAATGTTTATTTATTTTTTTAGAGAGAAAGACACAGAGCATCAGTGGGGGAGGGTCAGAGAGAGAGGGAGACATAGAATCCGTAGCAGGCTCCAGGCTCTGAGTTGTCAGCACAGAGCTGATGTGGGGCTCGAACCCACGAACCCTGAGATCATGGCCTGAGCTCTAGTCAGCTGCTTAACCCACTGAGCCACCCAGGCACCCCTAGTCTCATGACTTTAAATACCTTCCTTGATGATGTTAGTGTCTTCCAAACATATATTGTCAACCCAGGCTCTTCCCTCAACTCTAGGCTCAGAACTGTCTTGACATCTCCACCGGCATGTTTCATGGATGTTTCAAATCTCACATGTTCAAAACTAAACTTGGTAGTAAGGTATAAGCAGAAAAACTAAACCCCACAAACTGTGGAGACAGAGTAAGTCTCTAGCCAAAGGAAAAGTCTTGTCTATCACATTAACTACAAAGAGGAAATTAAAGGGTAAGGAAATATGGCTCCCAGTTGAGATGCCTGGCTAGCTCAGTTGGTTAAATGTCTAGCTCTTGATTTCAGCTCAGGTCATGATCTCATGGTCATGGGAGGAGCCTGGCTTCCAGCCTTGCACGGGGCATGGAGCCTGCCTAAGATTCTTTCGCTACCTCTGCCCCTCTATATTTGCTCTCTCTCTCTCAAAAAAAAAAAAATTCTCCCAGACAAGTGTGTGTGTGTGTGTGTGTGTGTGTGTGTGTGTGTGTGTAAGATTTATTAGTGAGGGGCCTGGCAGATGGTAAAACTGATCCAAAAACCATTTGAAGAATAGAGATTTATAAAGTCTGCCAAGAAGGACAGGCTAAAATAAATTTGCTAGGTGAGAGATAAAACTAGTTAATGACCTACAGGGCAATAAGATTGTAGCCATTTGGAGGTATCTTTTCTGCTGGAGAGAAATTATTTGCTTCTCTCTCAGACAAAAATCTGCAACTCATCTAGTAATTTCATGTTAACTCCTCATAGAGCCTGGGCCTAATCGGTTGTATAGAGCATAGCAAAAGTGGTAATTTCCCTAGAGAATTAAATTGTCCTTAGGTGGGCCAGTTAAGACAGAACTCCAGTATGACACTGAAAAGATACACAGCCTTCTTTTTGCTTTATTTCCAAATTTTGGATAATTTTTCTTAACAAATATCAGAATCTGTACACACTTTTCCTTGAGCATGTAGTTTATAATGGACAGAGCTGGATGTTGACTCCAAAACTCCTATTCCTTCTATCATGCCCGTTGACACATAGTATCTTTTGTTTGCAGGAAGTGCTGTAGAGATTACCAGGCTCTACGGCTGACAACTGAATATCTGTTACCAGGACCGAGTGTTGTTATAATTTGGAAGTTGGAATCTTGTTTCCAGATTTCCTCAAAGCTGATTCTGCTAGTCCCACTGAGTTCTCTGCTCCCAGAGACCTAGTAAATACTTCAGGGTGTTTTTTTGTAAATGTATTTATTTATTTTTGAGAGAGAGACAGACAGACAGCACAAGGTGGGGGTGGAGACAGAGAGAGAGGGAGAGGGAGACACAGATTCTGAAGCAGGCTCCAGGCTCTGAGCTGTCAGCATAGACCCCACTGCAGAGCTCGAACTTGTGAACCGCAAGATCCTGACTTGGGCTGAAGTCAGACACTCGACTAACTGAGCCACCCAGATGCCCCAAACTTCAGGTTATTAATTTACCCAATGTTTTCTTAGTGTATTTATCTTTATGTACATGTCCAGTCTCCTTACATAGATTATGAGCCTCTCAAAAAGTCAAAAGGAGGTAAGTTTTCTAAAAAAAAAAAATAAAAAAATAAAAAAAGAGGTTTTCTTTCTTAATAACATTGTTGTAGTACCAGTTTATTGGATATAATCTATAATGCTCAATAAAGATTAGTACATAATAAGGCCATAATAGTTGCCAAAATAAATTATAAAATTATTAAGAAAAAGGGAACATATTGTAAAGTAAAATAATGTGGAAAAACTTAATGGAAAGAAGGAATCTGGAAATCAACTACAGGGACAAACAGGATTTGTATTGATACACCAAGGAGGCCATACTTAGCCCCAAGGAGAATTCCTATGAGTGGGAATTTCCAGTGATGAGGGCTACACAAATTGTTGCTTCATAAGCAAATAATTTATTCATCCAGCAATTTACAGTGTGTGTCTGCTCTGTGTTAATCACTGGGGATACAGCTATGCCTAAATCAGACATGACCCTCACCTTCATGGAGATTATAGTGTACCGGGAAAAATCGATACTAATTGCACCACAGAGAATTAAATTACTATTGGGAAGTTATACTTAAATAGAAAGTTTACTTGAAAAAATAACATCTGGAGTGCCTGGGTGGCTCAGTCGGTTGAGCGTCCAGCTTCAGCTCAGATCATGATCTCATAGTTTGTGGGTTTGAGCCCCGTGTCAGGCTCTGTGCTGACAGCTAGCTCAGAGCCTGGGACCTGCTTCCAATTCTGTGTGTTCCTCTCTCTCTCTGACCCTCCACTGCTCATGATCTGTCTCTCTCTGTCTCTCAAAAATAAATAAGTGTTAAAAAAAAAATAACATCCAACAATATCATTAACATACTTGAACTTACTTGAAAACAATAACAGCTCAACAGGAATCCTCAAAACTGTCAAGGTTATCAAAAATCAGGAAAGTCTGGGGCACCAGGGTGGCTCAGTCCATTAAGCATCTGACTCTTGGTTTCAGCTCAGTTCATGGTCTCAGGGTTTCGTAAGTTCAAGCTCCATGTCAGGCTCTGCGCTGGCATTGCAGAGCTTGCTTGGGATTCTCTCTCCCTTTCTCTTTGCCCTCCCCCCGACTGGTGCTGTCTCTGTCTTTCTCAAATAAATAAAATAAACTTAAAAAAAAAAAGAAAAGGAAAGCCTGAGAAACTGTCATAGCCTAAGAGGACATGATGACTAAATGTAATGTGGCATTCTGGATAGGATTCTGGAACAGAAGAAGGACATTAGGTAGAAATTCAGAAAAACTGAACAGAGTATGGACTTTAGTTTACAAGAATGTATTGAAAGTAATGAACACATATTGGCTCATTAACTGTAACAAATGTACCATTTTAATATGATTGTCAAAAGCACGCTCTGAAGGTGCACACATGAGTTGTGTCCATCCACAGCGTCAGCTTATCATCCACAACGTCAGCATGTTTTATGACAAACATAATTGTGTAGCAGGTTCAGGACTCCAAACTCAAACAACATTTTGCTATGCATTTAACTTGGCTTCATACGCATCACAAAAAGCAAAGCACAATACAAAGTCAAACAACAAACAAGATACAACAAGGGGCAGGAAGTTAACTAACCAAATGCAAAATCAGTCTGTGAGCACACAGTTGAGATGAGGACTCAGTCTGGACTGAGTCAGCTCTTGGCACATGGTGCTCATTATTTTTAAGCAGTGTAATATCTGTTCTGTTCAGCGGTCAATCCAGAAAAGCCTCCCATAGCAGTTGCCTTTCTGATGTGGTCATATGTGAAGAGGGTCAGTGTCTGGGGAGTCTGATGGTTTGCTAAAAAGTCCTCCCTTGTATTTATTTATTTTTTAAAGTTTATTTATTTTGAAAGAGAGAGAGAGAACATGAGAGAGAGAGAGAGAGAGAGAGAGAGGGCATTGTGGAACCCAACTTGGGGCTTGAACTCATGAACCACGAAACCAAGAGTCAGATGCTCAACAGACTGAGCCACCCAGGTGCCCCCAAAGCCCTCCCTTCTAAAGGAGTTAATCAGGGACGCCTGGGTGGCTCAGTTGGTTAAGTGTCCAACTTTAGCTCAGGTCATAATACCCCAGTTTGTGGGTTCAAGCCCCATGTCGGGCTCTATCATGACAGCTCAGAGCCTATAGCTTGCTTCAAATTCTGTGTGTCCCTTCTCTTTCTGCCCCTCCCCTGCTCATTCTCTGTCTCTATTTCTCAATAATAAATAAATGTTAGAAAAAATTTTAAAAATAAAAACAAGGGAGTTAATCAATCTTGGGCCTTCGAGGCCTTTTCTGGTTCTGCTATTCATCAGTTCTGGGTGTTGTCAGTCTGTGCTGGTTTTGGTGCTTTCTGGTCTTAGCTGCCCTGTTCAGGACTGTCTGACATGTGTGACTCCATCTGGCTCTCTACACAGATGTTAACAATAGGGGAAACTGTGTGTGTCGGCGCGGGGTGTTAAAAAACAATATTTTACCAAGTAAAGTGGAAGATGTAATTGGCTTTATTAAGGGATTCATGAATCAGTCAGCATCCCGTCTGGCAAGTAGAAAGGAACTCTGAGAAGGCTGTACAAAAATGGAAGGTTTTTATAGGAAGGTAGGTGGGGCAAGAAAGTTATTAGTAAAAGAAAAGGGAAGATTATTCCAGGCAAGGTCACCTTTCCTTTAAAGGTGGGGGTGGTGAGGGAAGAAGGCAGGGGTCTTATTAAGTGGATTACTTCATCTTCATCTTCCTTTGGGGCATGGAAAGCCCCCCCCCC
>NC_043700.1:150570800-150595855 GCF_006229205.1 Suricata suricatta | reverse complement strand
AACTGCAATTAAGTTTGTGCTTAAGCCCTAGTTTGGTGACTTGGCCTGGCCTAAGTGATGTCATTTGGGCCTATAGTTTTCTTTCTAATAGGAGAGAAAATATATGGGAACTGGGTACTATCTGCTCAATCTAAAACAATTCTAAAAAATAAAGTCTAGAAGTTTAAAAAACTATTCTCTTCACTGTAAATAAAAACAAAAATTATTTGTGATAAACACTAAGAAGGCAAAAAACTGGGTGTTTGTTGTTAGAGTGTATAAAAGTCACAAGAAAATCTTTTCCTGAAGAAATCACATAGAGGCTGAGACTTGAAGTTTGAAAAGGAGTTGGCTAAGAAAAGAGGAAGTCGAGATCCTTCTGGGCAGGGGCCACAGGGAATTCTAAGGCTGTGAGAAAGTTAAAAGTGAGTCAGTGTGGCTACAGCACCAGCCTTGGACATTAATGATAGGATGGGACTGTGACTGCACTAGAGAGACCTTGGATACCAGGTTAAGAACTTTAAATTTTATCCTAAAGCCAAAGGAGAACTTTTCATTTGATAACAATATCATCAGCACTAGTATGTAAAAATCTGCTAAGCGTTGGCCTTAATGCAATGAAGCAAACAAAACCCCTCCCCTCATGAAGCCCCCAGTGGCTTTTGGGGGGTGGTGCAAGAGAAAAGATGGGAAAGAGGAGGGAGCACCAAAAGGCTTTTGGATTTATCCTGCGATGAAGGCTTTTGAGCCAAGGAAGGACTTGACCTTTGTGCATTATTTATAGAGCCTCACGTAGGCTGCTACATACACATCCCTATAATCCATTCCTCTACACCAGCTGAAGTGACCTTTTGCAAACATAATCAGTCCTCCTCATCTTCCTGCCTTAAACCCCCTATTGCTTCTGCTTGCACAGAGACAAAACTCCAAACTCCTAAAACACTTAAAGAAACTAAACACTTAAACTCGAAAGAAATTTCAGCAAAATATGTCTATCTGGAAAGAAAACATGAATTTGTTTAAATAAGTTTTTACCTACAGTGATTAAAATGAGCGGGGGGGGGGGGGGGGGGAGGAATTCCCTCTCCAGAATAAACCAGGTCCCAGAAGAATTTTAGACATCAGTCTGAAATGACCTGAATATGAAAAGCAATTTATTTATCTATTCTACTAAACCCTTATCTCTATTAACGACTGCCCTCCTGCAAATGAGGGGAAAAAAGTTTTCATTGCATTCTGAAAATGCATATTGCAAATGCACCAAATAAATAGGTTTGGGAAACATCCTCTTTATTTCTTCCATACTGACTTTTTCTACCCTTCTATCCACCCACTCCCGACTTTTGCGAGATTTTCTCCAACAAATTCAATTTGATTTTTTTATATATAACCAGATTTGGTGAATCTCAGCAAATTTTGCTATGGTCTTTCTAGGGTACACAATCCAGTGAAAATGGTAAGAAAGTATATATCATTTGTACAACCTAATGCAGACTTAATTTCAGTATATAAATATTTAATTTTGTTCTTGGAATTTTTAAAAATTTTTAATTAATAGAACAGTAAGAAGTTATTAAAAAGAACTTGATAAATTTGCATTAAAAAGGCAGGTTCAAAGTATATTATTAAAGGAAAAAAGTTTCAGGACAATACAAAATAATCCTAGTTAAAAATGTTTATTTTGGGGTTGCCTGGGTGGCTCAATTGGTTAACCGTTTGATTCTTGATCTTGGCTCAGGCACTGCATTGGGCTTCTTGCTGGGTGTGGAGTCTACTTAAGAAAAAAATGTTTATTTTGTATGTATATTTATATAGAGTTAGAAAAAAGCCTATGTTGGGGCACCTGGATGGCTCAGATGGTTGAGCATCGGGCTTCGGCTCAGGTCATGATCTCACGGTCCGTGGGTTCGAGCCCCATGTCAGGCTCTGTGCTGGCAGCTAGCTCAGAGCCTGGAGCCTGTCTTCAGATTCTGTGTCTCCCTCTCTGTCTGACCCTCCCCTGCTCATGCTGTCTCTATCTCAAAAATAAAACAAAACATTAAAAAAAATTTTTTTTAAAGAAAAAAGCCTATGTAACTAAGTGTGTAGCTATTGACATTACTTAATCTTGAGCATGAATATGTAAGATTTTAGTCTCCAGATGCTCATTTCTGAAATGTTTGATATTTTCTATAACTTTCTTTCTTCGTTCCTCCCTCCTCCTCTTTCTTCCTTCCTTCCTTCCTTCCTTCCTTCCTTCCTTCCTTCCTTCCTTCCTTCCTTCCTTCCTTTCTTTCTTTCTCTCTCTCTCTCTCTCTCTCTCTCTCTCTCTCTCTCTCTCTCTCTCTCTCTCTCTCTCTTTCTCTCTTTCTCTCTTTCTTTCTCTCTTTCTCTTTCTTTCCTAGAGGAACCCTCTAGGTGGTGGGAGAGGCATGTGAAGGCAGAGTGAGCTGGAAATGGCCAGTGCCTTGGAGGTGGTGAAAGAAGAGGTCTCTGTCCAGGCCCAGATTTGGCAGTTCCTCACAGGCCTTGTTAAGCAGCTTGAACATTGCCCTACAAGAAACGTGAAGGTGCTGAGGGGATTTTGCAGAGGAATGATGTGATAAGATGATCAGATGTGCATTTTTAAAAATTGGTGTTTTGGGGCGCCTGGGTGGCTCACGTTGGTTAAGCGCCTGACTTCGGCCCAGGTCATGATCTCGCGGTTTGTGAGTTCAAGCCCTGCATCAGGCTCTCTGCTGTCAATACAGAACCTGCTTTAGATCCTGTGTCTTCCAAACTCTCCTCCTTCTCCAGCCTCTCTCTCTGTCTCTCAAAAGAAACATTAAAAAAATTAAAAAAAGAATTTGACGTTTTTAGGCCACTAGATGAAGAATGGAATGTAGATGAGCAGGAATGGGCAAAGAGAGATTAGTTAAGGCAGAATGCAATGGTGGTTTAAGGAGTGTACATTGGTCAAGTGAACTTTAGAATTAAAGCATAGCATATAAGCCTGGAAAGTCCCCTAGTTCCCATCCAAGTTTATATCTCAGTTCATGAGAAAACTGAGTCCCAGAGTGGCACCATGAAGTATTCAATGCTACACAGTGGATTCGTAGCAGAGCTAGGACTGCGAACCAGTTGTGTATTTTGTCTCTTTTCATGGACCTCCTTATGTGCCTCAGCAAGATTTTAAATAGAAAAAAACAAAACAAAGCAGTGCTTCACTAAGTGATGGGTATATGGAGTTCATTACACTATTCTTTAATTTGATGTTTGAAAACATTGATAATAAGCAGTTTTATAAGAAGCATTGCTTTTAAACTGTTGGGGCATAGATCAAATTCAAGGCCTTTGCAACAGTTTGGCAAAGGAAACCAGTCCAGGGCTTCCTGGTGCTATGATACTTACATAGTGCCCTCTGGGTCTTGGCCTGGAGGACTCAGCTGGGTGGTATTAGGACTGATGGCCATGTCATAGATAATGCCATATTGCTGGACTCAATGGCACTTGTCTAGACACTCAACCCTTCTTTGGTTCTTCTGTGAAATTGGAAATCCATGCTGTCAAATGCAAAAGCAATATAATTTCACAACAAGTTTGATGTTCTTTGTTCAAGGTAAAACAATCCACGGATTGGGGAAGTGCAGTGCCTGACAAGCTGTGAGTGAGTTTTGCAGTGTTAGAAGAGGGAACACAGAAACAGGGCATGATTGACTAGGCAGTTAGAGGTTTACTTGTAAGATTAGCAGGTCCCATTTTGTAGGGTAAGCTCACTGAGTTGGAGGATTGTGATTGGTTTATGTTAGGTTGCCATGACAGGGAGACATTTCTCCTAAGTGCGGGCTATCAACCTGAGGTAAACTGGGCCAAGTTTGAATGACCTGGAATTGAGTTTATTTGGAAACATAAGAAATGCAATTCAGGAAACACATGCTATAGAAGGGTCTGTTGAGGGTTTGGGATAGGATTATTAATGTGTAGGAAGTGTAGGGGGGAGCCCAGCCAGAGTCCAAGCAGTAAGTTAGGTGGCTTGAGGATGAGGAGACACTCTTGGCACTGTTATGCCCAGATTTCAATATCATCCCCCCAAACCAGAGACCACAGGGGAGACCGAGTCATGCATGCAAAAGCAAAGGGCTTTATTATTATTACAGGCTCGGGCTTGGGCTCACAGACTTCACCAGGGCAGTGGATCTGTGCTGAGAGCCCTGAACAAGGGCTGAGCAGGGTTTTTATGGGTTTTGGGAAGGGGGAGTTACAGGAAATTGTGACACAGGTACAGTGATCCAATCATTGTCCCGAGTGTTGGCTACTTTTGGCGGGACCCAATCACAACATTTAGAGTATTAACCAATTAGAGAGTGGACCCAGGACCCTCACTGTAATGTGTAATTAGCCTTAAGCAATAAGTGATTATCTGTAGCTCCTATCTCTAGGTCTGCCCTTAGGAATGTTAAGCATTTTAGCTGGCCGCTTCTGATTGGGTGTTACTAGGGTGGTCCCTGGAGCAATCTATGCCCTTTTATTGTCTTATGAGTCTGAGAAACCAACACTTAGGCCTCCAAGGTTAGAGGGAAAACTTGAAGCCTGTCATGGAGTCAGTTTGATTCAGACCTGCGTCCTTACAGCACATGTCCATTGGACAGAAGATAAGCCTCAGTATTCCATAAATCAGACATTTAATGGAAATCAGTTCCTTGGTTATTAAATTCTGTTCTTCTGAAAGCATGTTTATGAGATTCTTCATTTCATACCCTCTGGTTCCATTTTAGATTGAAGTCCTTTCACAAAGTTTACTTACGTTTAGATTTGTGACCTTGGCTGGGCCACTGACGCAGCCTCCATTTAGTGGGTCCCCATACACAAAATACCTTTATCAACACTTTTTATAGAGGGGATGTTGTGAAACCAAAGTGAGTCCGTGTATGTCCCATATTTCCTGATCAATGATTGCTATTTTTCTTAACTTTTCCTGGACTCTGAGTAATCAATGTCCCCACATCTGTCTGTATAAACCACCAAGAGTGACCAAATAGTTGTCTACTTATGATTTACATTGCATGTTAAAAATAAACTTAAAGGGGTGCCTGGGTGGCTCAGTCAGTTAAGCATCTGACTCCCAATTTCAGCTCAGGTCTCAGATCTCATGGTACATGAGTTCAAACCTCACATTGGGCTCTGTGCTGACAGTGCAGAGTCTGCTTGGGATTCTCTCTTTCCCTCTCTTTCTTCCCTTACCCAGCTCACTCGCTCTCTCTCAAAATATATAAATTAAAAAAATTTTTTAAATAAATAAATAAACCTGAAGGAGTTCTTTTTATTGTTTTATTTTTTAATTTAACCTAGGGAGTATTACTAATTCAATAGTTTCAGAGTATAGAAAGCAATGATAATAGTTTGTACACACTAAGACAATTCTATGTAAGATGGGTGAGGTAATCCTATTTGCTTTCAATTTGAAATCTCCGGGTTGTGGAGGGTGGAGGTTGATAGTTAGAGGAATAAATTAGCTTTAGCTATCAGTTTCTTTTCTAAACTCACTGGTGCGGTGGGCCTTCCTTAGAGGATGTGATCAAGGAATTCATCAGATAGCACCCTCCATTTTATCTTCTTCCCAGTCTTTCTGTATCACTAAATTCTCTGGTATGCAGAAAACATGCAGTTAATCTTCTCCCTATTTTTGTCTCCTTTAAAAATTTTTAAATGTTTATTTATTTTTGAGAGCAAGACAGAGCAAGAGCAGGGGAGGGGCAGAGAGAGAGGGAGACACAGAATCCAAAGCAGGCTCCAGGCTCCCAGCTGTCAGCACAGAGCCCAACATAGGGCTCAAACTCATGAACAGTGAGATCATGACCTGAACCAAAGTCAGACGCTTAACCAACTGAGCCACCCAAGTGCCCCTATTTTGTCTCCTTTTAAAATTATTTTTTTACCCCAAACTTATACCAGCAAGGGCAGATTCAAAGGGGCAAACCTAGTGGCACACTATAAGTACTGAATAGTTTTTGAGTGAATGAACCAATCAAAAGCAAATTTGAGCCCTATATGAAATATAACATTGAGGGGTGCCTAGGTGGCTCGGTTGGTTAAGTGTCCAACTTTGACTCTGGTCATGATCTCACAGTTCATGAGTTGAAGCCCTGCTTCGGGCTCTGTTCTTGACAACTCACAGCCTGGAGCCTGCTTCAGATTCTGTGTCTCCCTCTCTCTCTGACCCTACCCGGTTCATGCTCTGTCTCTCTCTCTCTCTCTCTCACAAATAAACAAACATTAAAATAAATAAATAAATAAACAAAACATTGAAAGATGCATACAATAGAAATGCATATTATAGAAAGTGAAAGTAACCTCCCATAAGCCCATTCCACAATATAATCCTGGCTAGTATTTTGAAAAGTATCTTTACTAAAAATACTGGACTGAACATTCTTGTAAATCTCTGTACATTGCAGAAGGTTATCTTGGGCCAAAAGCTGTGTGTATGCGTGTGTGTGTTTATTTTGGCAATGCCATCTCATTCTCTGAAAAAGTTGTAAAATTCATACTCCTCAAACATGGTGTTGTGAGATAGTCCATGAATATTTTATTTTACTTTTAAAATCCTTATTTTCTAGGTTATAAAAGTAATACATTCTTTTGAAATGTGCTGGAACAATTTGGACACATACAAAGTAGAAAATTAAATTTTGCTACATCAAATTTTGGAGATTAATTTACATATATTATACATATATGTATTACGTATACATATAATGTATGTATTATATATTTATATATTAATTATATGTGTGTGTGTGTGTGTGTGTGTGTGTGTGTGTGTGTATATATATATATATATTTTTTTTTTAAGTAGGCTTTGCTTCCAGTGTGGAGCCCAACTCAGGGGCTGAACTTATGACCCTGAGATCAAGATCTGACTGGGATCAAGATCAAGAGCTGGAAGCCCACTAACTGAGCCACTCAGGCACCCTGAGATTATTTTAGAATGAGACAACAATATGGTCAATATAGTAACTTTCCCAAACCAATTTCACTTTTATCTTTTCTTCTTTCTCTCCCGGAATATGTAACCAACCTATGTCACTGCTAAGAAATTCTGGGAGAGGCCTGCCTAAACCTTTGGTACTTTCATATTTCCAGGGCTTACTTTACATCCTGCAATCATCTTCAGATGCACACACATCAAATATTGTGTGTGTGTGTGTGTGTGTGTGTGTGTGTGTGTGTGTGATATAAAAGGGCAATAATATAACATTGCTTTTCTTTTAAATTTTTTTATTGCTTTTTATTTTATTTTTGAGAGACAGAGCGAGACAGCTGGAGCAGGGGAGGGGCAGAGAGAGAGGGAGACACAGAATCCGAAACAGGCTCCAGGCTCTGAGCTAGCTGTCAGCACAGAGCCCGACGCGGGGCTCAAACCCACGAACCGTGAGATCTGACCTGAGCCGAAGCTGGATGCTAAACCGACTGAGCCACCCAGGCGCCCCAACATTGCTTTTCTTAAAAGTACTTGGCCATAAGTAATTTATCAGCTACAATTTCTCAATAACATTTCTGCATGTTCAGGATTTCTTATGAAGTGAGAAAATCTAGCCTATAAGCTTTAAAATGACATTTTAATAAATGCTAAGTTTATTAAGTTGACATAATGTGTCTATAAGACATTTCATTAAACCTGATATCTGTCTTACAATCTATTTTTCAAAGTTTAGAGCATAAACCTTTGTAGGCATGGCTGATCGGGCCTAAAAATGACTATGTCAGGAGTGCCTGGGTGGGTCTCTGTTGGTTAAGCATCCAACTCATGCTTTCTCTCTCTCTCAAAATAAAAAGTAAAAAAAAAAAAAGAAGAAAGAAATTATTACAACCAATCCCTCAGAAATACAAGCAATTATCAGGGAATACTATGAAAAAATATATGCCAACAAACTGGATAACCTGTAAGAAATGGACAAATATGGACAAATTCCTAAACACCCACATACTACCAAAACTCAAGCAGGAAGAAATAGAAAATTTGAACAGACCCATAACTAGTGAAGAAATTGAAACAGTTATCAAAAATATCCCAACAAATAAGAGTCCTGGACCAAATGGTTTCCCTGGAGAATTCTACCAGACTGTAAAACAGAGTTAATACCCATTCTTCTCAAGCTGTTCCAAAAAGTAGAAATGGAAGGAAAACTTCTGGACTCATTCTATGAGGCCGACATCACTTTGATTCCCAAACCAGACAAGAGACCCAGCAAAGAAAGAGAACTACGGGCCAATATCCCTGATGAATATGGATGCAAAAATTCTCAACAAGATACTAGCAAATCAAATTCAACAGCATATAAAAAGAATTATTCTTCATGACCAAGTGGGATTCATTCCTGGGTTGCAGGGCTGATTCAATATTCACAAATTCATCAATGTGATACATCACATTAACAAAAGAAAAGATAAGAACCATTTGATCCTGTCAATAGATGCAGAAAAAGCATTTGACAAAATACAGCATCCCTTCTTAATAAAAACCCTTGAGAAAGTTGGGATAGAAGGAACATATTTAAACATCATAAAAGCCATTTATGAAAAGCCCACAGCTAATATCATCCTTAATAGGGAAAAACTGAGAGCTTTTTCCCTAGGATCAGGAACATGACAGGGATGTCCACTCTCACCACTGTTGTTTAACATAGTGCTGGAATTCCTAGCATCAGCAGACAACAAAATGAAATAAAAGGCATCAAAATTGGCAAAGAGGAAGTCAAACTTTCACTTTTCACAGATGGCATGATAGTCTACATGGAAAACCTGACAGATTGCACCAAAAGCCTTCTAGAACTGATCCATGAATTCAGCAAAGTCTCAGGGTACAAAATCAACATACAGAAATCGGTTGCATTAAAAATGCAATGTATAAAATACACCAGTAATGAAGCAACAAAAAGAAATCGAGAAACTGATCCCATTCTAAATTGCACCAAAACCCATAAAATACCTAGGAATAAACCTAACCAAAGATGTAAAAGATCTGCATGATGAAAACTATAGAAAACTTATGAAGGAAATTAAAGAAGACACAAAGAAATGGAAAAACATTCCATGCTCATGGATTAGAAGAATAAATATCATTAAAATGTCATTATTACCCAAAGCAATCTACACATTCAACACAATCCCAGTCAAAATTGCACCAGCATTCTTCTCAAATCTAGAACAAACAATCCTAAAATTTGTATGGAACCACAAAAGACCCCAAATAGCCAAAGTTATATTGAAGAAGAAAGCAAAAACAGGAGGCATCACAATCCCAGACTTTAGCCTCTACTACAAAGCTGTCATCATCAAGACAGTATGATATTGGCACAAAAACAGACACATAGACCAATGAAATAGAATAGAGAACCCAGAATTGGACATACAAATGTATGGCCAATTAATCTTTGACAAAGCAGAAAAGAGTATCCAATAGAAAAAAGACAGCCTCTTTAACAAATGGTGCTGGGAAAACTGGAATGAAACTAGACCAGTTTCATACACCATACACACACTAAAAAACTCAAAATGGATGAAGGACCTGAATGTCAGACAGGAAACCGTCAAAACCCTGGAGGAGAAAGCAGGAAACAGCCTCCTTGACCTCAGCCACAGCAATTTCTTACTCGACACATCTCCAAAGGCAAAGAAATCAAAAGCAAAAATGAACTATTGAGACCTCATCGAGATAAAAAGCTTCTGCACAGTACAATAGGCAACCGATGGAATGGGAAAAGATAGTTGCAAATGACATCAGATAAAGGGCTAGTATCTAGATCTATAAGGAACTCACCAAACTCCATACTCGAAAAACAAAGAATCCAGTGAAGAAATGGGCAGAAGACATGAATAGACACTTTTCCAAAGAAGACTTCCAAATGGCCAACAGACCTATGAAATGATGCTCAATGTCACTCATCATCAGGGAAATACAAATCAAAACCATACTGAGATACCACTTCACACTGGTCAGAATGGCTAAAACGAACAAATCAGGAGTCTATAGATGCTGACAAGGATGTAGAGAGATGGGCACCCTCCTACACTCTTGGTGGGAATGCAAACTGGTGCAACTGCTCTGGAAAACAGTGTGGAGGTTCCTCAAAAAACTATCAATAGAACTCTCCTATGAACGAATGTTATGCCCAGATTTTAATATCGCCCCCAAAAACCAGAGACCGCCAGGGAGACTGAGTCACGTATGCAAAAGCAAAGGGTTTTATTACGGGCTTAGGCTCACCAGGGCCTAAACTCGGGCTCACAGACTTTACCGGCATAGTGGATCTGTGCTGAGAGCCCCGAACAAAGGCAGGGTAGGGCTTTTATGAGTTTGGGAAGGGGGAGTTACAGGAAACTGTGACATAGGTACAGTGATCCAATTATTACTATACAATATTATTGATAGCAGGTTTAACCATTCACATGGCCTAGAGTAATTGTTACTTTTGGCGGGACCCAATCACAACATTTAAAGTATTAACCAATCACAGAGTGGGTCCAGGACCCTCAGGTAGGGCGTGACTAGTCTTAGCCTCCATCTTTAGGCCTGCCCTTAGAAATGTTAAAGGTGTTAGCTGGCCTTTCCTGATTGGGTGTTACAAGGGTGGTCCCTCCTGCCTTGGGCAATGTGTGCCCTTCTATTGTTTCATGGAGTCAGTTTCAGACCTGCATCCTTACACCAACAATAATAGCACAGCTAGGAATTTACCCAAGGGATACAGGAGTACTGATGCATAGGGGCACATGTACCTTAATGTTTATAACAACACTTTCAACAATAGTCAAATCTTGGAAAGAGCCCAAATGTCCACCAACTGATGAATGGATAAGGAAGATGTGGTTTATCTATACAATGGAATACTACTTGGCAATGAGAAAGAATGAAATCTGGCCATTTGTAGCAATGTGGATGGAACTTGAGGTTGTTATGCTAAGCAAAATAAGTCAGGCAGAGAAGGACAGATACCATATGTTTTCACCCATATGTGGATCTGGAGAAACTTAACAGAAAACCATGGGGGAGTGGAAGGGGAAAAAATTACAGAGGAGCAGGGAGGCAAACAATAAGAGACTCTTAAATGCTGAGAACCAACTCAAGGTGGATGGGGAGTGGTGGAGAGGGGAAACTGAGTGATGGCCACTGAGAAGGGCACTTGTTGGGATGAGCACTGGATGTTGTATGGAACCAATTTGAGAATAAATTATATTTTAAAAAATGAAATTGTTAAGACAAAGGGTAAGTACAATAAAATTTTTAAAAGTTTATTTTTGAGATAGAGAGACAGTGCACACAAGTGGGGGAGGGGCAGAGAGAGGGAGACACAGAATCTGAAGTAAGCTCCAAGCTGTCAGCACAGAGCCTGATGTGTGGCTCCAACCCACAAACTGTGAGATCATGACCTGAGCCAAAGTTGAATACTCAAGTGACTGAGCTACACACATGTCCCCAACAAAGTTTTTTAAAAAGGTTTATTTATTTATTTTTGAGAGAGAGAGAGAGAGAGAGAGAGAGAGAGAGAGAGAGAGAGAGAGACTGTGTGTGAGTGGGGGAGGGGCAGAAAGAGAGGGAGAGAGAGAATCCCAAGCAGACTCTGTGCTGTCAGTTCAGTCTGACTTGGGGCTCAAACTCACAAACTGTGAGACCATGACCTGAGCTGAAATCAAAAGTCAGATGTTTAACTGATTGAGTCACCTGGCTCCTCAAATTGTTGAGCGTGGTAGCCAAATTATCCTCCTAAGAGGTGATACCCATTTATAAACACAGCAACTTTCAGTGTAAGAGACTGCTTAGAGTTTTCTTTTTCTTCCTTCCTTTCTTCTTTTCTCCCTCCCTTTCTTCCTTCCTTTTTCTTCTTTCAAGCAGGGGAAGTACAAACATCAAGAGGAAGAGAGAGAATTCCAAGCAGGCTCTGCACTGTTGTGGGGATTGAACCCATAAACTGTGAGGTCATGACCTAAGCCATAACCAAGAGTCAGACCTTAACCTACTAAGCTACCCAGGCACCCCTAGAGTTTTCTTTCTGAATATTATGTATTTATTTACTTTACATTTTCTCCCCACTACAGTTTTAAAAAAGCAATATAGTACCAGCAAGTACATATACATTGAAAAGCTCTCATTGTAGCCTCAGATCTATTTCTGCTATTTTGTGACCCTCTGCACCTAAAAGGGGAACTAGTCTTTGCAGGCTGTACATCCTGGACTTCCTGTAAGCTGCTCTCTGACTGGTTTGGGCTAGTGGGAAGCACTGACAAGAGACTAGAGTGGTGAGGAGTCAGAAATCAGGCATTTTCGGGGCACCTGTGTGGCTCAGTCAGTTAAGCGTTTGACTCTTGGTTTCAGCTCATGTCATGATCTCAGAGTTTCATGAGCCCCATATCAGGCTCTGAGCTGGCAAGTGCAGAGCCTGTTTGAGATTCTCTCTCTCTTTCCCTTGCTCTCTGTCCCTCCCTCACTCTCTTTGTTTCTGTCTCTTTCAAAATAAATAAATAAACTTAAAAAAAAAGGAAGTCAGGCATTTTCCTTCTGTCCCAATTAGTGTCTTAGTAAGGACAATACTTTCCTTTGTTCCACCTCCTCCATGGGTCCACCTGCTGCTAAGAGCCCCCTGCAGCATACCGCTGGGGCACCCGAGCTCTCTGGAGGCCCTATTTGGTTTCTCTGCTCTTCCACTGCTCCTGCAAACAATCCCTTACCTCAAATTCTTTCTGTTTTAAATATATAGAAATGAATTCTGTTTCCTGGTAAGACTGTGATTGATAAACACATCACCTCACCATCCTTACATTATTTTCTTACCACATTTTCTTCCAAATGCTCACATATTTTTATACTGTCACAACCATATAAGTTAATATTTTGTCATTTCCTTCACTTAACATTATGTCATCAATATACAATATAAACATATCTTTGAGTACTTTTAATAATTATATTTAAGGGCTACAGACTTTCTTGTTGATGTACCATGAATCATTAATCTAATCATTTAATGTATATGTACTATGAAATTATTAGCCATGAGAACTGAAACTAATTGACTTTTTTATCCCTGGGCTAAACAATTCTGGGATCAGACAAATATAACTTAGCTATTCACTCTGTGAAATTCTTGTTCTTAAAACACACCACTATGAACCAACTAAAAGAAGTTACTGATCAAAATTAACAACTTGCTTGTTAATACTTGTTTTAATACCCTCATCTTGCTATGCTCACTAATCCTAAACTACTTTATTATAAATTCTACTTATTCCCAACTACTTTCCTGTCCTCCCATCCCTGTTTAAGTCATCCAACCTGGGCCCAGAACCCTACAAATATCCTCTTCTGACTACTAAGATTCTGTCAAGGTGCTGCTCCTTCTCTCTGTTGTATTCTAACAAATTTAGCTTTGTTTGACCAACAAGTTTTTCCGGTGGTCTTTTGGGACATTAATGATTGACAGCAATAATCTATATCACAGGATTATCATGAACAGTGGGTGAAAACAAGTATCTGAAAGCATGTCTAAACAATAATGCACTTTCCTGTGCATGGCACACAGGCTCTAAGATGGCCCTTAATTATCACTTCCCTCTTCTTCCCTTTTCTGGAAACAAGAAGATCTAATGTGACCTGAGAAACCTGGAACAGAAGGGCAATGCCCTGACATTTACTGAACATTCAATATGTGTCAGGGACTTCTGAGATTTCATTTTGTCCTCACATGAGTCCTGCCAAAATGGCATTATTATTCTGATTGTCCAGACTAAGTGAGGCAGGCTGAGAGAGTTTAAAAGATTTGCTAGAGGTCTGACTCTAAATGGCAAAGCCAGGATTCCACCCATGTCTGTCTGACTCAGCTTGTACTTTCCCTCCTGTTATGGCTTTACTTCCCAGACTTGTATTGTTTTTACTGCAATTATAGAAGGTGAGGCTGAGATTTCAGGGCAGGAGGCTGTTCAGCTCCTTTACAGAACCCCACAGGGGAAAATAACATTCTAGAGAGGCACTGATCAAATAGAAATATAATGAAAGCCACCTAGGTAATTTAAAGTTTTCAAGTAGCTGCCAGTGATCATAGTAAAAAGAAAGAAGTGAAATTAATTCTTTAAACTTTTCATTTTAAAATAATTACAGATTCACAGGAAGTTGCAAAAATAGTACAGAAGGGTCCTGTGTTCTCTTTCTTCCACTCTCCTCTAATGAAAATATCTTAGATAATTATAAAATCAAAACAAGGAAATTGACATTGGTACAATCCACAGACCGTAGTCAGATTTCATCAGACTTCCATGCAGACAGAAGTGTTCCGTCTCCACAAAGATCTCCTTTGCGGTATCCCTTTCTACTCAGCAAGCCATCATCCCATATCCCAGTCTTTCTTTTTTTTTTTTTTAATGTTTATTTATTTATTTTTGAAAGAGATAGTACAAGAGTGGGAGGAGCAGAGAGCCAGAGGGAGTCATAGAATTCAAAGCAGGTGCCAGGATCTGTGATGTCAGTGTACAGCCCATGGTGGGGCTTGAACCTACAAACCGTGAGATCTGACCTGAGCCGAAGTCAGATGCTTAACTGACTGAGCCACCCAGGCGCCCCCACATCCCATTCTTAACACGTGGCCAACTCTAATCTACTCTCCATGTCTATAATTTTGTCACTTTGAGATGTTACATAGATGGAATCATGCAGCATAGTCGTTTCCAAGGGCTGCTAAAACAAATGGCTACAAACAGGGTGGTTTAAAACAAGAGAACTTATTCTCTCACAGTCTAGAGGTCCAAAATCAAGGTGTCAGCAGGACCATGCTCGCTCTGAAAGGCCTCTAGGGAAAGACCCAGTCCAGATCTCTTTTAGCTTCTCGTGTTTGCCCGCTTCTTTGGCTTGCAGCCACATTACTCCAATCTCTGCCTCGGTCTTCACATTACCATCTCCTTCGTCTGTGTTCTCTGTGTGTCTTTCATAAGGACATATGTCAGTGGCTTTAGGATACACCCAGATAATCTAGGATAATATCATTTCAAGATCCTTAATTATTACATCTGCAAAAGTCCTGAGACAGGAGTACGCCTGCCATGCATGGCTGGAGCTCAGTGAGTGAGGGCTAGAAAAGGAGGAGATGTAATAGGAGATGTTATGGGAGGATAGTAGGAGAAAATGCAAAAATTAGAATATCAGTTAATAATAACTGCTCGCTCGCTCTCTATATATGTATACACACACACACACACACACACACACATACACATACTTTGGAATCAAAGTATTAGGTGTATATTATTAGTATTAAGTTATTTTGTGAGTATGGACTCAGTGTCAGGAGAGATTAAATAATTTTGACATCTATTCTAAGCCATGGAAAATCCAAATGAACTGTCCTTTGTCCTAAATCCAGAATATAAGTTTCTAACAGCCACATTCAGTGTCTCAATCCTCTCTGAACAGTGTTAGGTAAACAGTGCCAACTTTTCCTCCTTTCTAGATTATATGCAGACTAGTTTCTTATGGAAACACATTCTTTCTTCTAAGCACACTACAGGAACTTATATTTTATCTTCATCCAAATCAATGTACTTGATTTAGTTAAGGTTTGATTGTGTGACAGTCACAATTATGATTAGATTGTAGTGCTGATTTTGTTTGTTTTGCTTGTTTGTCTGAGTGAATTCATTACTGTTTATTTAAGACATTGTTGGTAGAAAGCCAAGCCCATACTTGAAAGGGTGTCAGTCCTAAATTGATGCCATGGACTTCACTTTCAGTTGTGTTTTGTTCCAACCGCAGCTGGTTTACTATTCTGGTTTGCCTGATTTTATTTTTTAACATTAATTCATTTCTGAGAGACAGAGAGAGACAGAGCACAAGGAGGGGAGGGCAGATACAGAGGGAGATACAGAATCTGAAGCAGGCTCTAGGCTCCAAGCTGTCAGCACAGAGCCTGACATGGGGCTCGAACCCATGAACTGTGAGATCATGACCTGAGCCAAAGTCAGACACTTAACCAACTAAGCCACTGGCTTCCCTGGTTTATCTGACTTTCTTTCCCACATCTCTACTCCTGCCTCTTCATCTTTTGGCAGAGACCAGGTCTCTCCTCCTCGTGGAGTGATACATTAGGAATGACCTTAAGGTAACCAATCTTTAGACTTTAGACTAGAGGCAGTCCATGAACAGCTTAGTTTCCTATAAGACATTGCCTACTGCATCATTGAAACTTTGCCTAGCTGGAAGCAATTTCTCTTCCAAACTCGAAAAGCTCTTACTGTCTGTTCTTTTACTAAAGCAGGATCTTATTTTCCCAGCTAAATTATAAGCTGGTGAAGGTCAAAACCTGGTTTATATTTATTTACTTGCCTTCCACCTGTGTGCCCTAAACAGAGGGAGGTTCTTGGTAAATATCTGAGAAATAAAATAACTTTAGGGATAAGAAATGACTTTAAAATTTTTTTTAATTTTTATTTATTATTAATACAGAAACACAGCATGAGTAGGGGAGGGGCAGAGAGAGAGGGAGACACAGAATCTGAAGCAGGCTGTACACTTTGAGGTGTCAGCACAGAGCTTGACTTGGGGCTTGAACCCACAAACCATGAGATCATGACCTGAGCTGAAGTCAGACACTTAATCGAATGAGCCACCCAGGTGCCCCATTAATGACTTTTTCTTTTTAATTTGAGAGAGAGAGAGAGAGAGAGAGAGAGAGAGATAAAGGGAGAGAGAAAGTGACAGAGAGAGTATGTTTAAGAGCCAGGGAGAGGGGCAGAGGGAAAGAGAGAAAATCTTAAGCAGGATCCACACTCAGTGCAGAGCCTGAAGCAAGTCTCCATCCCATCACTGTGAGATCATGACTTGAGCCGAAATCAAGAGTTGGATGCTTAGACTGAGCCCCAAGAAGTGACTTTTATTATAAGTTGCTAGAGACTCTTTTAGGATAAAAAATCATCATTCTCAGATATAACATTTTGTGAAAGGATTTCAAACACTTGACAAAATAACTCAAGTCCAGACAAATAACCCAGACAAAGAAAAACTCATGTCTAGGGCGCCTGAGTGGTTCAGTTGGTTAAGCATCTGACTTCGGCTCAGGTCATGATCTCAGTTTGTGGGTTTGAGCCCCGCATTGGACTCTGTGCTGATAGCTAGCTCAGAGCCTGGAGCCTGCTTCGGATTCTGTGTCTCCCTCTCTCTCTATCCCTCTACTGCTGACGCTGTCTCTGTCTCTCAAAAATAAAAACATTTTAAAAAATTAAAAAAAAAAAAGAAAAACCCAGGTCTATTCTCTACAGCTATATTTTAATTTATTTTTACTATTATTTAAACATTTTTTTAATGTTTATTTTTGAGAGGGGGAAGGGGCAGAGAGAGACACAGAATTTGAAAGAGACTCCAGGCCTTGAGCTGAGAGCACAGAGCCTGATGCAGGGAGCTTAAACTCACAAACAGTAAGATCATGACCTGAGCCGAAGTGGGACACTTAACCAACTGAGCCACCCAGATGCCTCTATTGTTATTATTTTTTAAAGATTTATTTATTTATTTATTTATTTATGAGAGAGAGAGAGAGAGAGAGAGAGAGAGAGAGCACAAGCGGGGAAGGGGCAAAGAGAGAGTGGAGATAGAAGATCTGAATCAAGCTCTGCGCAGACAGCAGTGAGCCCAATGCAGGGATCGAACTCACAGCTGTGAGATCATGACCCAAGCCGAAGTTGGAGGCTCAATTGACTGAGCCATCCAGGAACCCCTCTAGAGCCATATTTTTAAAAAGTCAGGCTTATTAAGGTATACTTTGCATTAGGTAAAATTGTCCCTTTTGGGTTGTTCATTTCTGTGAACTTTGACAAGTTTATACAGTAGTGTAGCCATCACCATAGCCAAGATATAAATCATTGACATTACCCCCAAAATTCCCTTATACTTGTTTATAGTCAATCCTCTTCCCTAACCACCAGCCCCAGGCAAATACTGATCTGATCTGTGTCTCTACTTGACTTGCCTTTCCCAGAATGTTATACAAATGGGATCATAAGGTAAGTGGCCTTTCGTATCTGGCTTCTTTCACTTAGTGTAATGCTCTTGAGATTCATCTATGCAGTTGCCTTATCGTAGCTAGTTCCTTTTTATTGCAATTGGAAGAGTCCAGAATATGCCACTCACTGTGGCATAAAAATTTTAGAAGGCATTTGATGAAATCTCTCATCTACCTAAAAGCAGAGCCTTTCAAAAGTAGTTTAAAAGAATTTCAATTGTCATAACTCTCATCCCTGGGATCAACCAGAAACATAGACTCTTATCACTTATCCCAGAAGATGAGATGTGTCTCCACACCATATCACACATTGTCACAATCACATCTCTCTTCTCTTCTCCTGAGGCCCATTTATCTTTCTAAAAACTCATTTGTTCTTCCTGTAAGTACCCTTTCTTCCTCCACCTGCCCGTATTAAGAAGTCATTAGTTTCCCCACAAGTGTCCTTTTCCTCCTCCCCAGCTCCTATTGGGATGGTGGACAAGCCCCAGATTCTAACAGCCCCTTTGTGTCACAGTTTACTTTGTACCCTTTTACGTACCTTAAAAAAAAGGATGATTAAATTTTATCTTTTGCTAATCTGTCTTTGTCAGTCTAATTCACAGGGCCCCCATCACTTAATTTAAGAGTATAGTTCCCGACACTATTATTTCATTGTATGGGTCCATTAAAATTTGTTTATCCACCTAACCAATTGGACTCTTGGGTGGTCCTTAGTTTTTGGACACTTTCCTACAGGGTCTTTGCATGGCAAATATTTTCAATTCCCTTGCATTAAGACTGTTAAAAAACAAAAATTCAACCAAGTAAGTTTGAAAATCCAAATGACTTCATTAATCAGTTCATGAATTGGGCAGCTTCCCATCTAAGCAGGTAGAGTGGACCCCTGAGGAGTTGTACAAAACGGAATGTTTATATATAACAGGGGAGGGTGGGGCAAGGAAGGTATTAGCAAAGGGAAGAAATGATTGTTTCAGACGAAGTCACCTTCCCTTACTGTGAAGGGCAGGGATCTTATCATGCAGATGACCTCATCTTTTTGGTGGGGACGTGGTAGGGCATGAAGAGGGCCCATGTGACAGACAAATTACCTCATTGATGCTGATCAGAAAATTCCTGACTGATCAGTTAAGACTACGTTTATGGAGAGGGTTGAAACTTGGCTTAAGTGATGCCATTTTGGACCTGCAGTTTTCTTTTAACAACAGGATACCTAGATTATATGCTATGTGTCTCTGTAGGAAGCTACACAGACAAATTCCAACATTTTCCATCAGTTATATATGAGCGTTCTTTTTTTTTTTTTATATGAAGTTTAAAATTTTTATTTCCAAGAGACAGAACAAAAAGAGGAGGGGCAGACAGAGAGAAGGGACAGAAAATCCAAAGCAGGTCCCGTGCTGACTACAGAGAGCCCAATGCAGGGCTTGAACCCATGAACCCTGAGACCGTGACCTGAGCTGAAGTTGGATGCTTAACCAACTGAGCCACCCAGGTGCCCTGCTTAGTGTTCTTTTCAATACTTCATGTTGCCAACTCTTTTACTTTTAGCCATTCTAGTATGTTAAGTGATTATTTGAAGACAAATAAGGAAAAGGTACAGTTTTACACATCTAAGAAACATTTATTGATAAAACCAGTGCCAGGTTTTAGCTTTGGCTGGGTTGATTCACTTTGTCAGATGTTTGATTTTCTTGACTATGGAAGGAGTATTATCATACTGAGAACATACAAACAGTTCCTTATCTCCAGGCTCTTGAAGTTAGATGAGAAAGACACAGGAAACGTTATACGTACAAGTATACTTTTCCTGGCACTTTAGGAGCACAGACTGGGAGCTTTTGTTTCTCTATGGAAGGAAGGAAAAGACTGCCAGAAGTTGTCTTTTAAGTTAAGTCCCCCTTCCCCTAAATTGATGTTGAGTTTTGTAGGTTAAAATGATGGTTCTGGGTCGTTAGTATTTTAAATGCAATAGAAGACAATAAGGGTTTCCCTAGCCAGAAAGTAATTAATCTTAATATGAAAATGGGCTTGGGGTGCCTGGCTGGTTCAGTCAGTAGGGCACGCGACTCTTGATCTCAGAGTTGTGAGTTGGAGCCCCATGTTGGGTGTAGAGATTACTTAAATAAAAAATACATCTTTAAAAAATATATATGAGGATAGGCTTAAGAGTTAGGGATATGTAGGGGAGCCTGGTGGCTTAGTCTGTCAAGCATCTGACTTCAGTGTAAGTCATGATCTTACGGTTTCTGGGTTTGAGCCCTGCGTCTGGCTCTGTGCTGACAACTCGGAGCCTGGAGCCTGCTTCTGATTCTGTGTTGTCCTCTCTTTCTACCCCTTCCCCACCTCAAAAATAAAATAAACATAAAAAAAGGAACTATAGATCTGAAAAGACTTCTTACCTCAGCTATACATTGTCTGTACAGCCATTGAACAAAGTGGCTCATCAGGTCCAGAGGAATAAAAGATGTTTTTGGGAAGGGGGCTACTGGGGTCAGGGAAAAATAGAGGGAAGCCTGGAGATTTTGAGAGATGTGGAAAGAGCACCTGTCTGGATGGAAATCTGAGCCCCTGAATCCTAGTTCCAGCTGTACCCTAACTTGAGTGCAAACCTGCACAAGCCAAATGCTTGCAAGCCTATCTTTCATCTATAAAATAAGCACTTGGACCACTAAGATCTTTTTCAATTGTGAGATTTTGTTGTCTGCATACTATATGGGGGGAGAAATCTTGGAGGAAGGACAATAACAAAAGCCAAAATAAAGGGGTGACTGGATGGCTCAGTTGGTTAAGCATCCAACCTCGGCTCAGGTAATGAGCCCATGATTCATGAGTTCAAGCCCAGCATTGGGCTCTCTGCTGTCTGCACAGAGCTTGCTTCGGATCCTCTGTCCCCCTCTCCTTCTGCCACTCCCCAACTGTGCTTGCTCTATCTCTCTCTCTCTGTCTCTCTCTCTTTCTCTCAAAAATAAGTAAACATTTAAAATAAACCCCACAAAGGCCAGAGTAAAGAGAATGCAGGGGAGGGGCAGGGCAATACAGATGCAACTCTCTAGGGAGGGGATGTGGTTTATATTTAAACACTGGCAAACAGAGGGGCACCGAGCGAGGCTCAACAGACTGTTAGGGGCACCAAGGAAAATCCAACTAGAAACTGGTGTGTGAAACTAGGGCTGTGCTAGGAATACAACCTGCAGAAGGGCAGGAAGGGAGATTTCCAACAGGGAGGTAGACCAGAAGCATTATTTTATTCATTCAGCTAATAGTTATTGAAAAGGGACTATTTTAGGGGAGATTTAAAGAGGCAGGCCAGCATGTGGCATGAGGGAAGTCTGCACTAGGTACTGAACTGGAGGTATTGATATGAGTACAGGATGTCCTCACTTTGAGAGACTACGAAAACTAAGCTACTATCCCCTAACCATTCATTTCACAAACTCTTATTGAGAAACTACTATGTTATAGGCACAGGAGATACCAATTTCTCTTCTGGGCCTTAAGTTTTAGTGAGGAAAGAAAATTAGATAAAATACATAGCATGTTAGTTAGTGTTAACTGCTAATCAGGACAACAGGGATGCCTGGGTGGCTCAGTCAGGTAAGCAGCCAATTCCTGATCTTGGCTCAGGTCATGATCTCAGTTTGTGAATGCGAGCCCCAATCTCATATCTCGAATTTCATTCTGCGCTGACATCTTGAGGATTCTGTCTCTCCTTTTCTCTGCCCCTCCCTGTTTGCAGGCGTGCATGTGCGCTCTCTCTCTGAAAAATAAATAAACTTAAAAAAATTTAAAAAATGTATAATTGTACTAGGAAAAGCTACACATGATTTGAAATTTCAAACAGAATAAAAAGTATCCTAGATTTCTAAGCTGCTGACAGTTTTAGACATCACTAGTCCAACCTCTTCATTTTACAGGCAAAATTCAGGAGAAATGGTTTCTTAAAGCAACAGAGGGGAGGAGAAACAGTACTCTAGCCTACCTGGCCTATGCTCACTATTCTTTCTTTCTCCCTCTCTCTTCCTCTCTCTCTTTTTTCTCCCTCTTTCTTTCTTCTTACCTCCTTTTTCCTTCCTTCCTTCCTCTGTCCCTCCCTCCCTTTCTCTCTCTTCTCTTTCTCCCTCTTTCTTTTTTTTTCTTTGCAAACTTGCTGAAACAAGGACTCAAAAAAGTGGCTTTAGTCTCAAAGTTGTTCCTTTCCACAAAAATGTTCACTAAAAGGTAAAAGATTTATATGATTTGAAGAGAAACCAGAGTATCCAGTGCACTTTCCATCCCAACTTTTCTTGACCCTCACTAAAAGTTTCAGGATAAGGTTATAGAGAAAGCAAAGCACTATCTTTTAAGTTCACTGTGAACTAAATGAGGAATAGAAATTGTGTTTACTCACCGAACACAAACTTCAGAACAAGAGTTCATTTCCCAGAAGGATTAGTTACATGTGAGATTCCTGGAGGGGTGAGCAGTGACAGGTACCACTAAAAACGCAAAGTGTGGCAGAAAGGCCTGAAACATTGGTCCTTGACACACCAATGTCTTCCCTTTGGCTAGTGACAGGAAGAGTGGAAGTGAAATCTTTTAACATTAGAATGGAGATGTTGTACCCCCAATTTTTATTCACAAAACTTGAGTCATGTAATATGTAAAACAGGTACTTAAACTTCAGTGTAACATTAATTTGGGTTCAGTCAAACTAAGCTCTTTTCTAGAGAAAAAGATGAAACATGGTTAGGAATAAAAAACTCGTAGAAGCACAAACATGTTTTAACAATCTTTTGAATAAATCTCCAGAGGAAATGTTATTAAAAGCATCTGATAATGAAAATAAAAAAATTGACGAATTAAATATGTAGGAAAGACTCCATATTCTCAAAATAAGAAAACTAGAACTCATTCATGTGTCAAAGTCTTTATCTTGCAGAAGATCTTAAATTTTGAATGCAGCAAAGTAAAGTACAGCCTCTTGAGAAACAATTAAGAATTCAAGTTCATAACACCAACTTTCCCAAAGGAAATTTTCTATTGATTTGTAACTTGGCTTTGAATTTGACCTGTGGCCTTCATGTCATGATAATTTGGGTCATTCTGAATATGCCATCTCTTGAACAAGGGCCTCTGCTAATTTTAAATGAATGCAGCTGCCAATTTGCCATTCTTCTTTTTGCATCGCAATATGTGGGAATAAATTCCCAATTAATAAAACATTTCCAGCAAGCAGTCAGACTGAGGAAATGAAGGACATTTATCGAGTAAATTTAAAAAGAGATGTCTCATTTTTGCTTTCTTAGACTTAAAAAAAAAGGGGGTAAAAACAGTTTATGCCTTTGAGGGGTTTGATAGAGGCCAGAATTGTTCCTGGACTAAAAAAGCCATGCAACTCAAATTAGATTTTAGTTAAAAAGAAAAAAAGAAATAAAAAAAAAAGATTAAGTATAGATAAGTTTGTAGCAGACCTAAAACTTCTTTCTTCCTTTCCTTTCCTTTCCTTTCCTTTCCTTTCCTTTCCTTTCCTTTCCTTTCCTTTCCTTTCCTTTCCTTTCCTTCCCTCTTTCTTCCCTCCCTCATTCCTTACCCTCTCTCCTTTCTTCTCTCTCTTTTCCTTTCTGCATTTCTTTCTCTCTTTGGTTCAATGAGAATGAATACTTTTCAAGTTTGATTCACAGGTAGTGCCTGCATTTGATATCAAGTAACCAAACCCTTGGTGGTTAAACCCCTAGGCCCTATATTCCATATTGCATGTAAAGCTGCATTAATTAATAATGTACTGTCCTGGGGCGCCTGGCTGGCTCAGTCCTAGGAGCATGAGACTCTTGATCTCTGGGTTGTGAGTTCAAGCCCCAGGTTGGGTGTGGAGATTGCTTAAATAAGCACAAAACTTAAAAAAAAAAATACTGTCCTAATATAGGGAGACAAGGGTCCTGCTGAGGTGTGGACCAGGAAAGTGAGGAGTGTGGAAGTTGTGTCCTAAGAGAAGCCAAATGAAGGAACTTGAAAAAGAAGGGCAACTGGAATATGAGTTGGGCAAGACTCAATTGATGGGTTTTTGGGCTGGCTGTTTTCACTGTGTAGAATGTTCCTTCCCCTACTTTCCACCTATAGAAATTCTCCCAGTTCTGTAAGGACTGATTGGATCATCATCTACCGTGAGAAGTTTCCCAATCCTCTTAGCTAGGGACCATCTCCCTACTCTGAACCTCCATTTGCTGCTACTTCTTTTTTAATATTACTGATGGTCCAACATGTCCAGATGAGGTTAGTAAGGGCCTTGAGTGCTACACTGAGGGGTGTAAGGAAGCCATTACATTTCTGAGGATGGGCATGATCCAAGGTATCAAAGGCAGACTATGAAGGCATTTCTGGTGTAAACAGAAGGCAAGGGGTACATGAGACTACCTTCTCTCTCTCTCTCTTTTTAAATCATATTACTAAGTTCCAGGTATTATGCATGGTTACCCCACGTGGAAGCCAGGTTACTCTCCCACACGTGGTCACCAGACAGCCTCCTTGTCCTAAGCACCTGCTTTACCCTCTGTAATCTGAGGAAAATTCTCCACTAAAATCGTGTTTTGCGGGCTCAGGAATGACCTGCTACGTGCCACGCCCATGGACTTGTCCCTCTAAGTTCTGTTTTGAGTCCATGATCTATCCGAGACATTTTTTTTCACAATTCACTAGTTGCATTTTCCTCGCGTACAGTTTAAAATTTGAGATGCACTTTACCGCGTTGAGTACAACGAAGCTTAATCAGTTAAGGGTGGCTATGGTTGGAGATTTCAAGAGATTCTAAAGGGTATTTCCGAGCCCTTTAGACTTGAACAAAGGCGGGTGACAATAGTTCTAAAGAGAACGGTCAAAGCCTGCAGATTTTGTCTTTTAACAGTTCTTTTCTCATCCATGCATGGCAGGGCTGGGGGGCAACTTTCTTGTTGTTTGTTTATGAAAGAAATCAAGAAAGGGAGCGCGGCTCGCCTCTTTTTTGATCTAAGGACAAAAGTGAGAGGCCAGGAGGATTAGGTGCGCTCCCCCTCGGCGCGCCCACAGCCCCGCTAGGGCCCAGAGCAACCCCCTTTGCCAAGGGGCGGG
>NC_043700.1:150556027-150570700 GCF_006229205.1 Suricata suricatta | reverse complement strand
GCAGTGGGGGAGTGAGTTTGCAAACTTCCGGGGCGCGGGGGAGGCGGCCGGCGCGCGTGGGGGCCCCCTCCGGCGCTTGGGGCCCGACGCCTCCGGAGGGCGCCCGCGGAGCCTCCCGGGCCATCTGCGGAGGGCTAGCCCAGGGGCCGGGAGAGGAGCCGGGACGCCGGCAACGAGGTAACTTTCCTCCCTCTTCCCGAGACTCGGGGCCCGCAGGCCGGGGAGGGGACATCCTCGAATGGGGAAGATTTGGTCTGGCCCAACGGCGCCCCGAGTTTGACCACCTTGCCTTTCTTAGTGTTAGGGAGCTCAGGGAAAGCTTCAGGACGAGTTGTTGGGGCAACTCCCGCGAGTTGGTGTGTAAATGTGTGCAGTGAGCGGGCCCAGCGGAGAGGAAGCGAGAGCGCCCGAGTTTGCAAAGAGCTGCTTTGTGTTTGGTATTTTGAGAAAATGGCCGAATGCCTATTTCAGTCAGGAATGCCGCCGCCGAGGCAGGCGCTGGTGGCAGCCGCACATAGGAATTCGTGCAACACGTTGGGTTTTCGGGCTGTGCTTAGACGGCCTTCCTGACAAACGTTAAAATTCCTTTAGGGATGGTAGTTAGGGTTGAAAGGGGTATGAGAAAAGTCGATTTTGGGTAAATTGCCAGGTAGCCTAGGCTGTTAAGCCCTAGGGCAGCTTTTGCCCTCAGTTTGTTTTCTGTGATGGCATTTGATTCCAACTTTTGGTAGGTTGTAACGCGGTCGGTTTGTGTTTATGCACCTGGGTGAAACGGATTACTTTTTGTATTTGGGATTTGGTTTTATTTATTTGAATGCTTGCCACTTATTTTGCTTTGTTTTTTAATTTGCAAGGTAGCACACAATTTGAGAATAGCACGTTTTAGATGGGAAAGTAACGCGGTTAAGGCAATTTTAAAAGCCCAACATGTTTTCAAGAAGGTGATCTTGTAATGGCTTCCATTAAGCAAGTAGGCCAAGTCAAGCACAATGCAAGAAAGTTGCTGATAGTCCGATTGGGTTGTACGATTATTAGCGAGGCCGAAAGTTTCTTTATTTTCATTTGTGAAGTTTTGAATACATGGAGCTTCCTTTTTTCACAGGAGAAGAGGTCCGCAATTTTTTTTCCCTTTTAAACAGGTCTGGTCATTAAAAATAAACTCAGTGGTACTTTTTCACAGTAGTTTATTCTTCTGGAGTTAGTTGAGTTCATATGAAAGTCAATTCAGTTGGCCAATTACGATAGGCTTCTACTTTCCAGACATGTTTGTATGTAATAAATGCATAGTATGTTTTTTTTATTTCTCCCTTTTCTGATTTCGAGAAGTAAACTGTTGGGGGGGGGGTAATTGGGAGGACAGCAATGAACTATTCATGTAATGAATTTAAATATAATTTTAGTTAGCGTTAAAAATGAAGTTACTTATTTTTTTCATCAGAAAAATTTAAAAGTGCTTGAGGGAAGGCATGCCTGTGGTAGGCCTAGTTGATGGATGAGTTATATCAAACAATTGATAGAATTTTTTGCAGGGTTAAGAGAAATTTTTTTGATGACTGCAATAAAGAAGGTTTGGCATTACAAAAATATTTTAAAGCCTTAATTTTAGCAATTAATGAAGCTCATTGAATTTAAAGATTATATTTGGAAATGTTTTTTCCTGAGATCTGAAGAATTACAGCGACATTTTGGATGTTGTGTTTAAACTGGTACTTTTGTGTTTTTGTTTTATTTTGAATTCAGAATACAGTTATGGCCACCCAGGTAATGGGGCAGTCTTCTGGAGGAGGAGGGCTGTTCACCGGCAGTGGCAACATTGGCATGGCTTTGCCTAACGACATGTATGATTTGCATGACCTCTCCAAAGCTGAACTGGCTGCGCCTCAGCTTATCATGTTGGCAAATGTGGCCCTAACTGGGGAAGTAAATGGCAGCTGCTGTGATTACCTGGTTGGTGAAGAAAGACAAATGGCAGAATTGATGCCTGTTGGAGATAACAATTTTTCAGATAGTGATGGGGAAGAACTTGAGGAGTCTCCTGAAATAAAAGGTGAACCCAGTGGCCTGGAAAACATGGAACTGGAAAGTTTGGAACTCAGTGTTGTAGAACCACAGCCTGTGTTTGAGGTACCAGCTGCCCCAGAAATTTACAGCTCAAATAAAGATCTCCCTCCTGAAACACCTGGAGCAGAGGACAAATGCAAGAACTTGAAGAGCAAACCCTTTCGCTGTAAACCATGCCAGTACGAAGCAGAATCTGAAGAACAGTTTGTGCATCACATCAGAGTTCATAGTGCCAAGAAATTCTTTGTGGAAGAAAGTGCAGAGAAGCAAGCAAAAGCCAGAGAATCTGGATCTTCTACTGCAGAAGAGGGAGATTTCTCCAAGGGCCCCATTCGCTGTGACCGCTGTGGCTACAATACCAATCGATATGATCACTATACTGCTCACCTGAAACACCACACCAGAGCGGGGGATAATGAGCGAGTTTACAAGTGCATCATTTGCACATACACCACAGTAAGCGAATATCACTGGAGGAAACACTTGAGAAACCATTTTCCAAGGAAAGTATACACATGTGGAAAATGCAACTATTTTTCAGACAGAAAAAATAATTATGTTCAACATGTTCGAACTCATACAGGTAAGAGTACCTTTGTAGTCCATAAGTTCAACTCACTTCTGATAATTAATTCAGTAGGTGGTTAAAGTAGTACTAAAGAAAGGAGAGTCTGGGTTCAAGTCCTGGTTCAGTTATTTGCTGTCTTTGTGACCTTGGATAAGTCATTTAACCTCTTTGTGCTTGGCTTTTCTCTCCATGGGGGTAATTATATGGAATTGGAGAATAAGTGAAGTAACACTCATTTCACAGAATGGCCAAGATAACTATTACCAATGTTATTGCTAAAATTTGTATTCTAACAACGTGGGATAGATCATTTAGCTAAATTAGACTACTGTTTTTTTAGAAGATGTATTTAGTCGGTCTCAGGTGCAGTATAGTTTCCTGAAGGAATTGAGGACTTAGACAAAAGGAAAACTCAATGATTAACCCTTAGAAAGATCCATTTGACAGAAACCTTTAACTTTTTTTTTAAATGTTTATTTTTTAGAGAGAGAGAGAAAGAGAATGATTGGGAGAGGGGCAGAGAGACAGGGAGATACAGAATCCAAAGCAGGCCCCAGGCTCTGAGCTGTCAACATAGAGCCTAACACAAGCTCGAACCCACAAACCACGAGATCAAGACCTAAGTTGAAGACGGATGCTTGGCTGACTGAGCCACCCAAGACCCCCAGCCTTAAACTTTTTAAAAAAATTTGTTTTGTGGTATTGAGTTTCTACATAGAATAACCTAAAGTCTCCAAAACATAGAAGTGTGAGGAGTTAAAAGATTGGTGGGATTACCACACTTGACAGCATTATAAGAAAGCAAACACACATGTGGAAAATGCAGCTATTTTTCAGACAAAAAACAGTACCGTTCAGCATGTTTGAACTCAGGGGTGTCAGAGGACCTTTGAGTTTATAAGTGTACTCTATCAAAAAAGTGGAACAGTCTTAAAAATATGAAAATTTTCAAATATCTCAAAGAGAATATGAACATATACCCATTATTATCTCTATGCAACAGTTACCAATATTATATGACAATTGGCAATTTTTTAAAATACCAGCTTTATTGAGATACAGTCCACTACAATGGAATTTATCCATTTAAAGTTACAATTCATCGCTTTTAGTATATTCACAAAAGTTGTATAACTATCACAGTTTTTAGGACATCTTCACTCCAGAAAGAAACCCTATTAGTGGTTGCTCCCCATTTCTCAACACCCCTTAATTATTCACTTTTGAATTGATTTATAAATCTGTGTAAAGTGTCTCTCTCTCTCTTTTTTTTTTTTTTTTTAAAGTAAGCCGTAGGCCCCGTGTGGATCTTGAACTCATGATCCTGAAATCAAGAATTGCATGCCCTACCAAGTGAGCCAGCTAGGCACCCCAATGGGTCTCTTTTTTTCTTTTAAGAATATTTTAGAGAGAGTGTGTGTAAGTGGGGGAGAAGAAGCAGAAGGAGAGAGAAGAATCTTAAGCAGATTTCACACTGAGCCCAACGTGAGCTCTGTCCCATGACCTGGGATCACAACCTAAGCTGAAGTCAGGAGTAGGTTGCTCAGCTGACTGAGCCACCCAGGTGCCCTGGAAGTCTCATTTTTTTAGGGAAATGTTTGTAAATTATGTAGTTAATTTTCTCACGTTACATTATTTTTGCTAAGAATTGGTACCTTTGAGAACTGATTGGTGGTCTGAACAAAATGGATGGGATAATCTAGTATAGTACTCTGGATCACAAATGAAAAGGGGTTGTGGAATGCAGTTTGCATCAGGTCCCTTTTGCAAGAGTTGTCACTCTGCCTGACTGAATCCCACAGGTAAGAGAAGGACAAAGTAGGGAAAAAGAATCGATAGTGCTTTACTGAAGGGGCAGACTTAATCACACTTGCAGGTAAAATTCTGTTACGAGAAAAATGTCTGCAGCAAGATTTCTAATCCCCCGGAGATAGCTCCTGTATTTAAAATCTAGTCAGATAAAAGAATTTGTAGATCTTTTGGAATTTGTTGTAAACTGTGACTGTCTCCATGCTTTGAAACCATTTTAATTTCAGAATTCAAGTTCAAACATTACAAAATTACATGGCATAGGAAATGAAAGTTACTTGGAAATCCTACTCTGTTAATTACCTAATAGTGTGAATTAAACAGACTAACTTCACCTATAATATCTTGAAATAAATTCCAGCTACCATGCATATTTCAGCCATACATATTTTATATTCATTTAACAATTTTTTAAGAACTTTGGGCCTTATTTTAGATTGGATGGGATCTATAGAATTTTCCGGTAGTAACCAACCAGCCATGACTTTAATCTGTACACTTTGATGAACTGTTTTAACTGAGCTATACCTGATGATGAACTTTTACAAGTATGTGTACTCCTAACCGCCATGCAAGTCAAATAGATAATATTATCAGCACACCAGTGCTTTTGTCTTAATACATTTGGATTTTTTTTGGTCGGTTGTATTTTGATAAGTCATATATTTCCCAAAAAGCAAAAAATGTTTTTAACAATAAATTTAATTGCCAATTTACGAGTATTTTTAGAACCAAAAAGAAAATGGAGAGAACTGGAAAAGTGTTTCAGTATTCAGTATTTTGTGTGTATTTCCAATTTTTTATGTAAAGCTCTTTTTTAAACAAGAACTCTTTGCCATTTCTTAATTTTTTTGTATAGTGTTTTATTTTAATCTAGTTGTGGTCTAGGTGACTACTTTTTTTTTTAGTGTTTTTTAGTGTTTTGAGAGAGTGATTTATTTTGAGAGAGAGCATGTGCATGCATGCATGTGAGGGGCAGAGATAGGAAGAGAGAGAATCCCAAGCAGGCTCTGCATTGGCAGAGGTCATGACCTGAGCAGAAATCAAGAGTCAGATGTTTAACCTGCTGAGCCGCCCAGGTGCTCTCTTAGGTGACTCATTTTTAAGGGTATATTTTGTATACTTAACTGTATTTCCCATAACTTTTTCTCTACATTAATTTAAGGTTGATTATTTCCACATTAAGCTAACATTGGTTGTATATATCTCATTTCACATTTTAGTGTTGTGTGGTCATAGTGCTTTTGAAGATTCTTTTCTCCCTAATATCACCTGATTTGTGATTTAAAAAAAAAAATCATTTTCGGGGTGCCTAGGTGGCTCAGTCAGTTGAGCATCCGGCTTCGGCTCAGGTCATGATCTCACGGTTTGGTTCGTGGGTTCAAGCCCCACATCCAGGCTCAGAGCCTGGAGCTTGCTTCAGATTCTGTATCTCCCTCTCTTCTCTGACCCTCCCCTGCTCGCACTTGTCTCTCTCTGTCTCTCAAAAATCAATAAAAAAAATCATTTTAAAACAATTTGGTAGTGTATACATTGGAGGCTAATATTTTGATTATATAAATTCTGAGTATCTGGTGTTAAATGCAGGGTTCTGAAAATTGTATTTATGGAAAAATAAATTCATTTAGTGCTGAAGAGTAGAGATAAATGATAGAGTCACTTTTCACTTAACTACCCTAGTTTTCCAATTCACTTAATAGGTTTCTTCTGTTCTTTAGTGAGTGCCCAGTATTAGGTACTTATGTTAATCTTCAGAACAATCTATTGAGGAATACAAGATAAGTTATAATAGCCCAAGTTAGTGAGAGGTAACCATGAAGTAATGTGCCCATGGTTATATACAACTAGGAATCAAAGTTCAAGTCTATTTTATGGTTAATTATTGTGGTGGACTGAGGATTATTTTCATTTGAATCTTTAATCAGAAGAGATTTAATTTTGTGGGTTTGATATTTAATCAGTTCACAAATTTCACTTTATTTTTATAATTTATAAGTCTTTTTTTTTACTTTTTTTAAAATGTTTTTTATTTATTTTTTAGAGACATAGAGAGAGCGCGAGCAGGGGAGGGTCAGAGAAAGAGGGAGATAGAGAATCTGAAGCAGGCCTCAGGCTCTGAGCTAGCTGTCAGCACAGAGCCTGATGCGGGGCTCAAAGGCACGAACTGTGAGATCATGACCTGAGTCGAAGCCGGATGCGTAACCAACTGAGCCACCCTGGTGCCCCACAAATTTTACTTTAAAGGATGATATTTTTACCTCTATGTGTGACCAAAAAAAATCACTAAGTTATGTGTATTTTGAAGAATTGCACAGATAGAAGCAATCTATTCTGTTATAAGGAATTTAAAATACATTCTTCTTTAAAAAATTTTTTTTTAATGTTTTATTTATTTTTGAGAGAGAGACAGTGTGAGCAGGAGAGGGTCAGAAAGAGAGAGAGGGAGACACAGAATCTTAAGACAGGCTCCGGGTTCTGAACTGGCTGTCAGCACAGAGCCTGACGTGGGGCTCAAACCCAAGAACCGTGAGATCATGACCTGAGCTGAAGCCGGATGCTCAACTGACTGAGCCACCCAGGTGCCCCAAAATACATTATTCTTAATTGGTCCTTTATGTTAATCTATAATGGTATTTAATTTTCCTTCTGTTAACCTTTTTTTTGGTAATAGCTTAATGGACATACATTTTATATACCATACAGATGACTATGGATTGACCCATTCTGGGTGGTTCACATAAATAGAATCATACAGTAGTATATGGTCCTTTGTGACTATCTTTTTTCACATTAGCATGTTTTCAAGGTTCCTCCATGTTGTATACATAGTACTTGTTTTCCTTTTATTGCCAAGTAATATATTCTCTTGGAGGGATATACAACATTTTGTTTATCCATCAGTTAGAATATTTGGATTGTTTTTATTTTTTGGCATTTGTGAATAACTCTGTGAACATTCATGCACAAGTTTTTGTGGGCATATGTTTTTATTTCTCTTGGGTCTGTACAGTTGACCCTTGAACAATGCAGGGATTAGGAGCACCAACCCCAGAAGCCTTATCAATAACATAGTTGATTAAGACATATTTTGTATATGTATTATATACTGTATTATAATAAAGTAAGCTTGAGAAAAGAACATGTTATTAAGAAAATCCCTGAGGAAGAGAAAATAAACTTACACCACTGTACCTATTAGGGGAAAAAAGCACATATAAGTAGACCTGCACAGTTCAAGCTCATGTTCGAGGCTCATCTGTGTATACCTGGTAGTGGAATTGCTAGGCCATATGGTAACTTGTTTAATCATTTGAGGACCTGCCAAACTGTTTTCCAAAGTGGCTGCACTATTTTACAATCTCACCAGCAGTGTATGAGTATTCCAGTTTCCCTATCCTAACCAATACTTGATAACATCTGTCATTTTGCTTATAGCCATCCTTGCGGGTGTGAAATTTTCCCTCATTGTGGTTTTGATTTGCATTTCTGTCCTTGGTAAAGATATTGTGCATCTTTTCATGGGTTTATTCATCATTTACAGGAATACATTCAACATTATTTTTAAGTCTTTTTTTTTTTTTTTAAAGTTTGTTTGTTTTGAGGGAGAGTGTGATCAGGGGAGGGGCAGAGAGATAAGGAGACAGGATCTGAAGTGGTCTCTGTGCTGACAGCAGAGAGACTGCTGTGGGGTTCAGATTCAGGAACTGTGAGATCATGACTGAAGTCAAACGCTTAGCTGACTGAGCCTCCCAGGCTTCCTTCAGTTTCTTCATGTGTGGAATGGGGAGTACCTACATCATAAGGTTGTTGTAGAGATGAGAAGTGTTTAGAATATGCCTGGCACATAGTAAGTGCTCAATAAAGGTTATCCTTTTTAAGAGGCTGGTTTAAGTAAGAAAATAAAGAAACATATAAATACAAGGTATTAAGTGTCATGATTGAAGCATGCATTGGGGTTATGGAATCCCAGTGCAGAGCCTGCTGAGGATTCATTCTCTCAATAAAAAAAAAAAAAAAAAGCTCAATACTGAATATTGTCTATATTGTTAGTGAGAATTATATTTGCCTTATTTACCATATTTAACCCTAATTATATTCTTGCAGGAGAACGCCCATATAAATGTGAACTTTGTCCTTATTCAAGTTCTCAGAAGACTCATCTAACTAGACACATGCGTACTCATTCAGGTTGGTGAGAAGTGGGAACTCTTCTATGATTTTTAGTAAACAATTTATCATTATAAGGAAGTTCTAGACCTGGAACTGGGTCATTATTTATGATTGATTTATTTGTTTTTAAAACTAATTTATGGCTTATTTTTAATAATTAGAAAATAGAATGAAAAATCAGTGTTGTATTCTAGTGGAGTTGTGTATAAATGTAGATTCTTACTAAGGCTATGATACAATCTCTACTTTCTCACCCTCTCCCCCACCCCCAACACAGTATAACACCAAATTTCATAGTGTGTGGTTTTCAGGGTACAAGGATTCCTTCTTAATTTCTCAGTTCCTGAAATGCGGGCTTGTCCTCTTTTGAGAGCTGATAGGGGTTCTATGGACTGATTTATAAAAGCCAAACTTTAAAGAATAATGGATAATCCAGGATCTGGTGACTGAGATAATCGTGATCACCAACCATAATTGGTCCCCATTATCAAGGTAGGTAAATGGCAAAATTAAAAGTAAATATTAGCTTAGGTGACCTTGAATGGGTAACTCATTTTGGTTACAGTTGACCCCTTGTGAAGTAATCAGAATACCTTACTTCCAGATTTAGAATATGTACCCCTGTGGGGAAACAGTGCTAAAATCTTGGGTTAACAGAAGTTTACATAGATCCATTGTCCTTAAGTTAATAATTAATTGCCTTAAATTTGTGCTATCTGGGTAGCCACTAGCCTTATGTGGTTATTGAGCTTGTGAAATGTACTTAGTTTGAACTGAAATGTATAAAATACACAGATGAATTCAAACTGAATAAAAGCATGTAAAATATCTGTTTTGGGGTGCATGGCTGGCTCAGTCAGAAGAGTGTGTGTGACTCTTGATCTTTGGAGCCCCATGTTGGGTGAAGAAGTTACTTAAATAAATAAAACTTAAAAAAATTTAAAATATTGATTATATGTTGACATGACATTGGTTATATTGTATTAATTTTACCTGTTTTTATCTTTGTAATGTGACTACTAGAAAATTTAAAATAACATATATTGCTTGCATTTTATTTCTGTTGGATATTGTTACTTTAAGTCAGTGAGTAACATTTGATTTTAGTGTAGATTCTGACTTGAGCAGCTATGAAGGAATCACATAATATGCTTGGTAGCTTTTCCTTACCCTACAGGCTTGTCGTGTTAATACACTTTGAATGTTCCTTCTAAATCACCTAAGCTATTGAGTTGAGTCACTTAACCAGAAACCTGATTTTATTGCTTTGGGGTACATCCTGGTTTCATTTTCTAAGGTTAGTTTGAATGCTCTCTCAGGCTTTGTTGAGGATAGGCATCATATTCTATTGATAGTTGTGCTCTAGCTCTTAATTAAAACATTTAAGAATTTTATATGAATTAACTAATTTTAGTCTTTTTTAAAAAAATGTTTATTTTGAGAGAGGGAGAGCAAGTAGGAGTGGGGCAGAGAGAGAGGGAATCCCAAGATCCATGTAAGGCTAAATCTCATGAACCATGAGAAATCGAGTTAGACACTTAACCAACTGAGCCACCCAGCACCCCTCATTTGGGTCTTTATAATTGTCCTATAATGTATAAGTTCTATTATTGTCCCTGTTTTACCAGTGGGGAAAGTAAACTAAGGCACTGAGGAAAGAAGTTCATTTTTTCTGTAGAATGTCCCCCTTTTTGGATTTGTCTTACTTGTTTTCTCATGGTGTCATTTAGTTTTTCCTTTGACCCTGTGCCTTGTATTACTTGTACACTGGAAATTAAATTTGAATGCTTGAATTCTACTTAGCGTGTCTCAGTTGAAGTCCTATCTGGTTGACCCATTATTAGTGTTGCTGGGTTACTGGATTAGAATGATGACAAATTTGTATCTTTTTCATTGATCGATAACCCTGTCTCAGTGTCTGTGGTGTTTTACAATAGTCCTTAACTTTTGTCTGAATAATTTTTGTGTTTGCTAATCGTTGTCTTTGAATCTTTTCACTATGTTTAAAAGATGATATTCCTTAGTCGCTGTTACAGTACAGCAAGTATTTTAAAAGTCTCTTAATTGAGTAGTAGCTTTTTTTTTTTAATATTTGAGAGAGAAAGAGAGAAGTGCCATGCTGTCAGCACAGGGCCCCATGAGGGCTAGATCCCATGAACTTGTGAGATCATGACCCGAGCCAAAATCAAGAGTCAGGCACTTACCTGACCCAGCCACCCAGGTGTCTGACAACTTGTTTTTTTTTTTTAAGATTTTATTTTTCTAAGTAATCTCTACATCCAGTGTGGGGCTTGAACTCACAACCTTGAGATCGAGAGTTGCATGCTCTACTGGCTGAGCTAGGCAGGCACCCCAGTAGTAGCTTTTATTATATGCATGCCAGGTACTGAAAAAACATCTCTAATCTTAGTACTCCTAAAATACTTAATCCCAGTTTATGGATTAGGATGCAGGTTTAGGATAAATGTTTTATCTAAGGTTAATTGTCATTTCTTTAAATCAGAGGAGCTGAGATTTGGCCTTAAACTCCCTACCCTCCCATTTTCATTATTAGCAGTGTTAAAAGAACATTATGGCTCAGAAAATGGCTCAAGAAGCTATACCATAATGCAATTGAAACCAGTGTGTATGGAGAGAGCCGATACTTACTGTATTTTATTGGATGCCAATAGTTTGAGACACAAATAAACAAACATGGTTAGTTTGTTTTGTGTATGAATGTGCAGTTATTTCTAGCAGATTCTGTATTTTAATGCTTTTAATAGAAGTTGCCAAAAGCACTTTTAAGTAAAGTGAGGCTATGTTAGACCAAATTGGGTAGGTAGGTTTTTTTTTTTTAATGGATTACATGGAGTGAATATCTTGGGTGTCTTCTCTGTGGCCCAGAGTCTGATCTTTAATGTCCACATGGACTTGTTTGTTCCTTGTTCATGTGAGTGTATTTTGGGGAAGAAAACTGTGTGCTCAGTCTCTTATTTTTGGAAGAGATTAGGCTCTGTGGAGTTAGTACATTTGAAGTTAACTGGCAGATTGGTTTATAAAGCAAAACCACACTGATTATTTATTTAGAGCACTGTTCATCCATAGGGTCGGTCTTTTTAGGCCAAAGTAGGAAAGGATCAAGATGTTGATTGGGTGAAAAATTGGTACACTGAATTAATCTAACTTTATCTGGTGTTAATTTCCATTTTATTGGTGTTTCTCCCTATAATGGTACTAAAGTACCTTTCACCGGGCTAGTCTTCATTACACTGACATTATACACTCTCTCCTTTTTCAGAAATGGTACCATTTCATCCTGGATGAGATGCTTCATTCTGGATGAAATGCATCTAGTTAGTGTACGATGTTATGATATTTTGGTATATATCACACTGGCTAATTCCCCATCATTTTGAACATTTTTCCATAGTAAGTGTAATGGATGTTTGTTAAAGGAGATTAACAAATTTCCAATTTCCACTTCTATTTATTACTCTTTTTTAGATTGAAAAATATTTTACTCAGCAATAAATGTATTTTTCTTTAACCAAGTATTTGATAATTATTATGGAGGCACTATATTCATAGGTAGGCTTATTTGAAAGATGTTATTTTTTGAGAGTCTTCATGAATTCTGGAATAAGCTTTTTTCCCTGTGTCTTTGCTATTTTATTTTTTCCTTCATTAAAAAAATATTTATTTAAATTCAAGTGTAGTATTGGTTTCAGAAGTAGAACTCGGTAATTCATCACTTACATACAGCACCCAATGCTCATCCCAACAAGTGCTCTCCTTAATGGCCATCACTTACTTTTTTATTTTTATTTTTATTTATTTATTTTTTAAATAGTTTATTGTCAAATTGGTTTCCATACAACACCCAGTGCTCTTCCTCATAAGTGCCCTCCTCCATCACCACCACCTGTTTTCCCTCCTCCCCCCTCAACCCTCAGTTCATTTTCAGTATTCAGTAGTCTCTCAAGTTTTGCATCCCTCTCTCTCCCCAACTCTCTTTCCCTCTTCCCCTCCCCCTGGTCCTCCATTAGGTTTCTCCTGTTCTCCTGTTAGACCTATGAGTGCAAACATATGGTTTCTGTCCTTCTTTGCCTGACTTATTTCACTTAACATGACACTCTCGAGGTCCATCCACTTTCCTACAAATGGCCATATTTCATTCTTTCTCATTGCCATGTAGTACTCCATTGTGTATATATACCACATCTTCTTGATCCACTCATGAGGTGATGGGCATTTAGGCTTGTTCCATGTTTTGGCTATTGTTGACATTGCTGCTATGAACATTGGGATACATGTGCTCCTATGCATCAGCACTTCTGTATCCCTGGGGTAAATCCCTAGCAGTGCTATTGCTGGGTCATAAGGGAGTTATATGGATAGTGTTTTGAGGAACCTCCACCCTGTTTTCCAGAGCGGCTGCACCAGTATACATTCCCACCAACAGTGTAGGAGTGTGCCCATCACTCCACACCCTCACCAGCATCTATAGACTCTTGATTTGTTCATTTTAGCCACTCTGACTGGTGTGAGGTGGTATCTCATTGTGGTTTTGATTTGTGTTTCCCTGATGCTGAGTGATGTTGAGCATCGTCCTCATGCACCTGTAGGCCATCTGGATGTCCTCTTTGGAGAAGTGTCTGTTCATGTCTTCTGTCCATTTCTTCACTGGATTATTTGTTTTACGGGGGTGGAGTTTGGTGAGTTTCTTGTCGATTTTGGATAATAGACCTTTATCTGATATGTCATTTGCAACTATCTTTTCCCATTCTGTTGGTTGCCTATTAGTTTTCTTGATTGTTTCCTTTGCAGTGCAGAAGCTTTTTATCCTGATGAGGTCCCCAGAGTAGAGTTTTGCTTTCATTTCCCTTGCCTTTGGGAATGTGTCATGGAGGATACTGCTGCGGTTGAGGTCTAGTCTAGGAGGTTGTTTCCTACTTTCTCCTCAAGGGTTTTGATGCTTTCCTGTCTCACATTCAGGTCCTTCATCCATTTTGAGTTAATTTTTGTGTATGGTGTAAGAAAGTGGTCTAGTTTCATTCTTCTGCATGTTGCTGTCCAGTTCTCCCAGCACCACGTGCTAAAGAGGCGATCTTTTTTCCATCAGATACTCTTTCCTGCTTTGTCAAAAATTAATTGGCTATACATTTGTGGGCCCAGTACTGGGTTCTCTATTCTATTCCATTGGTGTATGTGTCTGTTTTTGTGCCAATCCCATACTGTCTTGATGATGACAGCTTTGTAGTGGAGGCTAAAGTCTGGGATTGTGAGGCCTCCTGTTTTGGTTTTCTTCTTCAATATAACTTTGGCTATTTGGGGTCTTTTGTGGTTCCATATGAATTTGAGGATAGTTTTATCTAGCTTTGAGAAGAGTTGGTGCAATTTTGATGGGGATTGCATTGAATGTGTAGTAGATTGTTTTGGGTAGTAATGACATTTTCACAACGTTTATTCTTCCAATCCATGTACAGGGAATGTTTTTCCATTTCTTGGTATCTTCATTTTCTTTCATAAGATTCCTATAGTTTTCGTCATATAGGTCTTTTACATCCTTGGTTAGGTTTACTCCTAGGTATTTGATAGTTTTTCATGCAATCGTGAATGGGATCAGTTTCTTAATTTCTCTTTTGGCTGCTTCACTTTTGGTGTATAGGAACGCAACTGAATTCTGTACATTGATTTTGTACCCGGCAACTTTACTGAATTCATTGATCAGTTCTAGAAGGCTTCTGGTGGAGTCAATTGGGTTTTCTATGTAGAGTATCATGTCATCTGCAAAAAGTGAAAGTTTGACTTCTTCTTTGCCAATTCTGATGCCTTTTATTTCCTTTTGTTGTCTGATTGCTGATGCTAGGACTTCCAGCACTATGTTAAACAGCATTGGTGAGAGTGGACACCCCTGTCGTGTTCCTGATCTCAGGGGGAAAGCTCTGTTTTTCCCCATTGAGGATGATATTAGCTGTGGGCTTTTCATAAACTGCTTTTAATACTGTTTAGATAAGTTCCTTATATTCCGACTTTCTCAAGGGTTTTTATTAGGAAAGGGTGCTGTATTTTGTCAAATGCTT
>NC_043700.1:150404258-150555927 GCF_006229205.1 Suricata suricatta | reverse complement strand
GTTTATTAATTTAGTTTATTTTTTCAAAGAACCAACTCTTGGTTTCATTGATCTGCTTGACTGTTCTTTTGGATTCTATGTTGTTTATTTCTGCCCTGACCTTTATTATTTCTTTTCTTTTGCTGGGTTTGGGGTGCTCTTGCTGCTTCCCTTCTAGTTCCAGTCAGTGCTCTGTTAGATTTTGAATTTGCCCTTTTTCTAGTTTGTTGAGATAGGCCTGGATTGCAGTATACTTTCCTCTTAGGACTGCCTTTGCTGCATACCAGAGATTATGGATTGTTGTGTTTTCGTTTTCATTGGTTTTCATATATTTGTTGACTTCTTCTCTAACTGCCTGATTAACCCAATCATCCTTTAGTAGGGTGGTTTTTAACCTCCACATTTTTGGAGGCTTTCCAGACTTTTTCCTGTGGTTAATTTCAAGTTTCATAGCATTGTGATCTGAAAGTATGCATGGTATGATCTCTATTCGTTTATACTTATGGAGGGCTGCTTTATGCCCCAGTATGTGATCTATCTTGGAGAATGTGCCATGTGCACTTAAGAAGAAGGTGAATTTCCTAACTTCAGGATGCAGAGTTCTAAGTATATCTGTCAGTTCCATCTGTTCCAATGCGTCATTCAGGTCCATTCCTTCCTTAGTGATTTTTTTGTCTGGTTGATCTATCCATTGCTGTCAGTGGAGTATTAAAGTCCCCTGCAATCAGCACATTCTTCTCAATAAGATTGTTTCTTTCTGTGATTAATTATTTTATGTATTTGGGCGCTCCCGAATTTGGTGCATAGATATTTATAATCGTTAGCTCTTCCTGATGGAGAGACCCTGTAATTATTGTATAATGTCCTTCTTCATCTCTGTTACTGCCTTTACTTTAAAGTCCAGTTTGTCTGATATAAGTATGGCTACTCCAGCTTTCTTTTGGCTTCCAGTCACATGATAGGTATTTCTCCATCCCTTTACTTTCTTTTTTTTTTTTTTTTTAGTTTTTTTTTTTTAATTTTTTTTAAATGTTTTATTTATTTTTGATACAGAGAGAGACAAAGCATGAGAGGGGGAGAGGCAGAGAGAGAAGGAGACACAGAACTGGAAGCAGGCTCCAGGCTCTGAGCTAGCTGTCAGCACAGAGCCCGACGCGGGGCTCGAACCCACAAACGTGAGATCTGACCTGAGCCGAAGTCGGAGGCTTAACCGACTGAGCCACCCAGGCGCCCCTCCATCCCTTTACTTTCAACCTGAAGGTGTCTTCAGGTCGAAAATGAGTCTCTTGTAGACAGCAAATAGATGGGTTTTGGGTTTTTTAATCCATTCTGCTACCCTGTGTCGTTTGGTTGGAGCCCTCAGTGTTATTATTGAAAAATCGGGTTCCGAGTCATCGTGTTCTCCCTAGAATGTGTGTTTATAGTGGTGTCTCTGGCACCTTGTATTCTTTGCAAAATTTCCCTCATAGAGTCCCTCTTAGGATTTCCTGTAGGGCTGGTTTGGTGGTCATGAATTCTCTCAATTTTTGTTATTTGGGACCACTTTTATCTCTCCTATTTTGAATGAGAGGCTTGCTGGATAGAGGATTCTCGGCTGCATGTTTTTTCTGTTCATCACATTGAAGATTTCCTGCCATTCCTTCCTGGCCTGCCAAGTTTCATTAGATATGTCTGTAACCACTCTGATAGGTTTCCCTTTGTACGTGAGGGCCCTTTTCTCCGTAGCTGCTTTCAGAATTCTCTCTTTATATTTTCCAGTTTCACTGTGATATGTTGTGCCGAAGGTCGATTCAAATTCCGTCGTAAGGGGGTTCTTTGTGCCTCTTGAATTTGAATGTCTATTTCTTCTCCCAGATTTGGGAAATTCTCAGTTATAATTTGGTCTAGTATCCCTTCAAGACCTTTCTCTCTGTCTTTCTCTTCAGGAATTCCTATGATATGGATGTTGTTCCATTTGATTGTATCACTCACGTCTCGAATTCTCCTTTCTTGCTCCTGGATCAATTTCTCTCTCTTTTTTTAGGTTCCTCTTTTGTTATAACTATATCTTCTAATTCACCTATTCTTCTCTCTGCCTCGCCAATCCTTGAGGTGGCTGCCTCCATTTTGTTATTCACCTCATTTAGAGCGTTTTTTAACTCCTCACACCTGTTTTCAAAGTTCCTAGTCATTGTCTCAGTTGCTTCTTTGATGCTTTTTTTCAACCCCAGCGATTAATTTTATGACAAGTTTTTTAAGATTCTTGTTCTGTAGTCTAGATCTCCCTTGAGCAGTTCTGTGGCTGTGACTTCTTCCTGGAGGTTCTTCAGGGGAGAGTTCCGTCGTTTTTTCATTTTTGCTAGTTTTCTGTCTCTTGTCAGCTTTAAAAAGCTCGTTGTGCACTGTGCACCTGTTAATATTGCTCTGTTAAAGGAGGCCTATTGACTGTCCAGCCATGGCCTGTCGTTTCAGGAAATATCCTTTAATGGTGTCTCTTAGTTTCTCTTGTTGTGCCTTTGAATATTGTATTTCTCTACTCAGCAATATTTGGGACTCGCCGTCATGCACACTTTGGCTTTTTTCGTGGTGTAGCCATAAGAAGGAAAACAGACAATTACAGAGGAACAGAAGCACACAAACACACAGACAAATCAAACAAACAAACAAATTAAATAGGGGAAAGACAAGAAAATGGAGAGGAAAGAGATGAAAAGAAGAGAAGCAAAAAAATAAAGGGGGTCAGAGACAACTAAGGACAATGGACAGTCTAAAAGTGTATGACCAGTTGAGGGGAGAGATAAGGGTGAGATACAGGAGAATATATCTGGATTGTAAGAAGGTAAAAAAAAATAAAAGGGAGAAAGGAGAAAGGAAAATAAAGAGTAAAAAATTTAAGTAAAAAAGATAATAAAAAATATGTACAAGAAAAAAAGAAGGAAAAAAAACGAAGAAAAAGAGAAAAAGGGGAAAAAAAAGCAGCAGGTACCCCTAGTCGATCCGTGTGGTTTGGTGTGGTAGGTCTTGGAGGCTGCTGTCAGAGGCTCTGCCTTGGTGTCTGCAGAGAGTGGAATCGCAGTTTGCCAAGCTCCTTTGGAACTATGCACTGTAGCCTCTCTAATGAGTTCGATAACCTTGTGAAGCAGTTGAGCCAAGTTGTATTTTCCAGGCCTGCCTCGGTTCAGCGTTCTAGTCCATGCACTTTTATGCTACCACAGATGAGATGTACTTGTTTTGGTGGCTGGCTTCTTAGGGGAAGGATCAGTTTGTCTTGGCTCAGGCAGGGATTTAGGCTGCCCCTGCTTGAGGGGAGGTGTGCCGCCTGAGGTGAGATGTGCAGTAGGAGGTGATGTGCAGGCCGTCACAGACACCACTGTGTATTCCCAGCTCCCAGCTAGGATTGCAGTTGCGTTGGGGGAGGGATGAGTTTCTCTTGGCGCTGACTGGGATTGGCGCAGCTGCTGCCGGAGGCGCTGGGCGCTGCCGGAAATAAGCTGCGAGCTCCTGCAGCAGAAGCGCGAGTACTGGCCTCCACCTCCGCCTACTCCCTGCGAGGATCGCGTAGAGGTGGGAGCTGTTTTCCCCCTGTTGGCACCTGGGATTCGGGATTCGCACGGCCAATGCTGGGGGTGAGATGCGATGTGGAAATGAGGTGAGTGCTGCCACTCCCAAAACTGAGGTCGAAGTGAGTGCCCCTGGCGCCACCACTGCCGTTGACTCCCCGCCAAGATGGCGCAGGGCTGGAAGCTGTTCTTTCCCTTGCACCACCTGGGTTTGGGATTTGGGCTACCCAGCAGTTATATACGGAGTGAGAGTTTCTCTCTCTGTGTGCAGTTAAACATTCTTTATGTCTTCCCCAGAGAGAGTACTATGAGCGTGTTCAGTTTCTCTATTTCTTCCCTTTGTCTTTTGGGCTCCACACGCTTGCCCAGTGTTGGGTTGGGGCTCCCGTCTCGCCTGACCCTCTCAGGCCTGCCCATTTTCCAATCTCCCCAGTTCGCACTCGCTCAGGTATCTTTGAGGTTGTCTCCTCTCTGGAGTCTGTATTTTCTCCTTCCGCTCTTGCAGATGAGAGTAATGTCCTTTTCAGTTTGATGGATGGGGCAGAGAGAGTTTACAGAGCTCCCTTCCTCTCCGCCATCTTGTCTCCTCCTGCCCATCACTTATTTACCCCATCCCACAACAACGGCCCTGCCGTTCTCCTTATTTGTTTGTTCCCCTTATTTAAGAGTCTCTTAGGGTTTGCCTCCCACTTTATTTCTTATTTTATTTTTCCTTCTATTCCTCTGTGTTCATCTGTTGTAGTTCTTAAATTCCACATATGAATTAAATCATATGATATTTGTCTTTTTAATATGTCATGTCAAATTCAACATGCAGTTTGGGGTTTTGTTGTCAGTAAACATTTTTATTGAATGGAGTATAGTTGATATATAATGTTACATTAATTTCAGATGTATAGAGTAAATTTTTAAATAGTATTATATTGAGGTTCACTTTACACACATGAAAATGCATACATGTGTCTGAAGTGTATGCATTATCAGGTCAGTGACTTCACATGGTTTTTCCTGTTTGACTGACACCTGGAGGAAGACCTAGAACATTTCTAAGCTCTCAGAAAAATTTCCCCCTTACCCTTTCCAGTCAGTACCCTCCCATAGTCTACCTACCTCCAACTGATACTCTGACTTCTGTCAAAAAATATTGTTATAACATTCTTCTATGAAATGTTTTTGACATTCATCCCTGCTTTGTATCAGAACTTTGTTTTTATTACTGAGTAAGAATCCATTGTATGCCTCATTTTTTAATTAAAAAAGGTCCCTTGTGGGTGACTCAGTCAGTTAAGCATCCAATGTTGGGTCAAGTCATGAACTCATGGTTCATGGATTCAAGCCCTGCATCGAGTTCTCTGCTGACTGCTCAGAGCCTGGAGCCTGCTTTGGATTCTGTGTCTCCACCTCTCTCTGTTCCTTCCCCACTTCTACTCTTTCTCTCGCTCTCAAAAATAAATAAAGATTAAAAAGGTCCCTTACTATTTTTTTCTAGATTCTTCTTTGTAAGAGCATATAAAGTATATAAAAAGCTTTTCCTTTTTGAATTTGCCTTTAAGTTAATTTGGGAAGAATAAAATAGGTATCTGTTATGTTTCTTAACATGAAAAACAAATAAATATTATTAGAATTAGAAAAGAACTAAGTTAAAATCATCAATACAAGGCAGACAAATTATATTTAGCCAGGTACAATAATCTATAAAGTTTTGATGACTAGATCTTTTTATTTTTAAATTTCTTAAAATGTTTTTTAAATTTATTTTTGAGAGACAGAGACAGCATGAGCAGGGGAGGGTCAGTGAGAGAGGGAGACACAAAATCTGAAGACAGGCTTCAGGCTGTGAGCTAGCTGCCAGCACAGAGCCACACGCGGGGCTCGAACCCACGAACTGTAAGATCATGACCTGAGCTAAAGTCGGACCCTTAACTGACTGAGCCACCCAGGTACCCTAATGACTAGATCTTTAATACAAGCAAGATTTAATGTCAAGAAAATAAAATTGAGGGGGGAAAGAAATGGAATAAGTCAATTTTGCCATTAAAATTGAAACAGATTTTTATGAACTCCCTTTCTCTTACCATTTCATAGGTAGAGGCTTGGTGCTTTGATCGATACTTGCTATGTAAATACCCTCATTAATTAGGAGTTATACAATGGTGATATATCCATCATAATTATTTTATTAGCACAAATATTTTCATAAAGATATAAACTTCATTCATCAGCTGTTTGTTTACTCAGAGGTAGGGTTTAAATGGAAAGGAGGATAGGGGTGCTTGGGTGGCTCAGTTAAGCGTCTGACTCTTCGTTTTGGCTCATGTCATGATCTTATGGTCATGATATTGTGCTCCAAGTCAGATTCTGCACTGACAGCACAAAACCTGCTTGGGATTCTTTCTTTCTCTCTCTTGCTCTCTCTGTCTCTCTCTCTCAAAATAAAAAAATAAACTTAAAAAAAACAGAAAGGCAGGATAAACACATGAATCCTGCCTTTTGTTTACCCATACTAAATTACCAGTTCTGAAAGTGATGATTTTTAATGAATGTATATGGATTGCTTGGCTCTTTGCTCCAGACTAAGTGCTTTATATGGATTAAATTATTTATAGCTCACAACACTTACAGTATTTTACAGATAAGGACATTGAACCAATTTTCAGTACATTGCTTAGTATCTCATAATGAGTTGGAAAAGAGCCCATATTTATTTGATCTCCCAGCTAGTCTCATCCTAGAAAAAGTGTTTTAAAAAGAGAGGGAGAGCGAGCGAGCGAGCGAGAGAGAGAGAGAGAATGAATCCCAGGCAGGCTCCACGCTGTCAGCAAGGTGCCCAGTGTGGGGCATGATACCATGAGCTGTGAGATCATGACCTGAGCTGAAGTCATAAGTGGACGCTTAACCATTAGCCACTCAGGTGCCCCTCTAGCAAAATTTCTTAACCATTATGCCACCTTGTTTTCCCCATTCTGTGGTTATGTATGCTAAGCCAATGTTTATCTCCACTGAGGTCATTCATTAGGACAAGAAAGAGCCAATTATAGAGTAATGCAGCATGTTGTAGAAACCTCTATTTATGAATCTGTTAGTGGACTGATGTGGAAAATGAGTTGTCCCATCAGCTGTATAACCAGTTGGATATACTTGGATTAGTTTTTGTTGCTGTGATTATTTTTATCATCAGACATTTTTCAATCATGTAAAGCTTACCATGATTTTACTTGATGTCTGAGAATTTGCTTTATGAAAAAATAGATGTGCTATGAATTTGAAAATGTTTGAGATGAATTTTCATAAATGTCAATTTCCATTTTTCTACTATGCATTCCTTTGGACCAGTGGGGTATGGATACCATTTGGTAATATTTACTAGAGTGTGATCTAGATGGGTATGTATTCAGGTAGAATGTGTTAATCTTATACCTTTAACTTGGGGGTGGGGGTGGTTTTGGCTTTGTATGTACCTGTGGTCTGTGATCATGACTTTTTCAATTATTTTATATACCATATCTATTTGTATGCCCTTTCTCAATTTATGTAGTTTCTTTGCCCATTTGTTAGAAGAAGGTAGGGAAAAATCAAGAAAAGTTTTCTGGCTTGGCTGTATTTTTGCTTTAAAAATCACACTTCTGGCTGGAAGAATTTGCTGGGTGAAACTTTACTCTTGCAGAGATGGACAAGAATTAAATTTAAAGAAAAGGCCTTTTGCTCCCTGAGGCCAAAACTTTTGTTTTATAACTTCTACATGGAAGATCTGGGAACGTGGCCTAGAGTGTAAAATATTTCTTTTGAAGACTTAAGATTTATCTTCAAAATGAATGGGAATTTTACATACTATTCCATTATACATCTGTTTTAATTGAATATAAAACATTTAAAATTATCTTTTCTCTTTGAGTACCCTTGTCGCAAAGTTCACATCCAGAGCCCAACTTTCCCAATAATTATTGTGTACTTCTTGATAAATTGCTGTTCTTTCATAGTGTTTGAGAGCTCTAGCTTGATGAACTTTTTAGAATATTATGGTTAAATGAGATAATTATTCCTGTATTTAGTGTGAGAATCAGTGTCAAGGGGTAGAGAAAAGATCTACAAATAAATATGGTAAATGTAAAGTGCATGATACAGTCTTTTCAATGAATAGTTTTTGTATGTGTTTTTAAAACAATTCAGCTGCTTACATTTTAATAAAAACTTGAATTCATTTCTTAATCTGCGTTCTCTAACATCTCTTGTTTACCTTCAGGTGAGAAGCCATTTAAATGTGATCAGTGCAGTTATGTGGCCTCTAATCAACATGAAGTAACCCGCCATGCAAGACAGGTTCATAATGGGCCTAAACCTCTTAACTGTCCACATTGTGATTACAAAACAGCAGATAGAAGTAACTTCAAAAAACATGTAGAGCTACATGTGAATCCACGGCAGTTCAATTGTCCTGTATGCGACTATGCAGCTTCTAAGAAGTGTAATCTGCAGTATCATTTCAAATCTAAGCATCCTACTTGTCCTAATAAAACAATGGATGTCTCAAAAGTGAAACTAAAGAAAACCAAAAAGCGAGAGGCTGACTTGCCTGATAACAATATTACCAATGAGAAAACAGAAACAGAACAGACAAAAATAAAGGTGGATGTGACTGGAAAGAAGAATGAGAGGTCTGTAAAAGTGGAGAAGAAAGATAATGTTTCAAAAGAGAAAAAGTCCTGTAATGCTTCAATTCAAGTGACTACGAGAACTCGCAAATCAGCAGTGGAAACTAAAGAAATGGATGTGCACACAGGAAATAATTCAGAAGCAACCAGTAAAACCAAGAAAGGCAAAAGGAAGATGGAAGCTGAAGCCCATCCCTTACAAGATCCTGTTAATGAGGAGGAACCTGTGACAAAAAAGAAAAAGAAGGCAGAAAGCAAATCCAAAAATAATCAGGAAGTGTCAAAAGGTGACAGCAAAGTAGAGGAGAATAAAAAGCAAAATGCTTGCATGAAGAAAAGTACAAAGAAGAAAACTCTGAAAAATAAGTCAAGTAAAAAAAGCAGCAAGTCTGCTCAGAAGGAGGCTGCTCAGAAAGGGCCTCCTCAGATGGAGCCTTCTCCCAGGGAGTCTTCTCCCAGGGGTCTTTCTTCCAAGGGGCCTTCTCCCAGGGGGCCTTCTCCCAGGGGGCGTACTCAGAAGGAGCCCCTTGTTCAGACAGAGCCTTCTACCAGAGGACCTTCTCCTAAGGGGCCTGCTCAGAAGGAGCCCCCTGCTCAGACAGAGCCTTCTCCCAGGGCGCCTGCTCAGCCAGAACCACCTCCTGCCCCGGAGTCTGCTCAGACTGATATGGGTCAGAGGGAGCCGCCTCCTGCCCCGGAGTCTGCTCAGACAGAGCCGCCTCCTTCCATGGGGCCTGCTCAGATGGAGGTTGTTCAGACAGAGCCTCCTCCTTCCACAGAGCTTCCTCTTCACATGGAACCAGCTCCCAAAAAGTCTCCTCGAAAAGATAATAAAAAGGAAACCTCCAACACCCAGTGTGAAATGGCACAGAAGGAACAAGTCCTTATTGAAGTTGGCTTAGTGCCTGTAAAAGATAGCCAGCTTCTGAAAGAAAGTGTGAGTGCGCAGGATCTCTTACCACCATCAACACCACCGCCAAAGGAAAACTTAACAGGAGACGAGTCAAAAGACCAAAAATTATTCACCGAAGACGAAGGAAATAAAGAAGCCCCTCTTCAAAAAGAAGTAGAAGAGGCAGATAAGAGTCTAGCTGATGTTGCTGCTATTATCAACGAATCTGCCAATATTTCATCCTCTGAACAAAACTTGAATATGCCAGAGGGTGAAACTTTAGATGGTAAGTGTCAGGCTGGCACGATGCTTTATGAAATGGAAATGGACACAGATGAGAACAAAACAGAGACTCCCCCTGGCAAAGACTCAGCAGTTGAAGAACCAGTTTCACCACTGCTGCCTCCCCTAGCAATAGAAAACCATGAAGCAGTGTCCAAAACTGCTGCAACATCACCTCCTGTCACCACGGCAGTAAATGAGTCTCAGGAAATGGATGAAGATGAAGGCATCCACAGTCACGATGGAAGTGATCTAAGTGACAACATGTCAGAGGGTAGTGATGATTCTGGATTGAATGGGGCCCGGCCAGTTCCACAAGAAACCAGCAGGAAAAATGCTAAGGAGGCCTTGGCAGGCAAAGTGGCTGAGGGAGATTTTGTTTGTATCTTCTGTGATCGTTCTTTTAGAAAGGAAAAAGATTATAGCAAGCACCTCAATCGCCATTTGGTTAACGTATACTTCCTTGAAAAAGCAGCTAACGGGCAGGAGTAATTAAACGTAGCATAAGGCTTCAGTTCATAGTTTATAAGATTTATACATTTAATATTCATTTATAGTTATAGACAACCTTTTATTTTTTAAATTGCTTTAATTAGTGTCCAATGTTGATTTTTCAGTGGCACTCTTTTCCGTAGGACTCTGTATACCTATTGATGGATAAATTTTAGCATATTCAAGACAGTTAGTGTACTAGACCAGCAGACTCCTAAATCTGTTAGTTTATACATTTAATTGAAATGAGAAGGCCAAGGTGGTATTGTAGCATTCCGTTGCTTTGTCTGGCAGTAACTTGTCACTTTTCTCGCCATGTCTGTCTTGTTTTACTTTAGTGTTTTCTTAGTTCCTGGTTTAGCTCTATAAAAATTGGCATACGTAAACAGCAAATTACTTGAAGGATTTGCCTGCTTTATATAAAGTTAGCACTTTAAAATTTTTTTAGAGATGAGAAGAGACATTTAAATTGAAGAAAAATTCTCCCCAACAGTGGACATTGTATCAGTCCAGGTATTTACTTCCTGAGTTTTGATCAATATTTTTTATTTGTGTGTGTTAATTGTCATAAAAACAATGATTTTGGTGTGTGTGGGGTTTTTTTTTTTTTTTTTGGTGCTTTAATGGCTTAAGATGTTGCACATTGTTTTTTTTAACCTATGCAGTTCAATTTTTTTTTCTAGAAATAGCATTTGTGTTGAACAGTAACACTTTATACATATATATGCATGTTTATTTTGTCCTCTTTGGAGGGATGCTTTTAGTCTTGTTTGCAAAAGGGCAGTTTTCCTTTTTCTTTGCTGCAATTGTCTTTTTTGCAGAATATGTGTGCAAATTTGTGAGCAAATGAAACATGCAGGTTCAGTCGATTGATTTTGAATTTCACATCTTATATCTATGCCAGAATCTGTATTTCACATAAGTTATTTATTTTAAATGGATGTAGTGAATTCACAGCTCTCATTCTGACCTGTACAAGAAACAAACCACTAGGCTTTATATTGAATGGATTTTTATCTCCAATACCAACCATAAGTAAAAATTTTTGGCTTGTTTTAGTATAGCTACTTCCTAAATGTTCAGTGTTAAGTCATATCTTTGAGGAAAACCTTTTTTACATAGATGGTTGGTGTCTATATGGCTATTCAGCTGAATAAAGAACTGTAAGTGATATTTGGAAACTGCAAACCTGGAATTAGGAGACATAATTACTCTTTCAAGTTATACAGAATATCAGTTGTGAGATTCCAAAGCCATAGCAATTACACAGAAAACCTAGGTGGAGAGAGAGGTAGTATGAATGCTGGGAGACCAGCTGCTACTTACTTCCTATGAATACAGTGAAAAAGGCAGGTGAAACTTATGTACAGTCCAGATTTTAAAAATCACACTTTCTCAGGGATCTCCACAAACTAGTGGGTGTCCTGGCTGTCTCTGGGACAGCCTCTTTCTACAGGTGAGGCCTCAGATGAATTGCAGCTATCCTGGTGTTCCCATGGGGACACCTTGTATGAAGAAAGAGTGTACTTCAAACTTTTTTGGTAGGTTCTTTGGCCAGTTGCCAAAGAATATGAAAGAGTCCAACATTGGATTTTTCTTGCTGATAGCAATTATTCATTGCAGTAAAAGTGTGATCCCAATAGGGAATCTTGAACAACGCTGATCCTCCCGTGTTCTGTGCTGAAATAACCACTTTATATGTCATTTATTTTCTTTTATCTGGTGATCTCTTTGAGGCAGGTTTCAGAGTTTGGCAATGCAACATGAAAGGTTAGGGAAAGCATTGATGAAGTGTGGGTGGAAAACTTGTTAAAAATCTGAGAGTGAAGTTTGAGTTAAAAGACACTTGAACTCGGAATTGACTGGGAGGCCAAAGATTTAAAGAAGAGAAGATTCTCTCAAGACACGAGGAGTAAGTTGTGTGTTAATGGTGTGTGTTTTGTGTGCATGAATGGGAATTTGTAAATGATGTTGAATTCTAGGTGAATTCATGGCTCCGACAATCATTGTCAACAGAAGATCAAGCTGCAAATATTTATGTATTAAAACTTAAATTATAAAGCTAGTTAAATCTAACAACTAGTTTTAATGTTCATGGGTACATTTTATGTAAGTTACCTTTTACATTATATATGAAAAGACTCATGTTAAATACAGATTGGAGATTGGGAATCAGTTTGGGAAAGGTTTTGTGGATTCTTTCATGCTACAAAAGAAAACAATTAGACTTCTAGGGAATTGGACTAATTTTCTTACCTAGTTTTTAAGACTAGAATGCTAAAAACAAAAAATATGAAGGAAATTAAAACCCCTTATTAAATTGATCTGTGAAAACATTGTTACTGGAAATTGAGTGGGACTTAAGGCCTTTCTTCCAGAAAACAAGGACTTGATTGTCAGGCCTATATTAGGTTCTGAACTTTAATGCCATGTATTTGTACTTGTTAAAAATTGTTTCAATGAAAAATATTTAGTAATATGAACTTCTGGTCTAGTTGGGAGTTCTTCCATTTGAAAAATGTGATATTTGCATGGAACTGTTTGAATCTTTGTTTTCTCAGTTTCCCCTCCACTGGATAGAATTGAAACTAGAATTTTCCCTTTTGTTAAAGGAATAAAAAGTGAACATGTTATTTGTAAATTGATGTTTAGTAACTAGAGATAAACTTGAAATGCTAGAATACATTATAAGCCTAATTCTAGGTAGTCTTATGAAAATGTATCTCTTTTATCTATCTTTTGAACCTATATTCACATTGATCTTCAAAATATCTTAAGTTATATTTTTTCCTCTTTTCAGAGCTGCTTCTTTGGGGCTACTTTTTAAAATTGATATGTGATTCATAAGGGGCTATATTTCTGATAAGGCTTCTTATAACTATGGCTGGATGTTTTACTCTAGTCTTCCAAGAAGGGCCATTTTATTTTTTAGAGTTACTTCTAAAGTCATGTGGTCTTTAACTTTGGGGACTGTTTTGCATTTAAGTGCTAATGCAAGTAAATTTAAACCCAAGTAGACCTCATCATGTCACCCCATGAATGTTGACAATGGAAGGACTACCTTGCCTGTAGTAGAATATCAGTTCTGGACTGAAAAGCTGGGGAAGAAACTTAATTTTCTTTTTTGCATAAATCAGAAAAACAGTATGCAGTTTCCTTGTTGACCTCAGCAGATGAACTGAGCTGATAGTGTTAATTCAGATTCAAGAAATTATCTGAATCTTGGTTTGGGTAGACTTACAATCTACATGCAATATTAACTAAATCGGATAGCTTTTACATTTTCACATGTGTACATAGGCTCTCCCCACCCTTTTCAACATCCATTAGTTAATTGATCGTTTTAAACTGGCATTGAAACATTACAACAATGTTTTGTTGCACCAATTTTATAAACTTTTACAGTGCAATACGTATTATTTTTCCAAGACAAACCAAAGGTTAATTTCTCAAGGTTCTTGCTGCCTGCTTTAGCAGCATTTGATGGGAGGATCTTTTATATACATTTGTAATAGACGAAAAATAAGCCACATTGCAAATCTTTTTTGTTTGTTTGTTTTTTTACGCTTAAACCATGTACCAAGTTTTTGGTCCAAATTGTGTAGGATAAGTTAAACTTAAATTGCATTCTATTAACCAATATGAGTGTATTTCTGTAAGCGTAGTTATGTTGAAATAAAGTTTTAAAAAGCATATTTTGCCTGTGTTTATTATTGGTATATCAAGTATTGAAGAACCAAATTTATTTTGCTGTAATTGCAAGTATATTAATTCCAGAACTGTTAACCTCTGATAACCTGTGGTAGACAGAAAGGTCATGGTAGTCTGTTTGGAGTAACAGTGCAGTGGGTAGTAGTCCAAAGCATATCTTTCTTATACAGTGCTTTCTCGGAGATGGGAGTCAGGGAGAAACAACCTGAAGACAATTCATAGTAGGTTTTACATAGTAATTACTTCCCAACCACAGGTTCCCTTAACAGTTTTACCGTAAATATTCTTTCTCAGTAGTAGCAGGCCTGATGTTAGTAGTACATTTTGGCTCATAATTGGAAAAAGATGCATTGAAGGGAACATAAGTTGAATTACACTGAATGTTGACAGCCAGGCTACCATTTTAAGGATTTTACAGTATTTGGTGGAACTCTGAGAAGAAAATGAAACTCAAGGGAAGTGATAAGCCATCTTCTTAATAAGAGTCTGGCTTTTTTTGTTAATGGGAAAGCATGTTTTTAATGTGTTTTTGTTGAGGTGGAATAGAGGGGGAGTGGGTGATGGAGAAAAACTGCAAAGCATCAAAACAACTGGATTGCATTCTGTCCTGATACAGCAAGTGACCCGGCACGTCCTGAGGGGTCATAAAGGATGGGATGTTTCATATTGATGAGAGAGATTCACCTTCTGACTTCTTTTGCAAGACTCCTTATCAGCAAAAAAGCAAAATGAATTTCCAAAATTTATTTTATTGGCATGGTAGAATCAATGACAAGGAACATGAAAGTTTGCCTGACCAAGGATATGTGGGGAATTTATCTTGAATATATAAATGCTATTGATGTCTGACTTGGTTTGTTATCTTTAATGAATGAAAGAATGGTTACAAATGTCTTTCTCCAGTCCCCTTCTACTTTCCCAGGGGCTTACCCTTGTTGATATCTACATGTGTGCTACATTTACACTTAACCTGTTGGCCACCTTTTTTTGTCCCCAAGGTCTCTGTTGAGGGCTTGACTCATTAATAGGTAATTATAGTGTAGTAGTTAGTATGAGCTGCCATCCAGGGTAGTTTACAGCATTCATCCTCAGCTCCATAAAGGCAGATTGGTGAAGGTGCTAAGAACAGTGTGTTAGTGTTTGGTAATAAGGGAAAGTTTCAGTGTTAAGAAATTGCCTTTTCAAACGATTTTGATGCTCACTGTATCAAGTGTTCTGTTGGCCTTTGAATAGAACTGAGTTCACAATGGGCCTCTCTTCCTAAGCTCTATAAATGGGCAAACCATTTTAACTTTACTGACCCTATTTCTTCATCTATAAAAGAGGACATAGGGAATTTCTGTTCAAAGAGTGACTTTGAGTGTTAAATGCTTATTAAGCGTTTAACCTAATGCTTTTACTAGGACCTCTTTTCACTACATGACAAACCAAGTAAGTATCCCTAAATATGTAAAGTCCTTCCTTGATTTGAGCATGACGAAATTGTATAATTTACCTGCTTGCCTTGCAAAACTGATCTTTTTTAATGTTAAAGTAGTATGTGGGCTTTTGTGTCAAAATATATTGTAATATCTTAAGATTCAGAATGCTTTTATTTATTTATTTTTCTGAATGCTTTTATGTTCGTTGCTTTATTTAAGCAGCTAAAATAGGACCTGGTCCTTGGTAGGGTAAGTGGTTGCCCGAGCCAAGAATTGTGTGTGGTGTGTGTTTCTCCTTGATTGCAGCTAATTCATAACCTATGATGGTAGTTTTACTGTTAATTTTTATATTCTGATAATGCAGAAATCTCTTGGTTTATAGGCAAAGTTATTTTCCTGAATGCAAGGAGAGTCAATCCAAGTAGCAGAAAGTAGCAAGTCTTGAAGAGACTTTGTTAAGAAACTTGATTTTAAGAATTAAGGTTCAAACTTACAGAGAAGTTGGAGAAATGGTACCTTGAATTTTTGTGTACCCTCCATGTGGATTCACTCACATTTGCTTTCTGTATATTTGTATGTATTATTTTCTGAACCACCAGAAATTAAGTGGCATACCCCTTTGTCTCTGAAAATTTCAGTTTGTGTCTCCTAAGGATAAGAGCATTCTCTTGCACAACCACATTATAGTTATCAAATTTAAAACTTAAGATTGGTGTAGTAGTTATATGATAGTCTATATTCAAATTGTGGCAAATGTCTTAACTACTAACCTTTAACAAGCCCCCTGTTCGTATCACCCACATTGCATTAGTTGTCTCATTTCTTGAGTTTCCTCTAATTTGAAACAATTCCCTAGCCTGTTCTTTGCAACAGTAAGAGTTTGAAGAGTTCATGCCAGCTGTTGAAAGAATGCACCTTAATTTAGATTATTCTAGTTGTTTCCTCATGCTTCAATTCAGTATGCATTTTGGAAGGAATACTAAAAACTGGTGCATTGTACGAGGAGGCACACGTCATGTCAGTTCACCCCATTATTGGTGTTCACGCTTACTTGGTTAGTGTTGTCTACCAGATTTCTCCATTGTAAAGTTATTTTTTTTCCTTTATGATATTCTGTGGGAGGATATATTGAAACTATCTGAATTTTCAACAAACCCAATGATTTTAGCATATAATTAATATTTTTTTTACAGTTCATTTTTGAGAGAGAGCCTGAGCAGTGGAGGAGCAGAGAGGGAGGGAAAGAGAATCCCAAACAGGCTCCATCTCACAAACGAGATCATAACCTGAGCCAAAATCAAGAGTGGGACACTTAACTGAGAACTGAACCACCCAGGTGCCCGTAGCATATAATTATTTTTACTTGAATCAATTATACCTTCTGTTGGCTGGTACAGTGTCAAGAGGGACTTTTTCTTCCTATAGACTCCAGTTCTTGTTTCATGTGTTACTTGGCAGTCATGCATTTTACCTCAATTCAGCCAGTGGGGGGCAGGGGTCACCCTTTCTGACTCCCTTAACCGGGACTTAATTATAGTCTGTTACTACATGAGGATACTTATTTATGACCAAATACTTTGAAACTCCTATCAAATCTCTGCGTAAGTCCTCACCATATTGTAAAATTGTGAAAGTGTGCTGGAACATCTTAAGGGATAAACTGCAGGTGGAAATTTACCAGTGGTCGAGATTCTACCATAGAAGGGGCAATTTCAGAGAGCTGTGTCCTAATTCTATACTGGTTTTGAAATGCTACACCTTTTATTTCTTTATGTGTATGCCCTAATTGCCTTTTAGAAATCACATAATGCATGGGAACTTGGATGGCTCAGTTGGTTAAGCATCTGACTTCAACCCAGGTCATGATCTCACAGTTTGTGTTGTGAGTTCAAGCCCTGCTATCAGCACAGCCCGCTTCAGATCCTTTGTCCCCTTCTTTTTCTGCCCCTCCCCTCCTTGCACTCTTTGTGTCTCTCTCAAAAGAAACAAACAAAATTCACATAATGCAGGGGTCCCTGAGTGGCTCAGTTGGTTCAGTGTCTGACTCTTGATTTTGGCTCAGGTCATGATCTCAGTGTTCATGGGATCAAGCCCCATGTCAGGCTTTGCACCTGACAGCACAGAGCCTGCTTGGGATTCTGTCTCCCTCTCTCTATGCCTCTCCTGTTTGTACTCTCAAAATAAAGATTAAAAATAAATTCTGAAGCACAGAAAGATAAAATTTCTAAAAAATAAAATTGCATATGTACATTCTTAAAATTCAAATAAGTTTAAATCTATCTTGAATAGTTTTTTCCTATAAACCCTCTTACTCTTTATTTGTTCTTCAGAGTTAACTACTGTTAGTGGTTTACTGATAACTTTACCTCCATATATACATATTAAAATGTTTTATTTCTATGTTTTTGACATAAATGGGATTATTGATTTGCAACTTGGAGATCTTTGTCATTAGTTAAGCATCTTCCTCATTCTTTTGTAACTATTGCATAATGTTCCCAAGGGTGGATGTGTCTATTTTTCTGACCTTGTTGCCAAAATTGGTTGACAATCTGGAGGTATTCTGAGAGTGAAAACCATATAAAGTGAGGTTCAGAGGACACATAGTTTCTTATATTCTTAAAAATTACGTTAGTTTATGCTTGTGTTCTTAAAAATTTTTTCTAACATTTATTCATTTTTGAGAGACAAAGTGTGAGTGGGGGAGAGGCAGAGAGAGAGGGAGACACAGAATCTGAAGCAGGCTCCAGGCTCTGAGCTGTCAGCACAGAGCCCGACTCGGGGTTCAGACTCACAGGCCACGAGATCATGACCTGAGCTAAAGTCGACACTTAAGCAACTGAGCCACCCAGGTGCCCCTCTGCTTGTGTTCTTAAGATAGAACTTCTTTCAGGTTTTCTAAGACTAATCAAACGCTGCACTTTTTATGTTAAAGGTTTTATTGTTTGCTTTTACACAGAGGATGTATATATTTGGAATGTTTAATTTAGTGTTGCTTAAAATAACAGAATGATGAATAACATGTCCAGTATTTAATGTTCAGTATAGATGTGGGTAAGTGATAGCACTTAACACTCAGCTAACATTACTGGGATGAATGAATTATCCATATAATGATTTAGTAAGGAATTGCAATAATTTAGAGAGGTTCCTATTTGAACATAGATATAACTAGCTGAGCCGTGTCTCGTAGACCAGTGTGGGAGAGTCTTACTGGCATGAAACAACAAAGATTTTTCTGATGAATAAAGGACCAAGCAGTGTGCTAACCACATCACATTAACTGAATCCCCTCAATATCACTGAGAAGTAGGTTGTCATTCCCACGTTGCATCCTATGGACAAGTGAATTGCTTGATGTCACAGTAGGAAGTGGCAAGTCTGTGCCACATTGCCTTATTAAGTGAAGACTATTATGTGGGGAAATGGGTGTTATAAAAGGAGAAATTAGGATTTCCATCTAGTCTCAATGTCCTCAATTTATAGTGTTCTAGTAACATGATTAAAAAAAAAAAAAGCACTTTTATTTATTTTGGAGTGTGCTTCATGGCCAGTGTGAAGTCCAGTATGGAGCTTGGACTCACAGCCCTGAGGTCAAGAGCCACCCAGCATAAACGGGCACACTTTAAATAGGCTTCCCTCTATCATAACTTGTAACCAGTTTATATTTACTAAAGATCGTATGAGAAGCTTACCTCAGTAGTCAGATTAATTTCGCCCTTTTGAAATAAAAGTAAACTGGGATAAAACAATCGTGTCCTAATCCTACTTAAGCCTAGTTCTGAGAGTAGAAGCAGGTATTTTTTATTATGTTTTTATGTTTAAGCTGGCATTTTTATTTCAGCCACTATATTCATTATGTGGGTAGCTATTTGAAAGCATAAGAATGTCATAATTTAAAGTGGAGAGAGCTGGATTTATTTGAAAATGCCCTTGGTTCTTGGGCTCTGTGAGCCTGCTGCATTGTAGGCCCCGATACTTGGTCCCATCTGATCCACTGATTAGAATTTCACAGCACAAAGACTTGGCAGGAGGCGCATGTCATCTAGTCTCCCAGAACTGATTGGGAGTGTAGGGACACAGTCACAGGCTACCCACCCTACACAGCAGGGAGGAAGGAGAGCGACAGATGCCCCTGACATGGGTTTCTATGTTTTCACTTAATTTTTTAAACTTAATAATGTAAGCTTCTCTTTTTGCTATCCTCCCAAATGTTTCATTTCTTGTTGAACAGTCACAGAAATAATAATACTGATAGCCATAATAGTAATAGACATTTCTGTCCTCATCCTCTGCCTTTTTGGTATTTTGCAGTGTGAGCATGTGTATACATAAATGCATACAAAGGCTACTAAATTCTGCAGAAGCACTGGCTGGAGTTCTGTCTCCGATCAGCAGATGGCTTACTGGGAAGCAGGCCTAGGTCAGTCCACCCCATGCAGATGAGGCCAGAGGGTGCTCTTTTGGGGACTTGGTTTCAAGTCCATGAACTCTGAGGAAAGAACCCTTGAAATCCCCTGGGCTGTGCTCACATACATGGGAAATGTGCTCCACAGCAGAGCTTGAAAAACTAGATGATATGTCCTGAGACCTTTGCGGGTCCCCAATCCTGCCAGAACACTTGATCACTTTGAGTAAATATCAATTAAGTGTCCTCTTCAAACTGTTTTCAATTCTGTAAATACACAATACAGATTTAAGAATCTTGGGGTCTCTGGGTGGCTCAGTCAGTTGAGCGTCAAACTCTTGGATTCTGCCCAGGTCTGATCTCACAGTTCGCGGGTTCGAGCCCCGCGTTGGGCTCTGCACTGATGGTGTGGGACCTGCTAAAGAATCTTCCATGTTATAACTTTTTACCTAATTAAAAAAAATATTTCTGAGAGAGTGCAAATATGAGCAGGGGAGGGGCAGAGATACACACACACACACACTTCAAAGCAGGCTCTAGGCTTGAACCCATGAACCCTGAGATCATGACACCAGCCAAAGTTGGATGCTTAGCTAACTGAGCCACACAAGCGCCCCTCTTACCAAATTTTTTCACTTTGATGATAGTTTTCACATTAACTGGTGGGGATAGGTCAAATTGTTAATTTTAGGGTGGCAGCCATTTTTAACCTGTCCTGTTTTTGTTGAACATAATCTCATTATACTTCTAGCACCCTCGAAGGCTGAGACATGTAGAGGGGTAGTCCTCCTTTTCCCCTTGGAGAATATTGGATATTTGGAAGATGAGGTGTTTCTTGTTTGTTTGTTTTTGGTCTTTTGCACATCTGGTTAGAGTTTTCAAGTTGAGAGGTTTTACTGTTTGGTGGGATTGAAGCCAGGGAGCTAAAAATGCCCAAACTCTGCCCTGGCAATAACACTACCTTAAAGGATCCTGGGTAGCGTGGGTGTGGGGGGCTCTAGTGGTATAGAACTTAAGCTAATACTTTATCAAATTTCTAGATACCCCAGTATCTAGTAAAACATTGATTTGAAGACTAGCTTAGGAGCAAGTGGGACCACCTTTATGATTCTTTGTGTTTTCTGGCCCAGTGTGTACCCTCCAGCACTGTAAAGGGAGGGGCAGAGATGGAGAAATGCTGGCAAGTGGCCAGGGGTAAAAGAGAGGTTTCAACCCCATGTAACTCTACCCTCACCTTGGTTGTGGAGCCCAGAAAAGAAGCTACGGTCTCAGGATTCTCAGCTTGGATTCTGCCTCAAACCTCTTTTTTCCTTCCTGGGGAGCAATAGGATATTGTTTTGAGATCTAAAAGTCCTTCATTTCTGTATTATGAGAATATGCCTTCCCCACCACAGAGACTTTGTAAATAACTGACTTCCTGAGATAGCTTTCTGCTACGGTGAGTGCTCCATGGGGGTGGAGATAGGCTAGATTTGAATCTGAATGGATTTTTTTTCACTTTGAATTTATGAAAGTAACACATGCACAGTTAAAAACAATATTCCTAAAAGATTTGTGATGAAATCTACATTCCAGAGCCTTTCCCTCCATCCTTTCCTCAGTCACATAGCTATTTGTATCTGACTCCTGAAGTAAATTTAAGTTAGCATCAAATTTATAATTTTGCAGATTTGCAGTGGATTATCTTCATAAGGGCATTAGATAGGCACGTCACACTGCATTTTCCTCAAGGTGATTAATATGGTGGATACTTGTGAATAAAAATGGTCACAGATTCTTTTTTTTTTTTTTTTTTAACTCTATTTATTTTGAGAGAGACTGTGAGCAGGGGAGGGCAGTGAGAGGGAGAGAGGGAATCCCAAGCTGGCTCCATGCTGTCAGCGCAGAGCCTGATTGTGGGGCTAGATCCCAAGACTGTGAGATGATTCCCTGAGTCAAAATCAAAGGGTAGGATGCTTAACTGGCTGAGCCACCGAGGCACCCCAGGCCACAGACTCTTTGTAGCCCTTCCAATCAGCTTGCCTCTGTGCTGCCATTGTGACTTGCTTTCACCAATAGAATTGCAGCAGAGTGACATTGTGTAACTTTTGAGCTTCAGCCTCTGGAGGCCTTGCAGCTTCTTGCATGCTTTTTCTAAACACAGTCACTTTGTGGACAAGCATGAACTAGCCTACCTGAGGATGAGATGCTAGGGAGAGAGAGTGACCACTGGAAAAATGCCCAGGTTTCCCAGCTAGCACAACCATCCCAGCTGAAGTTGCACATGTAGAGTGAGTTCTTCAAGTGCAGGTCCCTATGGAGGAGAAGAACCACTAAGCTGAGCCTAAGTAACACTGCCAAATTAAGAAATGGGAGCAAATAAATACTTGTGTAAAGTCACTGAATTTTGGGTTGTCACTTAGTTTGTTACCCAGCAGTAAATATAGATACAAAGATAATGCCCTCAATCTAGTTAATAAGCATTTCCAATGAACAAATGTTCATTGTACCTGAAAGTGACTTAAGCCATGCCTAATGGGGGAGTGAGTGGGTAGGTGGGATCATTAGGCATTGTTTTCCTTTGTTGAACAGTCTCATCCAAGTTCCCATGCTGACAATATTCACATTTCTCAGAATTAGCTTTATATAATAGCTTTATTTGTCCAGTGAAAAAGAGACTTTCTTCAGCTAGTGTTTCATTAAAATACATCTTTTATCTGGCATTTTAGAGAAAAAGTAGCTTCCATTTGTCCTTCCTGTTAATTCTTTAACCATAGAATTTAAAGTTGAAGATAGGGAAAAAAATCTTTTTAGGCTAGTTAAGTTCTGAGAAAAACTGGAGATAATAGAAAGCTTTTAGTTGGGCAACCAGGATCCTATTTTAGTGACAGTAAGATATAAAAATGAATAGGAAATAGAATGAGTGCTATACAAGTAGAAAAGGCAAGTCCATTTAAACAAGTTCAAGACCAAAGCAATTTAGTTTTGGAAGCTATTTGATTTGTGAATAAAGAACACCAGTTCTTTTATGTTACTAGTAGAGGCAGAAGTAAAAATCAGGTTCTTTTATGTGATAGTTTAGTGCTATAATTCTTTGGATGTTTGCATTCCAGATTTCCTGTGTATTTAATGTACTATTTTCTTAATCAGAACTGTAGGTCAGGATCTCCACTCATGCTGTGATCTGTCCGTGGTACTTGGCAAAGCTCACTAGCAATGTGAAAAGATTCCCAGCCAGCCATGAAAGCACAGTTGATTTAAAGCTATCCGAGATGGTAAGAGAGCATCGAGCATGGAAATCACCCTGGGACACTTGGGTTGTTCAGCTTTGCTGAAGTAAGACAGCAAAAGTATATATAGCACACGCGCACACGCGCACACACGCGCACACACTCTTACTAGCCCTGAGGAATACGTCTTTTCACAGTAGAACTGTGCATAGCTAGATTCAAAGGAAGCTAAAAAGAATTATGTGCCAGTTACAGAGTTTCCATGGAAATTGTCATTACCTTCAGAGGTCTTCAAAGTGGGTTACCTTTCTTTTCTGAGATAACATGTTCCCCACCTGAGGTTGAAACGTTCTCTCCTTTAGGCTTGTGATGGGTTCCCACATATAGAGGGAGTATGTGTAGTGGTTAGAAAACCGGGTGCTATCAGGTGCGACTGCTCTGTTTCCTGATTATGGTGTTTGTGACACAAACCTATGTGTATATTGAAATCCATACAACTACAATGAAAGGGAAAAAAGTAAGATTTACTGTAAAATTAAACATGCTCACAGCAGTGCTGGACCTAGACTGCTTGGATTTGTTTGAGTCACAGCTTCATCATTGATTAGTTATGTGACCCCGAGCAAGTTACTTATGCCTTAGTTACCTCATCTGTAAATATGGGTAGTAATAGAACCTCCCACATGGGGTTGCTGGAAGGATTCAGCAAATATATTAACGCACTTAAAACAGTGCCTGACTTGTTATTTATTTTTTTTTATCTTAGAGAGTGTGAGTAGGGGAGGGACAAAGGGAGAAAGAGAGAGATAATCTTAAGCAGGCTCCATGCGATTACTGACGTGGGGCTCAAACCCATGACCTGATCTGAAACCAAGGATCAGACACTCAACTGACTGAGCCACTCAGGCACTCTAGTGCCTGGCTTATTGTATGTGCTATATAAGGGAGAGCTACTATTATTATTATAATATAAAGGAATAAGAAGATAATATGGGCTATCATATGACCAGAGCAACTATGAATAGTCTGTAATACAACTACTATGAGGTGGTGCAGGAAAGGAGGAAACCTTAGAAAATGCAAAAGCTATTAAGCAAATTGAAGTCTGCTCTGTTGTTACATTCCAAGGAGGGCAAAAACCAACCAATCAAACAAGAAAATCCCCTCATTCTCCTAATTCATTCAGTTATGCTGAACAGCATATGCCTGCTATTTTCCAGGGGTTTACTGAAAAGTTAGAAAGGATCTTGGCAATCTTTCACTTCCCAAATCACCTGATGATATATTCTCTAGCATATGTTTTGTGTGTGTGTAGGGGGGGCCATTTTTGGCAGATTTAACCACAGCTACTGGGTAGAGGTACTGATAATGTTTGCGATTAATGTTTGCATCTTCCAATGAGAATTTTTAACAAATTTTTTATTTATTTTTGAGAGACAGAGACAGCGCAAGCAGGGGAGGGTGAGAGAGGGAGACACAGAATCCAAAGCAGGCCCCAGGCTCTGAACTAGCTGTCAGCACAGAGCCCAATGTGGGGCTTGAACCCACGAACTGTGAGATCATGACCTGAGCCAAAGCCAGATGCTTAACTGACTGAGCCACCCAGGCGCCCTGAAAAATTTGTTTTAAAAAAAACAAAGAAATTCATTTAAAAAAATTTTTTTTAACATTTATTAATTTTTGAGAGACAGAGTGTAAGCAGGGGTGGGGCAGAGAGAGAGGGAGACACAGGTTCCAAAGCAGGTTCCAGGCTCTGAGCTGTCAGCACAGAGCCTGACGTGGGGCTCGAACTCACAAGCCATGATATTGTGACCCAAGTGGAAGTCAGACACTTAACCAACTGAGCCACCCAAGAGCCCCCTCCCCAAAGAAATTCTTCCACTAAATTGATTACCTAGAAGATAAATTCTGAGAATTATTTGGGAGGGAAATGGAAGCTTTTGAAAAACAGGAACCTGGGGGTCTAAGACATGGGTATTTTAAGGATGCTTTAGACAGATATAGGAATATTCAGATCATGAAAGTCTTATCCTAAATGAGAGAATAACAATGCTCTTTGACAAGGAAAAAATGAGGCATCATTCCTATATGATGTTAAAATATGAATCTTGAGCCGCCCCCTCCCACTGCGGGACATGAATGGGGCAGATGACACACACAGAGACATTAAGGGCAGGCAGAGGTGCCATCTATTTGATTCACATGAGTGTGAGGTCTTGTTTTTAATGTTTAAGCATTACTCTTTGACAGTTGAGAAAACAATCCTCCTGGGAGGAGGAAAGCAGCCAAGAGAAAATGGAACAGTCTGAGAAAGAATGGAAATGATTCTATTGCTCCACCAGACGGAGCCAAGTGGGAGGGAAGCCAGGGTGAATGATCAGAGGCTGTCTACGAAGCAACTCGCCTCAGCCTGAGCGCCCGGTGCCTACTCAGTGAAGCAATCACAGCTCTGCCATGGCTGGCACAGCTGGAGTTCCAAGTTAGTCATCTGCAGGAAGCTGGCCTTGATCTCCATTTTGTAAGCAGTGTCTGTATGCTCAAGAAACACAAGCGTACATGATTGCATCTGTGCTCTGTTTCTCCTTGGTTGTCATGGGAAGTGAGTGTTGCGAGTAACATAAACAAATTTAGACTCTGGGGAACTACACAGTAAAGTTCGAATTGCCATTTATGGTGATTAAAAATACGAAATGTGTTAAACTATGTTTCAGTCACTTTGAAGAAAATGCTGCTTGTTTCAAGGAAGGGAAAAGGAGAGGTGAGGCATAACATAAAATTAAAAAAAGAACTTTTGAGTTTAATGTTACATAGAAGTCAAAAACCTTTATAGCACATCTTTCCCTTCTTTTAGGTGTCATGAATACAAAAGAGGTGACATGTTAAACACCAAGCTGCAGAGCTTGTAAATAATGTAGTATGAACTTGCTCAATTGTTTTCTAGCCATTCATAACAATCACTGTTCTGTGGAAAAGTGAGCAGGCTGTCCTGACATTCTGCCATTAATTCTCCTCTTTACTTATTTCTGAATGTTGCCATAGTGGAAATGATTAATGATTCAGGGGAAGTGATCATACTCCAATTACTGGATTAACAAGAATCAGTAAACTGACCAAGGCTCAGAAACCAACACAGTGACAGAACTTTAAGTAAAATCCCCTGTGGGGCAGTTGAATTTACCAGTAGTGATCCTGGACTGCTTTAGGTTGGCAGAATATGGAGTGAATGAATACAGATCCTAGCAGAAGTCCTCAACTGTCTAGGCATGTGGCGTCCTGTTTGCAGTATTGGAACCACTCTTTCCTGACGTTCCTGCCTGTTTTCACTGAGAATTATGAAAGGACTAAGAAAAATCTAATGTTTTCTCCTCGTTCTTAGGTGAGACAATGAAGACCTGGAGATAGTAATATAACCCGGGAAACTAAACTTGCTTAGTTAACTTTGCTGTTTAAAACTTCAAGGTACACTGAACGTCTGCTTCAGTCAAGCTTTATGCAGCGAAACCGTAGAATTTCAGCGGTAAAGGAGATCTGAGAGTATAAATCATGAACATTTAAAAACTGAATCTTTGTTAATCAGGATACCCCAAAACCTAGAGACAATAAGGATGAATGTTTTGCTCTCTAAAATACATATTCAGAAGTTATCAGGGTAATGACAGCATCAGTTCTACACAAATGCCAAATTTTTAACTTGTAAAATTAATAGTATTTCTCCAAAATACAAATGAGAAATTGATTTTCTCCACTTGGGAAGCTACTGCCCTCTAGAGGGTGGGCATGGAAATGCGAGGGGTACTTTTCATTTGTCATTATGACTAATGGGTCAGGGGGAGAGGTTACTGGCATTTATTTATCTAGGGATGAGGCGTGCTGGCATTCTGAAATGCAGTCTTACACATAAAAGAACTCTCTTCCCCAAGATGACAATAGTATTTACTTTGAAACAAGATGAAAGTAAGATCTATGGGTTTTACAAGTTGCATCTTAAAATGCTAACCATTTATTCTAAATGGTCGTAGTGAGATGGGGGTAGGGGATGCCTGTTGACAGAGAACATGGGTTATGTCCATTAATTTATGCTAAACCTTAGTCTACAGGAAGTTCATGGATCGGACTGCATTTAGGTCAGCCTTTTCCATTAGCATTCCTCTCCACATTGGGACCTGGTACTTGCAGTTGTTCACTGTACACAACTATAGTGCTACTTATTCAACAAGAATAATACAAGGTAGACTTCTGACTGATGCAGTGTTATACAGCGTACAAAGGCAGATGTTGAGAAAATGGTTAAAGTGATCTGAAAATTGCAAAATAGACTTTGGATGCCAGAAAGATATAACCTGAATCTTAAAATTTAAGATCTCTGGTAGGACTATGTAAGGGTGGATGTTTAGTTGTTTCTCCAGTGTTTCTTCTCCCTTAAGAATAATCCAAAATAGTCTCCATTTCCCCCTACATCTCCCGGCTTCCATGTGGGTGGGTATGACCATATAGTTTGATCAATAGATAGTAGGAAATGTGTGCAACTTCTAACCTTTTCCCCTTCCCCAAAATAGGGAAACTGCTCTTCACTCACTTTTCCTCTTTCTGCTTGCTGGGAAGGGATGACAACCTGAGCAACCATCTTACATCTAGAGATGAAGCCATGGAGTGTTCCACCAGCTGGAAACTTGGATGACTATACGGAACAGAGGCACCTATTCATTCCTATCTTATTTCAGCCCATCTATTTTGGAAAAACCAATTTTTTTTTGCCATTTTTTTCATATGCCAACTGCTCTGTTGTTCTCTCAACTAGACTCCAAATAAGAAATAACATCTGGGTTTTTTTGTTTTATTTTTTTAGTAATCTCTACATCCAATATGGGGCACAAAGTTATGACCCCAGGCTCAAGAGTTGCATGCTCCTGATTGAGCCAGCCATGCACCCCGACATCTGGTCTTAATAAATAGTGGGAGGGGGCGCCTGGGTGGCTCAGTTGGTTAAGCATCGACTTCAGCTCATGTCATGATCTCACGGTTCGTGGGTTTGAGCCCCATGTCAGGCTCTGTGCTGACCACTACTAGCTCAGAGCCTGGAGCCTGCTTTGGATTCTGTGTCTCCCTCTCTCTCTGTCCCTCCCGTTCACACTCTGTCTCTCAAAAATAAGTAAATGCAAAAAAATAAATAAATAAATAAATAAATAAATAAATAAATAAATAGTGGGAGAAACCTGAATGTAGCTGAACTCCTTTTGGGGTATATTTGGGTCACAAATACATACATATACACATCCTACAAAAATACCAATTTGTATTGACAAACTCAATATAGTATAAACAGACACAGACCTGGGTGGTTTAAAAAGGGTGGGAGCAATGAAAGCTTTATTATAGTTCTGTTTAACACAATTTAACATAGGTAGTTATGTCCAGTATAGTTAATATTCAGTGTGAACAGGGTCAGCTTCATGTATGTATCTGTTTTTTCTTCTTCTGCAGATTGTAGACAAGGGAAGGAGGTTTCTTGGTTTTATAGGCCACACTCCCCTTGATGCGCTCGCCTTTGAGGTTAACGACATATGGCAAGAGTGGGGGCCGGACTGTCAGAACTGTTCCTTGAGGTGTATAGCCTCGGAGATGCAGTCTGTCCTTCAACTGAGGTGTTACTGCAACCCAACCTACGCAGGCATGTGATAGAACACAAAGCGGTGTTAGCAACCATCTTACTAGAAGTGTCAACCCCAAGCTCAAAATGAAGCATCAAAGGAGGCTACTGCTTTTTTTCACTTTACTTTTAAAGAAAGCATACAATGCATTCGTGAAAAGGTACAAATTTATTTTCAGAGTAGGTTGTGTTTAATGAATAAATTAGTATATTTCTTTTTTTAAAATTTTTTATGTTTTTTATTTATTTTTGTGTGTGAGAGAGAGACAGAGAGAGCACAATCAGGGGAGGGTCAGAGAGAGGGAGACACAGAATCTGAAGCAGGCTCCAGGGTCTGAACTAGCTGTCAGCACAGAGCCCGACGTGGGGCTTGAATCTACGAACCATGAGATCATGACCTGAGCCGAAGCTGGAAGCTGGACGCTTAACCGACTGAGCCACCCAGGTGCCCTTAAATTAGTGTATTTCTTAAAATCCTCAGCTTATGTTAGTTAAATGCACATTTCTATAAAAATACGTAAGGCCACTTTATTCACCTTCTGTTTTTTTAAGTGTATTTATTTATTTTAAGACAGAGTGAGCGAGAGCATGAGCAAGGCAGAGAGAGTGGAGAGAGAATCCCAAGCAGGCTATGTGTGAGTCCCATGCAGGGCTGGATCTTACAAACTGTGAGATCATGACCTGAGCCGAGATCAAAAATTGGGTGCTTAACCGACTGAGCCACCCAGGTTGCCCCTATTCACCTTTTAAAAGTGTTTGATGGGGGCGCCTGGGTGGCTCAGTTGGTTAAGCAGCTGACTTCAGCTCAGGTCATGATCTCATGGTTCGTGGGTTCGAGCCCCGCATCGGGCTCTGTGCTGACAGCTCAGAGCCTGGCGCCTGCTTCAGATTCTGTGTCGTCTTCTCTCTCTGTCCCTCCCCCACTCATGCTCTGTTTCTGTCTCAATAATAAAAAAAAACATAAAAATTAAATAAAAATAAAAATAAAAAGTGCTTGATGTACAATTACCTGCAGAGGAAAACTTGATGTCAGCCACTGCTTCAGATTCCCCAAGCCCTTCATTTAGTGTAATGTCTTCACCAACAAAAGGAGGAAATTCTGCCATTCTTTCTTCTCCACCCATTGGCACCTGCCATTGAGATAAAACGAAGATGTTTGAAAGTTCAAATTAAACTCCCCATAACTCTAATATTCAGTAAAGCACTGATAGAATAGTTCTATACAGGGATCAATAATATTTTCAGCTACTGAAAAACCCCAAATCACTTCTAGTTCAAATGAAAAGCATGGGAACTCTTCAATGAGATAAAGCCTATAGATCCCAATACAAAATGCTTCATGTGAGTAAGTGTCCTATTGGAACCTCCTAATCGAATTTTGTTTTATTAGTTTACGTTGTTTTTAGAGCCCTCCATAAAGCTTTGCAGAATAACACTGGGCAATTAGAATAACATCCTTCAAAATACTTTAGGTCTCATAGGCCTGGCTGGCCTCAAAGATTAATCCCTGCCTCATTACAAGTGAAGGGTACATGTGTAATGGGTAAGGTTTAGTTTCTGTTTATAGATGTGTCCATGAATGGGAAGTGACTGGATAATAACTTTTTATTAATAAATGTTTCTGTGTTTAACACTAGAGACACAAAGATAGATATTATAATATGGTTCCTGGCCCCAAGGAGATCAGAAGGTGGAAATAACATGTAAACAAATTACAAGGTAAGAAATGTGATGGGAAGCATCTATCAAGTTCTACAGTTGTGGAGGAAGAAAGTAATGAATATGTTTTAGTCAAGGAAAACCTTGATGTAGCAGCAATATCTGAGGAGTATTCTGAGATAGAGTTGAAGTTACTTAGTGGAAAGGTATTCCGGATTAGCATCATGTACACAAACAGGACAACGGATGATGAATTCAGGGAACTGTAGTCAACTGTCTAGGGTACATTAAGTCTGTGCATGTGTGTGTATTAGTGATGAAACTATCAGTTTAGACTTCTCAGTAATGTGGAACTACCAAGGAATTATAAGCAGGAAAAATAATAGAGGTAAGAATAAAAAAGAATACTGTGACCTGCTTTGTATTTTGGAAAGATCTCTGTAGTGTAGGGTTTGTTGACCTTGGCACTATTGACATTTTGGGCTGAATAACACGCTGATGGGGGCTGGGGGGAAGGCTGTGTGGTGCACTGTAGACTTTTTAGCAGCATCCCTGGCATCTCCTCAGCATCCACCAAGTTGTGTAGAACAAAAATGTCTCCAGTCACTGTCAAATGTCCCCTGGGGTCAAAAGTCAACCCTGCTTGAGAAACTACTGCTTTAGTGGCTGTGGAGGTATATTTGGGGGTGGGGGTAGCAGGAGGGCAGTAAAAGATGGAAGCTAAGAAAATACTTCAGGATCTCAAAAACAGCCTAATGAAAGCAGATTCCAGCTTGAACTGGGAGGCTGCATTCAGTGATAAGGAGAAGGGAGGGCTGGCTTGGATTTGGGAGATGAGTAAGAAAACCAGGAGGCAAGAATGAGTCTTAGAGCACTCCCCAGAATGTTCCTCTTACTGGGAGAGAAGACTGGGATCATTACTTTGGAGAGCATCAGTTCTGTCCACTCCGCACACTACATAGATGCTTGGAAGCAGAGAATGACAGAATTCATTTTTAGGAGAGCCATGTTATACAAATTAAGAAGTTTTCTTCCCTGGAAATCTCAAGCTGTATTTGAACTCATGTATTATTGTTTTACTTAAAAAGTGAGCAAATTTAACAGAAGTAAAGTCTTTTAAAAGTAGAAAAACCAACAGATCCTATATTGCTGATTGCCTTTATATATTTGCCCACCCTGCAAATCCTATAGGTCTCTGAAATATTAACTTTAGGGCAGTTCTATCAATGGGGTTGTTTAAAAAAAATTTTTTTTAGATGTTTATTTATTTTTGAGAGACAGAAATAGAGTGTAAACAGGAGAGGGGCAGAGAAAGAGAGAGGGAGACACAGAATCTGAAGCAGGCGCTAGTCTCTGAGCTGTCAGCCAAAGCCTGATGCAGGGTTCAAACTCACCACCTGTGAGATCATGATCTGAGCTGAAGTCAGATGCTTCACTGATTGAGCCACCCAGGCGTCCCTGTCAATGGAGTTTTAATTACAGTCTAGCTTTCTTTCTCTAGAGAGAAAGAAACATTTACTTCTCAAGTCAGGTTTATTTTTATTCTCTTTGGAAGGCAGGTGTATCCTCTGGGTTCTGGCTTACATTTAGTTGCATAAGCACTAATCAATACTGAATCGCCTTTGCTGGATGCACCTGGCATTTGTGTAGATGTGTTCCATCATCATCATCATCATCACCACACTCACATAGTAGTTACAACAGCGCCCTAGAACTTAGTCCTTGCCACAACCTTGTGATGTAGGTACGACACAGTGTTACACAGCGTTGTCAAGTGGCGGAACAGAGCAAGCATTTGAACTCAGTCTGGCTCCAATAATCTAAATCTTATACATTATACGCTACCATGTCTATGTCATGTCTTATTAAAGAGCTGGAAATGGTTCCCACTTAGTACTTGGTGAACTACAGTTGTAAGAACAATCTCAGTGATACAGGAAGGGACAAATGGGGACTGCAGAGGATGGGATGTGAGGAGCGGGAGCAAGCTTGACAGTAAAAAGAAGGAATAAGCAGGACATGAGGGACACTGAGTTTTTTGTTTGTAATTTTTTTAATGTTTATTTTTGAGAGAGCGCTCACATGCATGTGCATGAGTAGGGGAGGGGCAGAGAGAGGAGACACAGGATCCGAAGGAGGCTGTACTGACTGCAGAGAGCCTGATGTGTGGCTCGAACTCACAAACTGTGAGATCATGACCTGAGCTGAAGCTGGACGCTTAACTGACTCAGCTACCCAGGCGCCCCAAGCTTTGTTCTGTTTTTTAAAGATGAGAGAAACTGGATGCCCCTGGGTGGCTCAGTCCATTGAGTGTCTGACTCTTGATTTTGACTCAGGTCACGATTCATGGTGTGTGGGATTGGGCCCTGCGCTGGGCTCCGTGCTGACAGTGCAGAGCCTGCTTGGGATTCTCTCTCCCTTTTTCTCTGCCCTTCCCTGGGTTGTGTTCTGTCTCTCAAAATTAATAAATAAACTTTAAAGATTAAAAAAAAAAAGATGAGAGAAACCGTAACATACTTATAGGTGGAAGGAAGGAGCCGGTAGGGCAGGAGTAAAGGGCAGAATACTCAGTAAGTATCTGGGATTAAGAACCTGGGAGGAGAGCTTTTCCACCCAGACCAGGACTTCTCAACTGTGGGACTGCTGACATTTAGGACGAGAGAGTTCTTTGCTGTGTCCTGTGCATTGCAGGGTGGTTAGCATTGTCCCTGGCCTCCACCTGCCAGTAGCAGCCCCAGTTGTGAGCACATCTATAACTTCTCTTCCCTCACCAGTATCCAATATACTTTGTGCAATGATGTGATTGCTGGGCAGTTGAAAAGTGGCTAGTGCAACAGAAGAACTAAAGTTTAAAGTTTGTTTACTTTTAATCAATTTAAATTTAAATAGCACTGTGGCTACTGTATTGGTCAGTGTAGTTTAGAGAAAACACAAGGCTAGCTCTTCTAGGATCAGTCCAAACAACATTCCTTTTCTTATACAACCTATTTTACTTGCTACTCAAAATCCTCAAGCAGAACAGGTGAGGAGAGAGCTAGCTGAAAGCATAACAAAGATGGTTATGGCCAAGAAAGATTTCTTAGCAGGGCTGTGGGACTGTCACAGTGGACGTTAACATAACAATGCAATCTTCAAAGTATGTTGCCTCACCTTGAGTAATGTATGACCGGCATGCTTCTGATACACAGTATCTGCCTTGTCCAAGGAAGTAATGTGCACAGGGAGGAGGCTGGAAGCCACAACTGTAAACCAAGCTGAATGATTTCCCTTAAGAAAGGAAGAAAAGAAGTTATTTTACAGAATGAAAAACTTGCAAAACCAGCACATTACAATGTACAATCAATAAAAAAAAATCAAGCTCCCTTTATAAGTAAATGGAAATGTAAATAAATATAATAAATCTATAATGAAACATAAGTAAATATAAGTAAAAGTTCTAATTGTCCCAGTGTAAAGTTAGTTTTAAAATATTACTGTTCTGTGGGCTTTACTGAAACATATAAGGGTTATAAGTGTGTAAGGCTAAATTGTCAACAAATTATGACAAAATACAAAACCTAGGGCACCTGGGTGGCCTCAGTTGGTAAAGCGTCCAACTTCGGCTCAGGTAATGATCTCACGGGTTCGTTGAGTTTGAACCCCATGTTGGGCTCTGTGCTGACACTTAGAGCCTAGAGTCTGCTGCATATTCTGTGTCCCCCTCTTCTCTTTGCCCCTCCCCCGTCACACTCTTATCTCAACAATAAACATTAAAAAAAAGAAAAAACACAAAATTCAAGAAAAAGGCTACAGCAATGACTTGCAAATTGCATTTAGTGCTGTTGGATACATTTACCTTTCATCTCCCTTTTTTCTCCTCACTTTGGGAAAACAGGGAGCACTTCTATAAACACTCTAAAGTTCCCAGAATAATGCTATGTAAATGAATACCAAACTAAAAAGCACATTCATAAAGGTATACATTTCATGGGATATAAAGAAGTGTGACAGGGTGCCTGGTTGGCTCAATTGGTGGAGCATGTCACTCTTGATCAGGGTGTTGTGAGTTCAAGCCCCACATTTGGTATTAAGATTACTAAAACAAAAAAGAAGTATGGGATTTATTTAATGCAAATTAACCCTGTACCTAAGGCTGGGCCTATGATTTCCATGTGAAACAATACCATAGGACAGGTATAGTATCTTTTCTCCAGGTCAAGCTGTCTGGGGCATTTATTTACTTGTTTATTTTTTAAATGTTTTTTTTTAATGTTCATTTATTATTGAGACAGAGACAAACAAAGCATGAATGGGGGAGGTGCTGAGAGAGAGGGAAACACAAAATCTGAAACAGGATTCAGGCTCTGAGCCGTCAGCACAGAGCATGACGTTGGGCTCAAACTCACAAACTATGAGATCATGACCTGAGCTGAAGCTGGACGCTTAACCGACTGAGCCACACAGGCGCCCCTGTCTGGGCATTTAATATCCTAAAGAAGATCTAGTTTCTGAGACTTACTAGTTGTTTTTCCTCCCCATTTCTTTTTCCCAAGTTTTTATTGTGGACATTTTCAAACAAATAAACAAAAAGCATACCAACCTCCTACACAGTCTAGTGTGTTATCACTATTTATCAATAGGAGCCCCAATAAGTCATTTTTTAATGGTGCAGACTTTCCTTACCTGCAGAAAATCGATGCGGCCTATGGCACCCAAAAATAGAACTGTTCCTGGTTTAAGCACAAAAGTTCTTGGAACAATGGAATGTGTTGGCAAAACAATATTTACTTCTTTTTCTGTCAGAAGGCTTAGAATCTGTAAAGCAGACGGTAGATATTTTAGAGAATTATTGCTGTTTAAAAAAATGTTTTTCTTTTCTTCTTCTTTTTAATGTTTTTTAAAATCTATTTTTGAGAGAGACACAGAGTGTGAGTGGGGGAGGAGCAGAGAGAGAGACACACACAGAATAAGAAGCAGGTTCCAGGCTCTGAGCTGTCAGCACAGGGCCTGATGCAGGGCTTGAACCCATGAACCATGAGATCATGACCTGAGCTGTAGTTGGCTGCTTAACCAACTGAACTACCCAGGCACCCCAATTTTTGAGAGAGTGCAAGCCGGGGAGGGGCAAAGAAGTGGGGCAGAAGATCTGAAGCCGGCTTTGTGCTGATAGCATCGAGCAGGATGTGGGGCTTGAACTCTGAACTGGGATATCATGACGTGAGCCAAAGTTGGATGCTCAACTGACTAATCCACCCTGGTGCCCCGAGAATTACTTTTATTGAAGATATATTTTTATTTACCTCTTAGGTAAAAAGTGTTTAAAAAAAATATTCCAGACTTCACGATAAACCAAGGTATGTCAGAATTTGCTGCATATAAAATTCCTACATTCATTCAGTCTAAATCAGTTTATGGATGGGGCTCTACTCTTGTTTCACAACTTAATATTGAGTAATGGCAAAACAACTTTATGAGAGTATGAGAATTTCTGTGTGAGCAGCATCCCTCAAATATCAAAACTGGCGTGAACTGAAAACAACTGATGAATCAGTCCCCAGACAGCATGTATCTGCTCTCCATCAAGGCTTCTCGGGAGTAGTTTTCAGTTAAAGGCAAGGCAAAATGCCACTTATATCCCAGTGGCAAGTATGCATGCATTAAATGTTAAAATGGTCACCTCTTTCTAGGAGCAGGTAAAGAGTTTTAAAGAACCCCTTTCTGAATTCCAGTTTTCATTTTGTTTCCCCCAAATGATCAGCAAAATATGAGATAAAGTTATGAATCCTCTGGCTTCTTCCTTTTTCTTAAAAACAACAACAACAACAACAACAACGAATCCTCTGGCTTCTAAGGATGAAGAGTTCCTAAAGAGACTAGAGAAAATAGAAAAGGAGAGCCACGAAGAACAAGGAGAGCCACGAAGAACAAGATTTTGGTATGATTTAAGGAATCAAATCTGATTAAAAAAGAGCAATATAATGAAGCACCTGGCTGACACAGTCAATGGAGTCTTTGATTCTTGATCTCAGGGTCGTGAGTTTGAGCCCCATGTTGGGGGCAGAGATTACTTAAAAAAAATTTTTTTTGAAGAGAAATATTAGAGAAGGTAAAAGAAATGGATAAAAAACTTTTATGAACTTGTTTCTTAAGAAAAATAACAAGGAAATAAAGAATATATGAAACCTAGAACAAAGGGCTGCAAGTACTTTTTTTCTCAGCATTTTTGTTTGAAAAAAGCACATTAAAAGTCACTTGCAGTAAAGAAACCTTTTAACACTTTTTAGCAGAGACTTTCATACTTTTATTTCACAACAGAATTCCTTGAATCAGTTTGGGAAACACTGGTTGAAGGCATTTAATAAATGATTCAATAAATTGACCAAAAGCAAACTGCCAGAGATCTTTTAGATCTAAAAACTTGAAGGTCTTATTCTGTTGCCTAGAATATTTAGCAAATTCTTGCTTTTCTATTTGACAAGAGGGTATATATGATGGAAGTAACTGCTATCCCTGAAGAATACATTGGTGAAGTGAAAGTGCTGGAACATTACCAGAAAGTAGTCCAGTTGCTCTGAAGTTCTAGATTGAGAAGGAAGAGACAGGTGACAAGCAATTATTGTGGGAGTACAAAACTGTTATCTGTATGATCCTGTGATATGGGACACGAAATAAGAGTATCATTCTGATAATGAAACTGTTAAGTGATCCACATAAGGCAAAGAAGGAAGAGAAGCTAAGACACCAATGTTTCATAAGCATATCAACATAATTAGGTGAATCAGTAACTTGGGTCACTAACCAGATTCAAAGGAAACTGATTAATGGATCTGTTGTGAGGCTATGTATATATTCTGGATGCACACTGGTCAATCCAGGACTTGGATGATGATCAAAACCGCAAATGAATAAAAAGTTGTGAGATTTAATAAATGTGTGGGACATAGGCTGAATTTAATGAGATAAAACAAAATTGCCCAGGAGATCTTGCAATTGGATTAAAAAGATGTATGAAGGACTGGCACCTGGGTGGTTAGTCGGTTGAGTGTCTGGTTGAGTGCCTGACTTCAGCTCAGGTCATGATCTTGCAGTTTGTGAGTTCAAGCCCCACATCAGGCTCGCTGCTGTCAGCACAGAGCCCGCTTAAGATCCTCTGTCCTCCTCTCTCTGGCCCTCCCCCATTTGTGTGCTGTCAAAGGTAAAACATTAAAAAAAAGTATTAAGAGCAAGAGAGAGAGAATTAATCATATTCCAATTATGCTCATCTGAGAGTACTTATATAAGAAATTTAGTTCTTAATGTCATACTTTAAGGACAAAAACAAATTAGAAAATATTCTGAAAAGGGGCCTCAGTTGACGAACAGGGAGAAGAGCTGCAAGGAACAGACAAATTATCTGGATTATGTCAGCACAGTAAATGTTCAAGGTTTTGTTGGATGAACTAATGAAGAAGAGTATAGAGGAAGAGACAGGACATTACACTTTAAAGTAGTACAAGGGAAAGAGGCATTTAGTCCATACAGGTCCATTTGAGGAACAATGGGTACAAGTTACAGGGAGACTGTCCAGCTCAACACAAAGAGTAGGTGAGAGGCCAAATGGGGTGACCTTGAGAGAGGAGGGGACACTGCTTCAGCTGGTGGTGAGTCACTTCTTACTTTAGTGCAAGCCGGATGGATAGGATTAGAGGGAATTCAAGCATAGAACAGGTGGCTAGACTGCAGTGATATTTATGCTTTCTTCCAACCTCAAGATCTAGGATTTTATGTCTCCTTAACTAAGGTAACAACCACAACACCACAAATAGGTTGTGAACAATGAAATCTACCAAATGGAATACAGATCTTGATGGCAGACAGACCAGCCTGAACTACTTGTGTTCAAAACCAGAACTGAGTCTAAAGTGGAAGAATACTTCCTTTCCTATGTTCTGCCAATTAAGACAGGACTTGTGTAACTGAAAGTTAGTATTTCTAAAAGACAACAAATACATACACAATTTTCTTTTGTAATTCCAGGGGTGTCATGAAACCAGTGGGCATCTTTCACATCCTGTGGGGTCAATTCTATTCGTTTGGTGGATTTATCTGCAACCATAACAGGTTCATTTCCCATGTCAAAGGCAAGGGAATCAGCATCAAACTCAAAAGCAGCTTCATCCTTCTGTTCTTCTGAATATACGAATGTTCTTCCAACTCTTCCTAGAACAAGTTACAGTTAAGCTATTAGTCACTCCTTTGAAGCTTTTGACTCCAGACAGATAATTCTTATTCTTCTTATTTGCCTCAAACAAGTTAGACTAAATACGGTGTACAGAAGCAAGACTACAATGATACCCTGGCCCTCTTTTCAAAGGCAGTGGGAGTCAGACTCTTGCAATGGTCAAGTGTGTGGCAAGCTGTGTACACTGGGTGGAGGGATGGGTGGAAAGTGCTAGGAATCAAACTATTTTCAGTAAAGGAGGGAAATCTATTTAAAAAAAAACACATGTTTTGGGTTTATTTTTGAGAAAGACAGAGCATGAGAGGGGGTGGGGCAGAGAGAGAGAAAGAGACACAGAATCTGAAGCAGGCTCAAGGCTCTGAGCTGTCAGCACAGAGCCTGAAGAGGGGCTCGAACTCACAAACTGTGAGATCATGACCCGAGCTGAATTTGGTCGCTTAACCGACTGAGCCTGGGTGGCTCAGAAGGGACAATCTAATTTAAAGCTGCTGCATGGAGTCAACATCCTGTGCTGGTCTGCAGGAGTGGGTGCTATTTCTTAGTGAAAATGCTTCTACTTCTGACAATGGTTGGTGGGCAGTTACTGCTCTTTCCCTGGATTTCTCCAGGTACCTACTGTTTCAATTTTCTCGGCACAATGAACTCTGGGTTTCCAAATAGTAGCTTTGCCTCTAAAGGGCTTCTTTGTTCCAGAAGGGGGAAAGTAGTCACTTCCCACAAAACCTGGCTACCCCCAGACAGCTGTATTCCGTGTTGCTCCACAAAATTTTTTAGCATACCCCAACAAGAGTTTTCCAAAGAAGGTACTTACCTACTACATAACCGTGCTTTTTCAACAGATTAAGTTGACGTTGTTCTTCCTGACTAAGATCTTCTTCCACTTCGGTTGCATCTTTTTTAAGCCTTTTTTGCCTTTCAAACATCCTGTAAGGTGTTGGGTTGCAAATAGGAAACTTCAGAAGGTTTAATGTAGTACCTGAAATCTCAAAGAATATATTGTTATAAACGTTATAAAAGAAGAGAAAATAAGGGGAGGAAAACCTACATTTTTGAGGAGTTACCATGTCTTAGGTACAGTGATTTCCTCTGCAGAACCTTCATGATTACCTTCTACAAAATCATTCTTACTTTTACAGGTGAGGAAATAGCCTCAGAGATTGGCTCAAAGGCTCAACCTGGATTTGAATCTTAAATCTGCAGACATGTTTTTTTTTTCCCTCATTTTTCACTGTACTACCATCAAGTATAAGAGCACTTCTGTATATAATTTAACCAAAATCCTGGAGACGTTTGCCCTATCAAAGTTAAACACTGGTTTCAAAAAACAAATGAGGCAGTTTTGCCAACTGTTAAATACAAACAGGGTCACAAAACGACCTGTTTTGCAATTACATTAAGTTTCTTAAAACCACAAAGTTGAAGGGTGCCTGGCTGGAGCCTGCTACTCTTGATCTCAGGGTTGTGAGTTCGAGTCCCACACTGGGTGTAAAGATTACTTAAAAATAAAATCTTGGAAAAAACCCCACAAAAAACCAAAACCACAAAGTTGGCTTTTTTCCTTCAAAGTCACACATCATATAGCATTAGTGAATTACTCAACTGTTAAATGTGTATAGTATATTGATCTTATGAATAAACTTAAGATATGAAGAATAAGTGAGAGGGTGGAGTGAGCTTTAGAAAATAAAAGAAGAAAAAAGTAAATGAAAGACTTTCCGGAGAAACATACAAAGACGTAAAGCTACCAGAGAAATCTCCAAGAGAACAGGAACTCTTGCTTGTTTTCTGGTTCATCTATGGCGCCTAGCACTTTGACTGGAACATATAAGTGCTCCATAAATATTCCCATAAATATTTAAATTAGAGAAAAATCCTCTAACATAGAAGTTTCAGAGCTCTAGGCTGACACAAAAGAGAAGTGTGACCAAAGTAGGGAGAGAATTTTTAAAGGGAAGACTCTTGATGGAAGGAAGAATTAGAAAGAATATACTAGGTGCCGGTGACAAGATTGAGCATCTCAGAAAAGGAAGGGGACGGGCCTTCTAAGGCTCACCAGGCCAAGAGGAGATGGTGGCTCTGTCGATAGCTTCGGCGCCCTTGGCGATGCAGTAATCGCTTTGTAGGAGCGTGTTGAAGAGAGTGGACTTGCCAGCGTTGGTGGCGCCAACCAGGTAGACGTCGCCGCGGTAACGCCAGGAACGCTGAAGCACTGAGATTAATTCTTCGATTCCGTAGCCAGTCTTGGCGCTAATGAGCCGCACGTCCTTGAGCGCCGTGCGGACCCTGGCAGAAAGATTTGGTTTCTCCTTCCCATCTCGCGGCCCGTCCTCCTCGGCGTGCTGTGGCCCTCGGTGGCTAGACGACCGAAGGAGCCCTGCGCGGGCACAGTCGTCCCACAGTCGCTCCCGGAGTCGCTGCAGGTATCCGGGCGCGTCCTGTGGCAGGAGGTCCACCTTGTTGCCCAGCACGATCAGTTGCCTGGGGCCCACCAGCGCTGGCAGCTCCGGCAGCAGGGTGTCGGGCAGATCCAGAAGGTCCATCATGTAGAGCACCAGGGCGGGTCCCGGCCGTCGCAGCGCTGCACTCACGAGCTCTCGATACTGCTCGCGGCTCATCTGTACGCGCAGGGCGCGCCGGTGGTGCACTAGGAGCCAACAGCGTTGGCACACGGTCCGCGCCAGCCCGCCGTCGGTCTGCGCCGCTGCGCTGAGGAACTTCTCGCTGGGGAGGTAGCCGGGCACGCCGGGATCCTGGCAGTGCAGCTGCGCTCCGCAGCCCGAGCAGTTCAGGCCGCTGGGTGGCACCGTCGGGTCCGGGTGTCCCACGACCGGGTGTTGCCGACTCCTGTTCCGTAGCTTTTGCTGCCGCCGCTCTTCCCGCCGCTGCTGTTTCTGTCGCTCCTCCTCATCCTGTCGCTGCTGCTGCTCTCGGAGCTGCTCTTGGAGGGTCGGTGGGGGCTCGGGCTCCGAGACGTACTCGGGGAACAGAAAATGCTCCTCCATGTCAGTCCTCTCTTCGAAACCCCCCGTTGCCGCTGAGCCACGAGAAAGCCTACGTCCCAGGCCCGATGGGGGCTGGTAGGAAGAGGCGGCCGCACATCTCTCGAAAAGCGTCTCCCGAGCGCCATGGCGCGCTACAGTGGGAGCGGATGCCCGTAAGAAGGGCCACAGCAGCCTGCAACTCAGGCGTGCAGGCAGCATGGGGAACACGGCCACGGGTAAGGGGGCGGAATCACGCCAGCGCAGGCGCACTGGGGCCCGAGCTGCGCGTTAACCCAGAGACGTAAACCCGGGACTAGCGGAGGGCTGTCATTTGTCAGACACATTTAGACTCCTCCTTTGCCGTCTAATCCTGTGGGTCCTCTAGATGAAGGATCCGAGGCCTGAGAACCCATTCAAAGCTGCGGCAAAAGCATCGGCGACTTAGGCTAAACTAGGTGCGCAGGAGGCTAGTGAGAGCTTACTATCGGGCTTATTCTACGTGCCACCGCTGGCACAATCTGCTTTTAAAGAATCACATTTTTAAAAACTTCATGTTTTTTAGTCTTTAGAGGTGGAAAGAAAGCTCCAGTGCCGCATACTCACGGTCCCAATTAAAATCTTTTATTAATGTATCCTTTTGGGTTTTTTCCCCTAGGTATCATTATTTGTGCGAGGATATAGAAAAACAAACTTTAGTTGATATGCACCGACTGTACAGACCTTTCCCGCAATCAGCCACAGGCGGTGTTGGCTCAGGATTTGCGCGTGTGCAATTCTAACCCTTACCAAGGCTTAGCCTACCACCTGCGCAGGCGCAGATTTTACATTGGCTTCTTTGTGGGTGGCCTCTGGCCTGAGAAGGAGAGCATTCTGGGAACGCCGGAGACGGAAATTACTTGGCCTCACGCTCCGGCGTCGGCGGCTGCAGCTCGTTTTTCTCGGATTTCTAGAGTTAGGAACTTGGGAACCCTTTGCCAAAATGTATGACGCAGACGAAGGTAGGTAACTACTCAGAACACTCCGCGGTGACCCATCTAAGGAGGGAAAAGTGGGGAGCTGAATTAAATGAGGATTTGCGGCCTCCCCCCCGCCCCCCCCCCCATCGCTGCCCGAATATTTCCAGTCATGTCCACAACATTCCCCAGGCTGGGTACAAAGCTGGGAATTATGAGGGATGGAGGGTGCAAGGGAACGTAGCATTAATGCCCCGGGTCAGGTGATTCTTTTTCTCTCCTCTTTCTGCCCCGGGGTAAGTCTGATACCCCGCCTTACCGTGTTGAAAGGGCGCGCAGAACAGTAAGACAAATTCCGTTGTTTGGCCTTTGAAGCAAAGGACTCCGTTCTTATTTCCCCCAGAGTCGCAGTAGATTTATTGAGTAGTTGAATTTTTGAGTTTCAGCCTTTGCCAAGTATCGTGCTAGACTCTGAAAATACAGCGAGTTTAAAGAATATAGCCTGTATGGAGTGGGGGAAGGGTGGGCGGCGAGGAGGGTTGGTCTCCTTTAGAATTTTTCATACTGTCAAATGTCTAAGTAAATTGTCCTAAGAGATCTCTCAATTTCTTCTTCCCACGGGATGGTAGTTTTCAGGTGTTATGTATTCCGTTGAATTGGACCAATATGTATTTTTTCTCTTCACATGTAGAATGCTTAGTCAAACCTAGTGTATTTCTTTGTGTATTTTTAGTATTATTTTTATTTATTTATTTTTGAGACGGAGAGAGAGGGAGACAGTCACTGAATCCCAAGCGGGCTCCAGGCTCTGAGCTGTCAGCACAGAGCCCAACGCGGGGCCAGAACCCAAGTCCCACGACCAAGCTGACTGAACTAGCTACCCAGGCGCCCCTCGCCCCTCATTACGTGTTTTTAAATTCAATCTTCCATTATTGACAGCTTCTATTTCAGACTTCACTTTTTTATGACTCCCAATTCTGTGGTGACCTCTTATATTTCTCTTTATTTTCTCAGTCACTCCATGGAGAAAAAGAAGAGCATGAACTCTACTGTTTAAACTTCTCTGTCTCAGATCTTGAGTCTAGACACATCTAAGTATCGTTAGATTTCTTAACTTCTAGCTTAGAAAAAAATTTAAAGTTATTTTAGTTTAACATTTTGAGTGTGAAATGTATTCTTAATGCTCACAAGGTAGAAAATATAAAAAATATTTAAAGGTAAGGTCTTAATTCTTGTCCAGAATCTGTCCAATGTGAGTCCCCTCCACAGTAGGTAATCTCTGATCTTAGATTCTCTCTCCAGAGAGCTTTATGCATATTATATATGTCTCATATAATAATAAAGCATATATGGGAGATTTTCATGAGCACCCTCAAATTTGTTCACACCTACCTAGTTCGGGTATACCGTAAGTAGTGTTTTATTGATGGCTCTTTGGGTCATGTCTCATCTTTTTCTGGCTCAAATAGTGCTGTTGTGAATTATCTTGTGCTCGTCATTTTGTCTAATGCAAGTGTGTTGTTAGGAGAAATTCCCAGGTACATAATTGTCAGCTTGAATAATACATATGTTTAACATTTTGCTAGTTGGGGCCCAGTGACCACTATAGTGAGTGTACTAGTTTGTATTCTCATTGGCAACGTATAATAATCCTGTGGAAAGAGCGTTAAAGATATTTATTTTTCAAGTCTGCTCCAGCGTGGAATCTGTATTCCATTCCTGAGTGTGATATCTTTATTAGATAATGCCTTCATCAGTTTTCAGACACTCCTTTTCACCGGGCTTTTTCTGTGCGAACACTCTCTTGACCTCAATAAAACACATTTGTTTTCCTGTTTGTTGTTAAACTCTTTGTTTACTTTTCTTTCAATATTTTGCCTTTCTCCTTTCATTCACAGCGAATCTTCTTAAAAAAACAACTCCCATTCTTTTCCAATTCCCATTTTTCACATTCTCCTCAGCGTATTCTAATTGTGTTCAAGCCACTTCATTAAAACAGCTCTTAGAATGTCAGTGACTTCTCAATTGATCAATCAGAGAGACTTTTTTTTTAATGTTATTCAAACCCAGGTGCCTGGTGGTTCAGTTGGTTGAGTGTCGGACTCATGATTTTGGCTCAGGTCATGATCCCAGGGTTGTGGAATTGAGCCTTGTATCAGGCTCTTTGCTAAGCATGGAGCCTGCCTAGGATTCTCTCTCTCTCAAAAATAAAAATAAAAACATTTTAAACCTTATTCAAACTATGTTATGGTATTCAGCATTGTTGACTTCCTCCTGGAAACTCACTCCTTCCTTCTACGTAACTCTCTTCCTACCTGTCTAACTTTCCTTCTCATTCTTTTGTACTATTTATATTCTCTCTCTGGAGCATTTCATCTATTCTCCATGGCTTCAGTTACCATTTATTTGTGGATGACTTTGAATTTGTATTTCCAGTCCATATGTCTTGTATATCTAACTGCCCTTGGACAACTTCACTTGGATGTGCCCCGGGCTCCTCAAACTTGTCACTGCCCAAAGGGCTATTTTCCTTCTCAGCCTTCCTAATCTGCTTTGTCCTGCATTCTCCATCTTGATGAGTGGTAACACCCTCTTCTGTTGTTGAAGCCAGAAGCTCTATTATTCATTCTTGATTCCTCTCTTCTGTCCCTATTATCTAATGAGCCACCAAACTCTGAAAGTTCTACCTCCTAAATATGTCAAATCTGGTCACATTCTGTTCCACTCTCTGTTCCACTTCCAATCTGTTTTCCATACTGTGGCTGTAGTGATCTTTCAGAAATGAAATCTGATCTAGCCACACCCTTGTTAAAATCTTAGAATGGTTCTGTTGGTAAAAACCAGTCTCTTTTACCACTCCAACTTCACACTCCATGCTTCAGCTACATTGGCCTTCTTTCATTCCTTGAATGTCTTTCATTTTGGAGTCTTTCACGCAAATTGTTTTTGTTGTTGTTTGTTTGAAATACTGCTTTCCCTCCCATCCTCACCCATTTGCTTTTGCCTGGTTTACTCCTGTTTATTCTTATGTGCGATCTCTGCTCAGCTCAGCTTTTGGGAAGCCTACCCTAACCTCCTCAGGTCTTGGTTAGCACTGTCCATATCACTTTGTTCTTTCTCTTAATTGACTTCATCTTGTTTGTATTCCCCCACCCACGCCCCTGGCCCCTGTCGGTGGTAATCTGAGCTTTGTGTCTCCAATGCCTGGGACGTAGTAAATCCATTCAGTAAATATTTGATGAGTAGGTGAATGAGTAAATGAGCTTCCTTCATGGACTCATTTTTCTTCACAGGACTCTAATAGGGGTATTTCTTAATTTCTTCCCTTCAGTCTTCCTTCTCTACATAAACTCTCTGGATTCTACCAGCAGCTTATTAATAATTCTCACCTATTTGTAATTTAGAACCGTTATTTGAGCTTCATAATTATATCGAGTTGTTTGCAGGTATTTAAAGGGGCAAATGATCTACAAGTCTACCTAAAGCTGACCTTATTTCTCTCCTTTTCCTACCTTTTTACTTACTTCTCTGTGGCTATGATGTTAGCCTCTAATCTTTCATCAAAGCTAGATATCTTGAAGCTATTTTAGATACCTTTGTCTTCCTTCCCCCCCCCCCCATCTGTAGGGATCAGTCCAGTCTATTGAAGAAGCATTTATTAAGTAACTTATTTTGAATATGTGTGTTAGATTTAAAATAGAAAATTCTTAGTTTTTGCAGACTACGTATATAAGTCAGAAAATAAAAACAAACATATAGCACCTTTTTTTTTTTTTTTTGAGAGCATGGGTGGAGGAGGGGCAGAGGGAGGGAAAGCAAAAGAGAGAAGGAGAATCCTAAGCAGGCTTTATGCCCAGAGAGGATGTGGTGGGGCTGGGGGGGGGGGTAGTGAGATCATGACTAGAACTGAAATCAAGAGTCAGATTCTTAACCAGACTAAGCCACCCAGGTGTCCCTCACGCACTTACTTTCTTACATAAGGAGATGAGACTAGTATCAGAGGACTAATGCACTCTGAGTTTTCAAATGTCCTATTATTCATATTACTGTTGCTGCATAAGTACCCTAAAATTTGGCTGCTTAAAAATTAATGTGCTCATGGATTTAGTGGGTTAGAAATTTTGACAGAGCATAGTAGGAATGACTTGTTTGCTCCCTGATGTCAGTGGTTCAATGCAAAGACTTAAAGGCTGAATGTTGACTATTGCGGGCTGTGTGATCTGGAGTGTGTATTCACATTTCTGGCACCTAGCCTAGGACTCAAGGACCAGGATTGCTGACCGAACCATCTGGAAGTGTCCTCTCCACATGGTTTGGACTTCCTCACATTATACAGGCTTAGAGTAGTAGGACTTAATTAAGACACTCAAAGCTCCAGGAGCATGTGTTTCTGCAAAGAGGGTAGAGCTGCGTTGCCTTTTCTTACATAGCTTTTAAAGTCTTGTAGTGTGGCTTCAGCTGCATTATCTTAGTTTGGGCACTGTCAACAACCCACCCAGATTTGAGGGGAGGAAACATAGACCCTGTATCTTGTTGGTAGGTGTATCAAAATAACATTATAAAAGAGCATGTGGAACAGAAGTTATAGTTGTGGTCATCTTCAGAAAATACGGTCTGTCACACACTTAAATGTATGAAATGTTGGTGTAATAGACCACTGTACCTTAAAGTATTGCCCAGCTATTAGAACACTTCTCTGGCCTTACTCCCCTACCCCAATCTTTTACTTCAGTCTCTGAGGAGCTGTTTTTTTTTTTTTTTTATAACATTTATTTTGAGAGAGTGCACGAGTATGTGGGGGGAGTGGGGCGCGGAGAGAGAGGGAAGTAGAATCCCAAGCAGGCTCTGTGCTGTCAGTGCTCAGCCCAAATTGGGGCTCAATCTCGTGACTGTGAGATCATGACCTGAGTGGAAATCAAGAGTCAGATGCCCTAACTGACTGAGTCACCCAGGTGCCCCTCTGAGGAGCTTATTTTGATCGGAGGACTGCATGCTTGCTGCTAGTTATCATTACAGTTAGCTCTTCATGAGAATTACATGGACTTCCTGGAGAAGATGGAATATTAACAAATTCACACAACTCACACTGAACCTTTGTAATGAAGCCTCTTTGTATATTGGGAGAATACCTATGTGACGTAGACCTTTGTATACATAGATGTATACCTATGTATGTTATATATTAGTAAACTCAATTGAAATTTTAAAGAAGTGGGGTAAAAGGATTGCTTTTTATTTTGTAGAGAGTAAGTGTGTTTCTGCTACTTCAAACCATAGGAGTGATATGTTAACTATTAGCATGTTATTACACATGAGTACAATATTTTTGGTTTTTGTAGATATGCAATATGATGAGGATGATGATGAAATCACCCCAGACTTGTGGCAAGAAGCATGCTGGATTGTAATCAGGTAACTTTTTAGACTAAACTAAGTAAGCTTTAAGGGGCACAGTAAACTATAAAGGAATTTTCTGCTTATTCTGGTCTTGAAAATTAGATGTTTTATATGTATATGCTCCATGAGAGCTGGTTTCTCTATTTATGTATTTAATTTGAACCTTTAAAGTATTTTAGACTTAAAAAGTTACAGAAAGAATATATGTATACATTTCACTCAGATTCCCTAGATGTTAACCTTATACAGTTTCTTTGTGTTATTTTTTCCCTCTCTCTACATATTTTTTCCTGAGTGAGTCTGTTGCTGACCTAAACGCATTCTTTTACATAATCATAAGTTCTCAGAATCAGGAGATTGATATTAATACAATAATTTAATCTAAAGATCTTATCCAAATTTTGCTGGTTGTCTCACTAATGTTGTTAGTAGCAAAATAAATTTTTTTCTGATCCTGAATCCAGCCTAGGATTACATATTACCTTTAGTTTTCATGAGTTCTTGTTTTGTCTCCTGTAACTTAGAACCATCTCTCAGTCTTTCTCTCTCTCTCTCTCTCTCTCTTTTTGACCATGGCATTTTGGAACACCAGTTACTTTTTAGAATGCCCGTCAGTTTGGGTTAGTCTGATGTTCCCTTATAATTAGATTTAGATGACTACTTTTGGCAGCAGTGATGTTCTCTTTGCAGTCCATCAGAAGGCATGTGATGTCTATTTTTTCCATTCCTGGTATTTGATTCTTTAATTTTCTTACTATTTTAAATGGATAAAATTACATTAGGTTGTGCTTTAACCCAAATTCCCATTGAATTCTAAATGTAATTAAAATGTAATAAAATCTAAAAGTTTTACCATTAGTAAGAAGTAACTTTTCATTTTTTATTTATTGAAGTTTATTTATTTATTTTGAAAAACAGAGAGTGAGTGAGAGGCAGAGAGAGAGGAAGACAATCACAAGCAGGCTCTGCACTGCCAAGTGCGGAGCCCGATGTGGGGCTCGAACTCATGAACTGTGAGATCATGACTGAGCCAAAACTGAGAGTCGGACACTTAAACCACTGAGCCACCCAGGTGCTTCTAATGTTTGTTTATTTTTGAGAGAGAGAGAGAGAGAGAGAGAGAGAGAGTGTCAGAATGTGAGTGGGGAAGAGGAAGAGAGAGAGAGGGAGGTACAGAATCTAAAGCAGATCTAAAGCAGGCTCCAGGCTCTGAGCTGTCAGTACAGTCTGACACGGGGCTTGAACTCACAGCTCACGAACCATGAACCAAGAGATCATGACCTGAGCCAAAGTCGGATGCTTAACTAACTGAGCCACCCAGATAACCTAATGAGCTTGTTTTGATAAAAATGTATTGAGATATGGGGTGTAAGTGTATCTTTTTACAGTTAAGCATGGCTATAAAAATTCTGTATTGAGATATTGGTATCTTCTGTGATGTTTGAGTATTAAAACACCCAGAGGCATCTTGCTAGGAAAAAATAAGTAGGTAGATACTCTGTGAGTGTGCAGAGGGAGAGAATCTTACGCAGGCTGCATGTCCAGTGTGGAGCTGGACACGGGGCTTGATCTCCCAACGGTAAGATCATGACCTGAGCTGAAACCAAGGGCAGACACTTAATCCCTTAAGTCACCCAGGTGCCCCTATAAAGATATTTATACTTAGGGACTTTTTATAGTTCTTATGTTGTGCTTTAATTATTTTAACCATCAGTCTTGTTTCCTAAACTTAACAGTTCTACAAAAACTTGAAAATGTTCCTAGTCTCACCGCTTTTTTGAATACTTCGTAGTATCTGGTATAATGATGGACATTAGTTGTTGGTATTTTACAATATATTTGTTGGGTTTAATTAAATGAAAATGAGGAAATGCCATAAAACATCACTGAATAGTAACTGGCTATAAAACCAAATATTTTCCCAGTTCCTATTTTGATGAGAAAGGCTTGGTCAGACAACAGCTGGATTCTTTTGATGAGTTTATCCAGATGTCTGTTCAAAGAATTGTGGAAGATGCCCCACCTATAGACCTACAAGCTGAAGCTCAGCATGCTAGTGGAGAAGTTGAAGAACCGGTAAGATGATTATTGTAATGAGGTAACTTATGTAAAAGAAAAGTATTGATTTGAAATTTCAGTCCCTCTGTCAGCTGGCTTAAAGGTTTAAATTTAGTGTTTTTAGCATTTTTAAGAAGCTCTTGATTTATTCTTCCTAATAGAAAGAAACATTTTTTGCAAGTAGTCCAAAACTCTGATTTAGATAGTAGAGATTTAATAGTGGGGGAGAGGGAACTTAGAAATATGATGAAATACTAAGAGAAGCAAGCCACAAGTAGTCATATTGCTTGAGAAAGCCCCCGTTTTTCATTCATAGTAAGGAATCCTAAAATGTATTTGAAGGAATTTTCCCCTTTTTAGTATTTTTTTAAGTTTATTTATTTTGAGAGAGAGAGTTTGAGAGCACATGAGAGAGGGACCGAGAGAGAGGGGCAGAGAGAATCCCAAACATGCTCCTTCCTGTCAGCGCTGGGCCTAACTCGGGTCTCAATTTCAGGAACTGTGACATTATGACCTCAGCCGAAATCAAGAATCGGATGCTTAATCAACTGTACTTCCCTGGCATCCTTCCTTGATTATTATTTTTTTTGTAAGAAACACATTATTATAATAATATAAGAGATTATAAAGGGAAATCACCCAAACATACTAGCTATTTTTGTTTTTCTAAGTTTCTAATAGCCTTTGTTTATGCATATGTGTGTTTTTAGCATTGGTAAAATCAAATCATAGGAAGGGTCTAATTTTATAATCTGATTTTACAGGATTGATGGTAAAGAAGTGTGGAGACCAAACTAATGGCTGTCCCTAGTTTTTGAGAGGAAGAGAGGGAGCATTGTGGGCTTTGAGAGATGGGGAAACTGAAAAAGTGAGTCAGGGACAGCCCCCAGTTCAGTTTATATCTAGGCAGTTCAGTCTTTCTTTTCTGTAGCTAAGCTTTTAAGGGTTGATCTATTCTTCTCATTTTAGCTGGAGATGCTGCACAGACTTGATGTTAAGAACAAAAATAATTGATTCTTCTGGCAGTGTACTAGAAAAATGGGCATAAAATTTTTTTTTAAATACTTAAGGCATTTTCTCTTTCTGGCATTTGCAAAATGAGAGAACAATGCAACATACCAGATTCAGAGTGCCAGTGCTGTTGAGGACTGTTGGAGGAAGAGATTTCTGAAGGGTATCAAAACTTAGTGGAAAGATAGGGGGAGACTTAAGCTGATTGTGAAGGGCAGGGTAGGACTTACTTAGTAGAGAAAAAAGATACTTAGGGGGTTCAGCAAGAAAATACTTGGTATTATTTGGCTTCAGGATAGAATGGCCACAACAGTCAGTACATGATTTTTGGCTTGATCTATTTTATTTTGTTTTATTGGCTTGATCTGCTTTTGAGAGGTGTTAGTAGAAGGTAAAATAGAACAGGATTGCCAGGCTTTGGATATCATTGGAAATTATTGAAAGACTGTCAAAGTATTTGCATAAAGTGTTATTTTAGAAAGGTTACTTTGGAAATGGTGTTTAGTTGTGGGAAGAGGCTGAAGACAGACAAAAATTTTTGAATAGACTACGTTTAAGATAAAAATGTTCTAGACTAGGGTGATGGTAGAAATAAGAAGCAGAGGGATGGGTTCTTTCTGGTTTGCAATCACCACCAGTTCTCTTAGCCCTTTTAACTACTCTTATGTGGGAAACTTGAATGTTAATAATTTACTGTTAGTGGTCTGGGTAGTCCCACTCAGAAAAACAGAGATTTGGTTTGGAGAGAAATCCACACAATTAGTGTATCTCTGGAAAGCTCTTACAGATCTTTTATTGGGGAGCAAATAGATATTAATTGGAAACTTTTTTTGCAGGATTGGAAATTATCAGTCCCTTTTTAAAAAAAATATTACTTATTTAAATTTACTTATTTACTTAGAGTGTGCGTGAGCAGGGGAGGGGCAGAGAGAGGAAGAGAGAATCCGAAGCAGGCTCTACACTGTCAGTGTAGAGCTGATGTGGGGCTTGGACACGTGAACCGTGAGATTCTGACCTGAGGTCAGACCCTTAACCAACTAAGCCACTGAGGCGCCTGAAGTTATCAGTCCTTTTTATAGAATAATTAGGGGGGCACCTGGGTGGCTCAGTCAGTTAAGCATCCAACTGTTGATTTTGGCTCAGGTCATAATCTCATGGTTCCTGAGTTTGAGGCCTGTGTCAGGCTCTGTGCCAACATTGCAGAGCCTGCTTGGGATTCTCCTCTTCTTCTTTCTCTGCCTCTCCCCCACTCCTCTCTCTCTCTCTCTCTCTCTCTCTCTTTCAAAATAAACATAAAGTAAAGAATAATTAGAATTTTTTGCCTATTTAATTGAAGTTAGGCTTATTTATATTTTGGGGGGAGTGTTCTGTTGATTAGATTAGAGCAGTGTCCTAATTGTCTGAATTTATCTTTTCTATGTTTTCTGGTGATTATATTTCTGATCTTAACCAAGGAGAATGCACATAAAAACTATATAGATCATTAATACAAATTCTTCTACTGTTTTATGTTAACATAGCACATGAGATATGTACATAGTCTTTATTTACTTGGGATATTTTAAGTCACTTTTTCTTTTGCCTTAAGAAAGTAAGTAAGTATAAAACGTGGTATCTATGGAACGTGGGTGTTGGCTTTGGAGAGTCCTCTTATCAGTAAAATGGGTTAATTTCAGCAGTTTCTAGTGCTACTTCTACTCAGAATGTTACTGTTAATTAATATGGAATCATTAAAACTTCTGGATAAAAATTATCCTCTTCATGTGTTTTGGTTTCATTTTAGCCAAGATATTTGCTGAAGTTTGAACAAATTTACCTCTCCAAGCCTACGCATTGGGAAAGAGATGGTGCCCCTTCACCAATGATGCCAAACGAGGCCAGATTAAGAAATCTCACGTAAGAATTTTTCCAGTAGCTGATACTGAAGTACCATTCATAAAATGTAGTTTTAACCACTTAAGAGTTTTAGTAAATGTCTTACTATTAGTTGTAATCTCCTTTTGTTTTTAAAGGTATTCTGCTCCCCTTTATGTTGACATAACCAAAACTGTTATTAAAGAAGGTGAAGAACAACTTCAAACTCAGCATCAGAAAACTTTTATAGGAAAGATTCCAATTATGTTGCGTTCAACTTACTGCTTGTTGAATGGCTTAACAGATCGTGATCTTTGTGAGTTAAACGAATGCCCCTTGGATCCTGGTGGATATTTCATTATTAATGGATCAGAAAAGGTAGGGTAAGCATTATTTAAAGAAAATTATAAAATCATAATAAAGATTTAAATTATGAAAGTTGAAATATACAGAATACAGAATACAATACAATATACAGTATACAGAATGACCTGGAAGGCATAGTTATTTGCGGGGGTGACAGCTAAACTTCTGTGAACCAAACCTTTATTTAGCGGTATATAATAAGCATAGAAGTTTGTAAAGTTCAAGAATTGATTCAGTAGGCCCTTGTGGTCAGATTAAATTAAGATGCAGATTTTTTACTCTTCTATTTCAAGGACCTGTGGGTTTTATGGCGTAACTTTTTTATTGTCCACATAGGTTCTGATTGCTCAAGAAAAAATGGCAACAAATACAGTCTATGTGTTTGCCAAAAAGGATTCTAAATATGCCTACACAGGGGAGTGTAGATCATGTCTGGAGAATTCTTCCCGACCCACCAGTACTATTTGGGTTAGCATGCTGGCAAGAGGAGGACAGGTATGGACTGGAATATGATATTGTTTGGGTTTACTTCTTTTTGTCTAGTCTTATAATTTTTTTTAAGTTTATTTATTTTGAGAGAGAGCATGAGTGGGAGAGGGCAGAGAGAGTGAGAGAGAGAGAATACCAAGCAGCTTCCATGCTGTCAGCACAGAGACTGATACAGGGCTTGAACTCACTAACTGTGAGATCATGACCTGAGCCGAGATCAAGAGTTGGATGCTTAACCAACTGATCAACCCAGGTACCCCTTGTTTAGACTTAAAGTTTATCAAGCTACATTCTTAGTCAAAATAAGTTTTTCTGGACTATATTGTCAGTGTTAATGTGGTGGGTATTGTTTTGTTTACTTGTTGCTGTGTAGCAGATTACTCCAGTAGAACATTTATCATCTCACAGATATGTAAGTAGAAAGAACCAGATTGCATTTGGAGATATGAGGGCTTGAGGGTATAGGAAAAAGAGAAAGATGAAGATTTATATATCATTTTATTGAGAGAGAAAGAGACTGGGGGAGGGGCAGAGAGAGGGAGAGCAAGAATCCCAAGTGGGCTTTGTGCTGACAGCAGTGAGCCCAACTCTTGGCTCAAATCCATGAACTGAGAGACCATGACCTGAGACAGAACCAAGAGTCAGATGCTTAACTGACTGAGCCACCCAGGCACTCCTGGAAATTGTTTGTGACCAGTCATCACTGAACAGCCATAAGATGGGAGTTCAAAGGAAGGAGGCTTACAGTAGGAGGAGAGAGATGACAGAAATTGTTGTTAGAGGGCCCATGATAATGTAGGGTTATGAGACCAAGAGAAGATAGAGCCTAATATTGAAGAAAAAAATATAATTAAAACGAAAGAGTCAGTTCATTGTATGTTGTTGGGTTCGTAACTTTTTGTTTTTGTATGTGTGTAGAATTAAAGAGATGTTGGAAAAAACAAACTTGTACAAAAGAAGCTATTTGTTAATTTTGAAATATTCAAATGAGAGATACAGATCAGCTCTGAGTTCATGTTTTTCATCCTCTAATGTGTTTTTTCCCCCACGTTTGTCTCTGTCTCTCTGTTTTTTTTTTTTTAACCCTTATGTCTTTCTTTCAGATAGTTTTATGTGTTTTTTTGTTTTAGTTTGTTTTTGTTTTTGTTTTCTGTGGGGGCAGAGAGTGTGGGATCAATGTTCATATTCTTTTGTAGCCAGATGTAATTTCCAAATACAGTATTGGGTAATTCTGAGAGAATCTTGGCAGGCAGATAGTAGAGGATGGAAGTTCTCTCAGTTCTAAATGATCAACCTGTTCATAAAATTAGTAAACCTGTTCCAGTGGTTTTGAAAAGCAGCCATGGGATGTTCCTTAGAGTATGAGAGGTATGCTTCTTTTGAAATATATACAATGAACATGTGTATATTTCAAATTTCAATGAACCATATGAATGGTTCTCATGGTGTTTTTATATGGCTGTGATCTCCTTGTACTGATATTCTAATGATATTTATTTTTCCAGGGTGCAAAAAAGAGTGCTATTGGTCAGCGCATTGTGGCAACTCTACCATACATCAAGCAGGAAGTTCCTATCATTATTGTGTTCAGAGCATTAGGTTTTGTGTCTGACAGAGATATTTTAGAGCATATTATTTATGATTTTGAAGATCCAGAGATGATGGAAATGGTATGTGAAAGCAAAATATCTTAAAAAAAATTTTTTTTTAATGTCTTTTATTTATTTTTGAGAGACAGAGAGAGACAGCACGAGCAGGGGAGGGTCAGAGAGAGAGGGAGACACAGAATTCAAAGCAGGCTCCAGGCTCTGAGCCGTCAGCACAGAGCCCGACGCGGGGCTCGAACCCACGAACTGTGAGATCATGACCTGAGCTGAAGCCGGCTGCCCAACAGACTGAGCCACCCAGGCGCCCCGCAAAATATCTTTATAGTATTTTATAAGAGGTTTAAAGTTACTGATTGTCCTTAATTTTAAAATACAGTAGAAAGCTGCTCTGGCGAGTAATTTAGCTGTCAGAAATCTCATGCCATTTACTATTAGCAAAAGCCTTCAGCCTGTCTCAGCTTCTTTCTTGACAGTTCTGCGTAAAATAGTTACAAGAACTACAGGCCGCCAAAAGTTTGACAGCAGCAAGAGAAGCCATACTAAGGAAAATCAAAAAAGCACACCAGCTTGGTGCAATTTAGTAAAGAAGGAAAGTCGATAGTCAATACAACTTTTTAAAAACTTTTAATTTTGAAATAATTTCAAATTTATAGAAAAGTCACAAAGAATTCTTATATATTCTTCTCCCAGATTCACTAGTTTAGCTTTGCTACATTTGTTTTAACATTCTGTCTATATAAACGTATTTTTTTCTGGACCATTTGAGCATGTTTTCGACATTGTTTCCCTTTACTCTGAAATACTTCCGTGTGTATTTGCTAAGAACCAGGACGTTCATGACATATTCATAATATAATTACCAAACTCATAACCTTTAACTTAGGTACAGTACTGCTAAGCCATAGATCTTATTCAGGTGTTTGCCAGTTGTCCTGTTAGTGTTCTTAATGTTTTTTTCCTGGTTCAGAATCCAGTCCAGGATTGGGTATTGCAAGTCATGTTTAGGTCTCTGTGGTCTCTTTAAATCTTTCCTTGTGTTTTTCCTCAGTATTTCATAATACTGAAATTTTTGGAGAGGAGGATAGACCAGTTATTTAGAATTTCCCACCATTTGGGCTTTTTGCATCAGGAGTCTTGTGATGGAATTTTGTCCTATTATTTTTAATGTTAACTCTACAGTGGTGTCTTAGGTTCCTCTAAAGTTACTATTTTTGTTGGAAGATTCTTTGAGTCTAGATAAACAACCATTTCCTTGTCATTGTTTTTCATTGATGATTCTTGTCTCAGTAGTTGATATACTTAAAGCTATCCTGAATTGTCTGGAGTTTTTAAGACTATAGAGAAAAAAAATTAAATGGAGGCTAAATGTGGGTCAGAAAGTGAGATGGTGGAGTGAGTACATGTTAGTTTTTAGAGCATTGATGGATTTTCATGAGAAAAGTGGTTTCTGGCTCGATTTTACTCTGAGCTTTTTATCAGTAGTCATGTGCTTTTTTTTTGGTGTTCTTTTAAATACTTAAAGATAGTATTTAAATATTTAAATACATGTTTTTATCTAAAAGGCATCCTAAGTGATTCAGACTGGATTCAGACTGGATTCAAACTGGAATTTTCTTAGTAAAGTGAAACAACTGACTTGCTTTATGTATGATTTTTTTTTTTTAATTACTCTTTATTCCCTTAGCTCTTTTGAAGCTTAGGGCAATTTTTACAGTCTGTGAGTCTAGCATTCACTGTGCAAAAGTGCTTTAATTTTTTCTTCTGAAAATAATTGTTATTCCTTTTTCCAAATTCAGATTAACCTTAACAGAACAGTTTCATAACAATAATGACAATTTAAAAAGATCACTTTCATTTAACGTACTGTGGCCTCACACTGAGTGCTTTATGTTACCTTTTTTTGATCTTTGATTCCATGATTCGAATTTGGATATTTAAATGTGAGGATCAGTGATAAACAGACATAGAAGTCAAAGGCAAGAAAGGCATTTTAGTATATGTGATAGGATTAAAGTGTATTTACAGCGGCCAAAGTTACTCGATGTTTCCCCTCATTCCTCATGCTGATTACTGTGCAAAATTGGAATTTTAGAATGTTATGACTAGAGTGAAACTTAGAGATTATTTTATCTAGCCACTTTATAGATGAACAAACTGATAACATGGCTCCTCAGAGGCCACAGTTTACTTAGTGGCAGGTATGGAACGTAGGTCTTTATAAAATATTCTTTACAAAAACTAAGTGGTTTTATTTATAGGTTAAAAGCCTCTTAAACCAAGGTTGAAAATAGTCTGGCACTTTATTCATTTGTCGTCTAGTAAATTTTAATTTTGACTATTAAAAGTTATCTAAATTGGTATAAAATGTTTAGAAGGAATTTTTATTTTGCCATTTGCTAAAATGTAAAAACCGAAAACAGAGTACTCTTTATAATGGAATTATTTGTATTTTTTTATGAAGTAGAGTTGGCCTGTGTTGATGAGTGGATTTTTTCAGAGATCTCTAGATCTTAAAAGTGTATTCAGGTTCTAAGATTTTGTAATTCCTTGGTTTTTCCAAAAATCTTTGCATATTCTGTTAGTGCATAGGGATATTTCACATGTTACAAATTGAAGTTACAATTGACTTATTTTAAGGTGAAAATGACTTTTATTTGAATTGTCTGATAGGTGAAACCTTCTCTCGATGAAGCCTTTGTCATCCAGGAACAGAATGTGGCACTAAATTTCATTGGCTCAAGAGGGGCAAAGCCTGGTGTCACCAAAGAGAAAAGAATTAAATATGCAAAAGAAGTCTTACAAAAAGAAATGCTCCCTCATGTGGGCGTCAGTGATTTTTGTGAGACCAAAAAAGCTTATTTCTTGGGGTATGTTGAATATCGTTTTAAATTTTTTGCCAGGATAGTTTTTCTTAAAATTGAAAATATCAAAGGGGTACCTTGGTGGCTCAGTAGGTTAAGTGTCTGACTCTTTTTCAGCTCTGGTCCTGATCTCACTGTCGTGAGATTGAGTTTCATGTCAGGCTCTGTGCTGATTGTGGAGCCTGCTCTCACTTTCAAAAAAAAAAAAATTTAAAAATATCAGAATGGAGTTTTTTAAAAAGCCATGTTTTCTTTTTGACTTTTTTTTTTGTTATTGTTAAGGTACATGGTTCATAGGTTGCTTTTAGCAGCCTTGGGCAGAAGAGAATTAGACGACAGGGATCACTATGGAAACAAAAGATTGGATCTTGCTGGACCACTACTTGCATTCTTATTCAGAGGGTAAGGAATGAGAGTGATATCAGTTAAAAGTAGGAAGATTTTACTTTAGATTAATCATAGCACTAATGAGGGTCCTAAACTATCTTGGCATCCATGTGAAGTTGGCTGGATTCTCTTGCCACTTGCCCAGATTTTGTTCTACTTCATGTCTGTGAATGTCAAGTTTGTAAGGGCAGTTTATTACTTGTTTACATTTTATTTCTCTGGTAGCTTTATAAATCATTTGCCTTGATTTTCTAAGTACTGATGATACTGGAATTTTTAGTCCTGCTTGTGCATTTTATAAAAACACAAAAGCTGTAAGGAAATCTATCAAAATATTAGCAGTTGTTGTCTCACAGTATTGATGTAATATGGTTTTTATTTTAGTCCTATGTTTTTCCATTTTCTATACTTCCTGTAATGAACATATAACACTTTTATATTCAGAAAAGTTATTATTAAAAACAAAATATGTAAACAATTTAATACAAACAAGATAATATTAGCAATAGTTCTTTCTTTATATTCTGTTATTTAGTGTGTTGTAGATTAGTGTTTTTCATCCTTCTGTTTCACCCTACTAAGGAGCCTCTGACATTTTTTCCCTAGTTGCTCACCTCATGTGTGTTTAGCTACTGTAAGTACATTAGTGCTTTTTATGTAAAAAGTCGTAATGCTTCCCTTCCTGTACTCCAACTCCGGTCACCTCCATCGTGGGCAGAATTGTTCATATTGAGAATGCATGTTGTTGACCTTTACATATTTAAAATACCATTTTATTTGGCAGTATGTTTAAGAATTTGCTTAAAGAAGTGCGGATCTATGCACAGAAGTTTATTGATCGAGGAAAGGATTTTAACTTGGAGTTGGCAATTAAAACAAGGATTATATCTGATGGCCTAAAATATTCTTTAGCTACTGGAAACTGGGGTGACCAAAAGAAAGCCCATCAAGCCAGAGCTGGAGTATCTCAGGTAAGGACATTGACTGTGACTACAGGTTTGATAGGAAAATGTGGGATTAATAGATCTCTTCATTCATTGAATGTAAATTATCTTACTCTTTTTTTCTTAGGTATAATAGCAATGGGGAATATTGAATAATGAAAATGAGATTTTCCTTAATTAGCTGTTAGCATTAATCGAGAGATTAAAGTTTTGGCTTATAGTAAGATAGTTAATATATTTAAAGTAGTGTAGGTGCTAAGACATTAGACGGTCTGCATTAGTGAAATTTTATGTCTTAGAAGCTCCATATTAGAAGTTGACTGGGATGCCTGGGTGGCTCAGTCAGTTAAGCCTCCGACTTCAGCTCAGGTCAGGTCTCACGTTTGTGGGTTCGAACCCTGTGTCAGGCTCTGTGCTGACAGCTAGCTCAGAGCCTGGAGCCTGCTTCCGGTTCTGTGTCTCCTTCTCTCTCTGCCCCTGCCCCTCTCATGCTCTGTCTCTCTCTGTATCAAAAATAAATAAAACATTAAAAAAAATTTTTTTTAAAGTTGACCAAAGTACAGTACAGTGTTGACCTGTGAACAGTGGGGGTTTAGGGGCACCAACTCTTGTGGAACTAACATCCTAGTGGTTGGAGGGGATCATATGCAAAACATTTATGTGGATATGTTAGAGCTGTATATCACATATTTGCCATCCCTGTTATGACGGGCACTTAAGTTATGGGATGAATATTATCCAGGGAAAGGATGGAGAAGGGAGGGATAGGGAGAGTTCGACAGTCTGTTGATATGGGTAAAAATCTGACTTTGCCTCATTCTAGTATTTGCTAAAAGTGTGGTAACACGAGTAACAGAAATGCCCAAACTTTAAAGATTTGCTATTGTTTTCTAGGTGTTAAACCGCCTGACTTTTGCATCTACTCTTTCTCACCTGCGTCGTTTAAATTCTCCTATTGGTAGAGATGGCAAGCTAGCAAAACCACGACAACTGCATAATACATTGTGGGGAATGGTGTGTCCTGCTGAGACCCCAGAGGTAATACACTAGAATTTACATTCAAGACAAAAAGTCTACCTGTAATTATGTAGGGCATATGATTACCTTTAGAAGTAAGTAATATGCTGTGTGGTTTTAGAACTGATATTTTATTTATGATTTTGTCCTTCAAAGGTGAGAGTAAAGCCTGAAATCAAATTGAAGAAAAAATGTTTATGGAAAAGAATTTTGATAGGAATGTTAAATCCATATGAGTAATACTTTGTTTATTTATAGGGCCATGCTGTTGGACTTGTGAAGAATTTAGCCCTGATGGCTTATATTTCAGTTGGATCTCAACCTTCTCCAATTCTGGAATTTTTAGAAGAATGGAGTATGGAAAATTTAGAAGAAATTTCTCCTGCAGCTATTGCTGAGTGTGTATAGATGTGATTTCTTTTTGAAACTATTGTTAATCTTTGGTTATCGCCTAGTATAGAGTTACTAACTACAAAATGCCTTTGATTTCACATTTTAGTGCAACCAAGATTTTTGTTAATGGCTGCTGGGTTGGAATACATAAAGATCCGGAGCAACTTATGAACACCCTAAGGAAGTTGCGGCGACAGATGGACATCATTGTGTCTGAAGTGAGTCTTTAATTAAGAGTGCATGATTCTATGGGATTTCTAATTAAGACCTAACACTAGTGACAGTTTTCTTTACATTGGCATTTCTTTGCTTTCCCTTGAATTGTAGAGTACATTGTCAGAAATCTAGTTGATTTTTTTTTAAAGTTTATTGAGAGAGAGAGAGAGAGAGGGAGAGAGACAGACAGACAGTGTGAGTGGGCTAGGGGAAGAGAGAGAGGGAGAGGGAGAATCCCAAGCAGGCTCCACACTGCCAGCGCAGTCTGACATGGGACTTGAACCCATGAACTGTGAGACCATGACCCAAGCTGAAATCAAGGGCCTGAGCCTCCCAGGTGCCCCATAATAATTATGTTCTTTACTGCAAATTTTCCCCCAGTTTTTGTTTTTTGGAGGGGGAGAGGAGGAGAGGCGGGGAGGGGAGCGAGAGAATCTTAAGCAGGCTCCGTGCCCAGTATTGAGCCCAATGAGAGGCTTGAGATCATGACCTGAGCCAAAATCAAGAGTCACATGTTCTGCTGACTGAGCCAGCAGAGTGCCCTGCCCAAAATATTTTTTATAATTCCTGGGAATAGGGGCCCTGGGTGGCTCAGTTGGTTAAACATCTGACCTCTGCTCAGGTCATGATCTCATGGTTCATAAGTTTGAGCCCCACATTAGGCTTGCTGCTGTCAGCGCAGAGCTCTCTTTGGATCCTTTGTCCTCCTCTTTCTGTCCCTCCCCCACTGTGTGCTCTCTCTCTCTCTCTCAAAAATAAGTAGACCTTAAAACAAAATATGTTTTCTGGGAATATATTTTCAGTGCTGCCCAGTGGAAATCTCATGTGAGCTACACATAGCTATAACAGCCATGTTATATGGACATAGTAGCCATGTTAAAAAAATTAGAAACAGGAGGATAATTTTAATAGTATATTTTATTTGACCTGTTCTATCCAAAGTACTATAATTTCAACATCTAATTAGTAGTTGTAAGAAATTTTATATTCTTTATTTTTATGTGGTACTTTTTTAATAGAAGATAGTTGACACACAATATTACATTGGTTTCAGGTGTATAACATATTGATTCGACAATTCTATGCATTATGCTTACCAGAAATGTAGCTACCATCTGTCACCATACATGCTATTATTTTGCTATTGGCTTATGTTCCCTGCACTGTACCACTTAAAATTTGTTCATTCTATAACTGGAAACCTGTGCTTCCTACTTTCCTTTACCCTTTTTTGCCCATCCTCTGAGCTCCTTCTCGTAACCATCAGTTTGTTTTCTGTATATATGGGTCTGTTTCTGCTTTGTGGTTCTGTTTTTGAAATCCACTGTGTAGTTTATACACGTCGTACACTACAGTGACTCTGAGTTCAGAAAGGCCACATTTCAAGTTCTTAATAGTGACATGTGGCTAGTAACTGCTGTATTGGACAGGTAGATTATAAACCATTTGTCTGACAGGTCAGTGTCAGAAGTCGGGCTTGTTTCTGAGAAAGTATGATCAATGCAAAATGATAACAGGGATGGTTACTGAAAGGTTGCAGGTGAAATCTATGTCATTATCAAAGAGACAAAATAAATTGTTGTATCTAGTGTTTGTGATGACGAAAATATATTTTCTTTATTTTGCTTCATCTTGCATGACATTATTGCCAGATATTGTTCAGCTTTATGATTACCGAAGTTAAATAGTTATTCTTCATAAAGTTTTAAGTTATACTTAGGCTTTTAGTATATTGAACAATGATAAACTAAGATTTGTCCTTTTTTTAAAAGTTTAATTATTTTGAGAGACCATGCATGTGCATGCAAGCGGGGGAGGAGCAGAGAGGGAGAGAGGGCAGTGCTGACGGTGGGGCTGGAACTCAGGAATCATGAAATGATGATTTGAGCCAAAGTCAGGAGTTGGACACTTCACCAACTGAGCCACCCAGCTGTCCCAAGATTTGTCCATTTTATTTGATAATTGTTTGCGCCAGAAATTTATTAGAAATTTTATTGTATTTTTAGCTAAGTCGTAACAATACAGAGAAATTAAAAGTTCATGAGACTGTTTTGTCTTTTTACATCTAGGTTTCTATGATCAGAGATATTCGAGAGCGGGAGATTCGGATCTATACAGATGCAGGCCGTATTTGTAGGCCACTTCTGATTGTGGAAAAACAAAAACTACTTCTAAAGAAGAGACATATTGATCAGTTGAAAGAGAGAGAATATAACAACTACAGGTAAGAACATCCAGTGAGAAAAAATTCCCATACCATAAAATTGACCAGTTTAAAGTATATGGTTTAGTAGTTTTTAGTATATTCATAAGATTGTGCATTTATCACTACTAGCTAATTTCAGAATATTTCATTGCCCCAAAAAGAAACTCTATATAGTCACATTTATTTCTCTTAATTCTTATTATCAAGTAAAGGACTTGTAGGGTTTTGTTAAAGCATAAAAGTCTTTGTGACATGTTAAAGTCTGATAAAAGAAATAACTTCTATAATACAAATTATATAACATGTAATATGAATAATATAGCAAATTACTAAAAAGATGAATCTGCTTTAAAATTTATTTATTTTCTTTAAAAAAAATTTTTTTAATGTTTGTTTATTTTAGAAAGACAGAGTATGAGCAGGGGAGGGGCAGAGAGAGAGGGAGACACAGAATCCGAAGCAGGCTCCAGACTCTGAGCTGTCAGCACAGAGTGCAACAGGGGGCCCGAACCCACAAACTGCGAGATCATGACCTGAGCCGAAGGCAGACACTTAACTGACTGAGCCACACAGGCGCCCCTAAGATTTATTTTTAACAATATTTGTGTATTTTTTATTGTAAAACAATTTCTTTTAATGTGTATAATAAAAATACAGAAAAGCCCCCAATTCATACTCTCCCTTTAAAAAGTAACCATATCCATACACCCGCAAATAGTTCTCTTTAGAACAAAGCGAGACAAACTATTAATAATATACCTATTTTGGAATTCTTTTCTGTATCTGTACATGTAGATAAAAGAATGCTCTTTGTTTTGTTTACTTATCTTAGAGCAGCGGAGGAGTAGAGAGAGAGGGAGAAGGATGATCTGAGGCAGGCTCTTGTTGACAGTAGAGAGCCTGATGCTGGGCTCTAACTCACGAACTGTGAGATCTTGACCTGAGCCAAAGTCGAGGCTTAAGCAGCTGAGCCACCCAGGTGCCCCCATATAGGAATACTCTTTATTAAGCAAGAAGTTTAGTTAAAATACTTCAGTAGATAAGGAAATAAAGTGAATGCTTCTTTTTCTTTTAAAGTTTATTTTTATTTTTAAAGAGTGTGTGAGCAAGGGAGAGGGGCAGGGAGAGAGAAGGAGAGAGAAGGAGAGAGAAGGAGAGAGAGAGAGAGAGAGAGAGAGAGAGAGAGAGAGAGAGAGAGAGAGAATGAATCTTAACCAGGCTCGGTACTCAGCGTGGAGCCAGATGCAGGGCTTGATCCCTCGACTGGGCTCATGACCTGAGGTGAAATCAAGAGTTGGACACTCAACTGACTGAGCCACCCAGGCTCTCCAAAGTGAATTCTTTTTTAGTTGGCAGGACCTTGTGGCCAGTGGGGTAGTAGAATACATTGATACTCTAGAAGAAGAAACAGTGATGCTTGCAATGACTCCAGATGACTTACAGGAGAAAGAAGTCGCTTATTGTTCCACATACACACACTGCGAGATTCATCCATCGATGATTCTTGGTGTCTGTGCATCTATTATTCCCTTTCCTGATCATAACCAGGTTGGTAGCAGTTTTTAACTTCTAGTTTGTGAGGAATTGGGGGGAAGTAGAATACAAATTAGAGATTAATCTGTAGTTTTTCCTAAAGAAAGTGTGTTGATGAAAAGGCCGTGAACTCATATGGAATCAGCATTTAATATGCTTTTTTTGTTGTTGTTTGTTTCACTGTTAGGAGCCATACTTAATTATTCAAATGGTTATCACTTCTCTTTCAGAAAAAAACAGAAACTTTACCAGCCATATTTCTGAGTTATGCAGTACCCTGTAGATCTGTTCCTTTAGAAGCATTAAATTTCCATTGATTCTGCTTTTCATTTCTACCTCTAGTCCCCTCGAAACACATACCAGTCTGCTATGGGTAAGCAGGCTATGGGAGTTTATATCACCAACTTCCATGTTCGTATGGATACACTGGCCCATGTGCTATATTATCCTCAAAAACCACTTGTGACTACACGGTCCATGGAGTATTTGCGATTTAGAGAGCTGCCAGCAGGTATGTTCAGTTTTGTTTTTCAGTCTATTTTTTATTAAAAAATTTTTAATGTTTATTTTTGAGAGAGTGAGAGAAAGTGTGCACACAAGGGGGGGGCGGAGCAGAGAGAGGGGGTCACAGATCTGAAGCAAGCCCCAGGCTCCGAGCTGTCAGCACAGAGCCTGACGAGGAACTGGAACTTACTGGAACTTATGAGCCATAAGAGATCATGACCTGAGCCGAAGTCAGATGCGTAACGACTAAGCTACTTAGGCGCCCCTGTTTTTTACTTTTTAAGATCCTGTCATGCTTAAGTACTTTCTTAGTGCTTGAGAGGGTTAATAAAATACTTATGACACAACCTCTATTCTCTCAGAATTTATAATGTGGGAAACAGCACAAATAGTAAATGGATATGTGGATAGTGTTAGGATGAGGTACAGAGTCCTTTGAAAGCACAGAGTGATGGAAATGATTGATTCCTGTTGGAAATCTAGAGCCAGTTTCATGGGGGAGGTGGCATTTTAGACTAGCGTATAGTTTGATAAAAGGGTATTTGAATTTGAGAGGTGATTTGAGGAAGGGCTTAGATGCATGAGTGTATGAGATATGGAACAGTTAGTAGTCATGGCTCCTTAGTATAACTGGTGTGTAAATGCACAGGAGTGCACTTTGGTCTCATAGTATGGAGAGAGCAGGTTGGATTTTGAGAATGAAGACCCATCCAGCTTTTTGGAGCAAGGGTGAAATACAATTAGAGATTTGTTTTGAGGGGTGTGTGTGTGTGTGTGTGTGCGCCTGGGTGGCACGGTTAAGCATCTGACTCTTGATCTCAGCTCAGGTCTTTAGCTCAGGGTCATGAATTCAAGCTCCACATTGGCTCCACCCTGGGCATGGAGCCTACTTAAAAAAAATAAAAAAAAGACATTTATTTTAGGAGTAGCATTCTGGCAGTTGATGCAGATTCCAGTTAGATATGGTATTGGAAGAAGATAATTTAGAGGTTTTTGCAGTGGTCTGAGAATTGGTAAGGTCCTTAAGAAATGAAGAGTAGGGGATGAGATGCCTGTTGGAACATCCTCGATGGGACTTGGAAATATTGGGAGAAATATTATTGGAGATATTGTTGGTGTTTGTGGCTTGGGTGATCAAGAAGAGAGGGGTACTCTTAATAAGAATGGGAGCAGATTAGAAGGAAAATGTTTTAGAGGTAAGATAATAGGTTCAGTTTACAGCATGTTGATTTTGAGTTGCTGCCCTAACATCTAAGAAAAGATTTTCCAACAGTGAGTTGCAAATGTGATTTGAAAGAAGCTCATATCTGGAGCTGTGAAATTTTTGGTATATTAGTGATAGGTATAGATTGTCATGAAATTGCTGAGGGGAAATTCAGTGTGAGAATAAAGTCAGAGACAGAGCTTTAGGCACCAGGAAAAGAAATCAGAAGAAATTTGAGATGTAGCTGCTGATAAGGAGAATCAGGAGTTTGCAGGAAGAGATTTTTGTGTTTTATGAAGTTTATTTATCTTGAGAGAGCATACGCAGGATAGGGGCAGAGAGGGAGGGAGAGAGAATCCCAAGCAGGCTTTGGGCTGTGAGCATGGAGTCTGACATGGGGCTCGATCCTGTGAACTGAGATCATGGCCTGAGCTGAAATCAAGAGTTGGATGCTTAACTGACAGCCGCCCAGGCGCCTCTGCAGGAGGAGCTCCCTAAGGAATCTGGGCAGTAGGTGAAATGGTGCAGGGAAGTCAGAAGGGCAGAAGAGAGTTGAGTAGTAAAGGAGACAGCATAATTCTTTGCCATAATTGTTTTCTTACCTTATGATGAACAGGATTTTGGCTCTAACTGTGGGTAACATTATTTAGTAGAGTTGCTTTGTGAGTAGTGGCCTTAAATCATTAACTGTACTAGGGGATTTAGTATTTTGATAGCAGATTCTCATAGGTCAGAATGATTTATTTTCAAAGTCTTCCGTAAGGGGTTACCCTTGTCTGGGAAACAGTCTGTTAGCTGGTGTCCAGTATGCGCATATCTTTGGGGTATGCTTGTAGTGTTGTGCTTTCTTCATTTATATGATGGTTTCTTTATGGCTGGAGAAGAAAAATAGGTAAAGGATTGGATTTGAAATGTTCTTTTGGTACACGTATGAAGTGGTGAAGGTATGTCTGGTAGGGACTACAAGCCTTTCTTTTTTTTTTTTTTTAAATGTTTATTTTTGAGAGACCGAGTATGAGCAGAGGGAGGGGCAGAGAGAGAGGGAGACACAGAATCTGAAACAGGCTCCAGGCTCCGAGCTGTCAGCACAAAGCCTGATGAGGGGCTCTGAATTGTTAATATCATGACCTGAGCCAGAAATGACAGACACTTAACTGTGTGAGCCACCCAGTTGCCCCTGCTCCATATTTAAATACACAAACCCATCAAGGTGCTCAGAAGAACAAATACCCTCTTATTAGAATGTTTCTTTTCCCTTAGAGAGCAGTCAAGGTTATAACTAACACAAAGTGTTTAGTGTTAACTTTTAAAGAAAATTTTATTTAAAAATTTATTTTTTGTTTAAATGTTTATTTTTGAGAGAGAGAGTATGAGCAGGGGAGGAGCAAAGAGAGACACATAGCATCTGAAGCAGGCTCCAGGATCTGAGCTGTAAACACAGAGCCCAATGTAGGGCTCGAACTCACAAACTGAGATCATGACCCAAGTTGAAGTTGGACACCCAGCTAAATGACTGAGCCACTCAGGTACCCACCCCTAAAATTTATTTTTAAGAGAGAGAATGAACTGGGGAGGGGCAGAGAGAGAGGGAGATTGAGAATCCCAAGCAGGCTCTGTGCCACCAGTACAAAGCCTGACCCAGGCTCACAAACTGTGAGATCCACACTGTGATCATGACCTGAGCCAAAATCAACAGTCAGATACTTAATCAACTGAGCCACCCAGGCTCACCAGTGGTACCGTTTAGACAGGGCTGTAACCTCCGATTCCTACAGGATTAGGCAGGATTGGTGAGTAGTCAGTGAGTTAGAGGCTTGCCTTTCCACTGGGGTTAGCCCATAACTTCAGCTATGGTTGTGATGTATATAAGTGGGCCCAGTGATGTCAGATCTGATATTTCAAGAAAAGTTTGAAATCTAAGCTTTTGACTTTACTTTTCAAAGTGTTAGGAATGGATTCAAGTTAAAAACAAAACTCCAGAATCTGCTGCCTTAGGCCAGTACATTTAAGAAAGCCAGCAGGGGGCGCCTGGGTGGCTCAGTCGGTTAGGCCTCCGACTTCAGCTCAGGTCAGATCTCACATTCTTGGGTTCGAGCCCCGCGTCAGGCTCTGTGCTGACAGCTAGCTCAGAGCCTGGAGCCTGCTTTCGGTTCTGCATCTCCTTCTCTCTCTCTGCCCCTCCCCCTCTCATGCTCTGTCTCTCTCTGTATCAAAAATAAATAAAATATTAAAAAATTAAAAAAAAAAAAAAAGAAAGCCAGCAGAGGGGCACCTGGGTGGCTCAGTTGGTTAAGCGTCCGACTTCAGCTTAGGTCATGATCTCAGTTTGTGGGTTTGAGCCTCGTGTCAGGCTCTGTGCTGACAGCTAGCTCAGAGCCTGGAGCCTGTCTTTGGATTCTGTATCTCCCTCTCTCTGACCCTTCCCTGTTCGCGCTATCTCTCTCTGTCTCTTTATTTATATTTATATTTTTTGTCTTTATTTTTATGAATAAAATAACATAAAAAAAAGAAAAGCCAGCAGAGAGCTTTCTGTGGCAGAGCAGCCAGAGCTTTTAAGGGGCAAATGTTATCAGGGAGGAGGGCCTGCCCTTTGCACATATCTCTTTCTCCAAATCTGTTTGTGCCTCTGGTTGGGAATTACTGGGAATAAGAGACTTGGAAGGGAGGAGTATATCTTCAGTGTCCCAGACCCAGACCAGGAGTACCGCCACCCCTTACCCTGCATCCTCCTCCTTAAAACTAGTGCACCCCTGCTGTACACATAAAGGAGTAAATGAATGGTGTGCCTTCTCATGAGGGGTGGGGTGCTTTCTGAAAGTTGAATTTAGCTTTAGGGAAGCAAATATAAACATTTAATTCAGAATTCAGATAACCAAAACATTCAGTTATCCAGATTTAGTTGCTTTGTATTCTGTAGCCATAGTCTTTTACTCCACATTTGAAATATTTAAATCAAGATATGTTAACCATAGCTTTAGAGTTGAGTGTATTTTAATTTTTAGAAAATCTGTAGTGGAATCAAAGAAAGTTGTTTCTGGAGAGGATTCTGTAAAGTCTGGTGCCTATCTAATAGTGAAGAAATTTTCATTGGTAGTATTAAAGAAGCTACAAAAGAATAATTTGACTACTTTGAAAAGTAAGATTGGCAAGATTGAAACCATAGAAGTTATAGAAGACAGTGGAGAGAAGAGGATTTGCTTTTGTAACTTTTGATCATGATACAGTTGATAAAGTTGTTCAGAAATATTCACTGCTAATGGGAGTAATTGTGAAGTGGTAAAGGCCCTTTCTAAACCAGAAATACAGTCTTCTGGATCGCAGAGAGGCCTGGAGGTGCATCTGGCAACTTCACGGGTCATGGAGGAAACTTTGGAGCTAGTGGTGACTTGGTGGAAGAGGAGGCTCTGGTTGTGGAGGTGAAGGCAGCAGAGGCAGTTATAGAGGAGGTGAGTGTGGTGTCTGTAGCGGTGGGCCAGGTGATAGGCCTGGTATTGTTGGACCAGGAGGGTATGGAAACCAAGGAGGTGGATATAGTGGTGGTGGTGGAAGATCCGATGGTTATGATGAAAGAGGAAATTTCAGAGGTGGTCACTGTGGTGGTGGTGGGAACTAATGGTTTTGGAAATTGTAGTCGACAACGGCAGTAAAATTATGGACCCATGAAGTGGGGCAATTTCGTTGGAATAAGCTTGGGCAATCCCTATGGTGGTGGTTATGGATCTAGTGGTGCAAGTGATGGATGTGGTAGCAGAAAGTTCTAAAATAATCTCAGAAGAAAAGGGCTATAGTTCTTAGCAGTGGAGGGAGCAAGGAGTTGTCAGGAAAGCTGCAGGTTACTTTGAGATATTTGTCCCAAATGCATTAGAGCAACTGTGAAAATCTGCCACAGAAGGAGCAGTGATCCATAGTGAGAAAAGTTACTGCAGCTTAAATAGGAAACTTTTCTTATTTAGGACTATCCTAGCCACAGCTTGCAAAAAGTGCAGCTATTGCTTGATGGAAGGTAGTGTCAATTAGACATACATTCCTGCCCCACCCCACTTTTTTAAAGATTGTGTTTTTAATCTCTACACCCAGTGTGGGGCTGAACTCATGACCCTGAGATCAAGAGTCACATGCTCTGCTGATGGAGCCAGCCAGACACCCCTGGGTGTACATTTCTGAGGTCTTTTATCCACTAGCGCTTTGTCTTTTTTTTGTTGTCATTTTCTTTTTTCTTTACATCAGGTATATTGCCCTATAAATTATGGTAGTGGTATTTATGGTTGGAATAAAAAATTAGGGAATTTTTAACTTTTCAAAAAAGATAAAGGAAAGGAACAATTTTTGTTTCCTAGATAATACTGTATGCTTTTACACGCACTACAGGTATCAACTCCATCGTGGCTATTGCATCGTACACTGGATATAATCAAGAGGACTCTGTTATCATGAATCGTTCTGCTGTAGACAGAGGCTTTTTCAGGTCAGCGATTTACAACAGTTGTTCTAACATTAATATTTTAATCAAAAAAAGTTTCTTAAAGATGGGTTTGGCTTTTATGTATCCAGACTTTTGGTGGTTTTGAAGATCAGGCCACAAGAAATTTTGATCTGACAGCAGAAAAATTTTTGTTAAGATATTTAATCTTTTGCCTCCATTCATGAAGCTTTGTGGATATTTGGCAGGCACATACTGTTGTATGGTATGGATGCCTATATAGTGTAGAGGGTGGTGAAGTCATTGCCCAACTCCAGAAAACAGGAGGCCTGGTTGATGGTCATGAATGACTGAAGACACTAATTCTTGTGTCTCAGGATTTTCAGATGTTAATATTTTGAGACCCCACCTCCCACACTCTTTTTTGGTAAGCAAAGACATCTTTGCATTTAGATAATATAGAAACATCTAAAGAAGTAAATATAAACCTGTAATCTCAGGATCGATAAATAACTACTATTAAAATTATAGTGTGTTTTTTTCAATCTTTTAATTATGCTTCAGTTATTGGCAGATAATCTCAAATGCATGGCATATGAAGATTGGTTAAAAACTGGGAATTTAGAAGATGGCTTTTTTCTGTTTAGTTTTAGAAAATAGCACCAGGATCAGAGGGTAGACATGATAGCTTCGTATCATAAGCTTCTCACTAGAAATATTGGAGCAGATCCTATGTGACCATCTCTGAGGGATATTATGGAAGGGATTCCTATTTCAGATAGGAGGTTGGATTTAATGACCTTAGGTCCTTCTCTGCTCACATATAATCCAGCCATGTGAGGAATATGGGTCAGATGCTACATGTGTGGCCCATGTAATAGCATTTAGGACTTAACTTTGACCCTTAGTACAGCTAATTCTTGTCTTAGATTCATGGTTTAAATTGTCTCCCAAATATCATAATTAAGTAAAAATTATTGGTATGTTCTAAGCCTTTTTATAAAAGGAATTAGAAATTATCTTTACTACCATGTGTTTTAGGTCTGTTTTCTATCGATCATATAAAGAACAGGAATCTAAAAAAGGATTTGATCAAGAAGAAGTTTTTGAGAAGCCAACCCGTGAAACATGCCAAGGTAAGTGATACTGATGTTTAAATTTTGGAATTTTATTTTTTAAAATTTTATTGTTTTATTAATGTTTATTTTTGAGAGAGAGGGAGAGACAGAGTGCGAGTGGGGGAAGGGGCAGAGAGAGAGGGAGACCCAGAGTCTGAAGCAGGCTCCACGCTCTGAGCTGTCAGCACAGAGCCCAGTGTGGGGCTTGAACTCAGGAGCTTATGACCTGAGCCAAAGTCGGATGCTTAACCAACTGAGCCACCTAGGCACCCCTAAATTATGGAATTTAAAGTTAGTTCACTTACCATTGCTGTCCTAAATAACTTTTCTTCCTCCCCTGAGCCCCCCCTCAATACGTGGGAGTGTGTTTTCATGTTATTCTTAGCTCATATATAAGAAAATATGTCTTTCATATATATGAAAATATGTGTTTGCCAAAAGTCTTTGCACATAAGAGCTGGCTTGTTATAGTCCTTCCATCCCGGTAGATGCTGCATTGAAGAGGGTATTTAGGCGATCAGAGAGGTCATGAAATTTCATATAATACACTACAGCCCCACTCCTGCTTGTGCTGCGAGCTGTCCCTCAGTTTGTGTGTTAGGGGACTCCCTCCCCTCTCCACATTGTGGTGGGACCATATTTGTGTAGCCACAATACTTGTGCACATTTAACAGATAAATGAGAGGATACCTAGCACTTTTTTGTTTCTTCTAGAAAACTCAAACGTTTATTTTCTAGTTATTATTTTCACAGACACTTAAAAACTGTGTGTGCAGTGGAATGGATGGGATGCCCCAGGGAAATGGGGCATCTCTGCCACAGTTTTGACTTCTGATGGTATTGTGTGAAGTAAACGGTGTTTTATTTTTTAAATCCTCTATTATTCCATTTCCTGTGGTTGGTTCTGTGTAGTAGTGAATTGATGTCCATTGAGTTAAGATTTCCATAAGATGAAATTAAAAGTTGCTGTGGGAGGATGGGTGTTAGAGGGCATAGATATTTTTTTCCTCCTTCTCACGTAAAAAAAGAGATGAGCAGATGGCAACGCCCTTATCCAAAGTCACCAGCAAATAGTCTGATTTTCCAGTACTTAGTCCGGTGCCTTTTAAAAATTATGATAAAGATTCCTATGAACTTCTCTCTGACTTGGAAATGATTTATATATTTGGTTTTGAATCTTTTGGGGGGATTCTGTGACGTTGTAAATACTTTTCTATATAATCGTAGCGTTTCAGAAAATTCCATGTCTGTTTCCTCATAGGTATGAGGCATGCCATTTATGACAAGCTGGATGATGATGGTCTGATAGCTCCTGGAGTCCGTGTGTCAGGAGATGATGTTATTATAGGCAAAACAGTCACTTTGCCTGAAAATGAAGATGAATTGGAGGGCACGAATAGACGCTATACCAAGAGAGACTGTAGCACATTCCTTAGAACTAGTGAGACGGGCATTGTGGATCAGGTTATGGTAACTCTCAACCAGGAAGGATATAAGTTTTGTAAAATAAGGGTGAGTATAGCTTTGTCATACTTGTATGTTTATATAGAGTAACCAGTTTGACTGAACTAACATCTTCTTATATGAATTCAGGTCCGCTCTGTTAGAATTCCACAGATTGGAGACAAATTTGCTAGTCGACATGGTCAAAAGGGTACTTGTGGTATTCAGTATAGACAGGAGGTGAGTGTCTTTTATCTCCCTGACCCCAACCCAAAGTTCTTAACATTTTATTAAAATTTGCTTTAATTTAAAAGTACAAAGATGAGAAAGGCTTAATTTTTTTAGTGTTAAATAAGTATATTATATGAAATTACCATGTTGAGCAGAATTGTGGGCATAGAAAACTTCGGGGGGTGGGTGTCAGTTTTAGTTTTGTAGTTAAGAGAGTTAAGTTTGTCTCCTTTTAAAAATTCCTGTATAGGATATGCCTTTCACCTGTGAAGGTATCACCCCTGACATCATCATAAACCCCCATGCCATCCCCTCTCGGATGACTATTGGTCACTTGATTGAATGTCTTCAAGGGAAGGTAAGAGATTTTCTTTAAAAATAAATGTTCCAAACTAATGTTTCTTCCAAAATAATGATACGTGATTTCTCGCATATTTGAGTTTGGGATTCTTTGTTGGAAAAGCCAGTATGATACTTACTTTTCTGCTTTTAGATTGGTTATGATTTATCTTCCTGGCAAAAATTTGTGAAGTTTTGGCTAAGTCAGAATTTTTGTATAATTTACTACATCCAACCTCTACATACGTACATGGTTATCCTTTTGACTGGATCTTTTCTATAGATGAAGAGTTAATTCATTGGGGGTCAGTTCAGTGTCCACTTAATAATTTTATAGCTATATTATTAGCTACTTGTGCCTCTGTCAGTGGAGATTTTCTTACTTTAAGTATCTTGTTAAGGTGGAGTGGCTATAGCCTAACACATGGGTGACTTGGTTTTAGGGCATTAAAATGTCATTTTCTTGGAGCCATAGTTGGGAGTCTCATTCTTTTTGTATCTGGTCTCATGTATAGCTTTCTTTTTAAAGGCTTATAATTGAATTGTTTTAATCTTAAAGACTTTAAAGGAGAGACCAAAGGATGCAGCTTTTTAAAGACTTTTTATTTTAATAAAGGTATCAGCTAACAAGGGTGAAATTGGTGATGCCACTCCATTTAATGATGCTGTTAATGTGCAGAAGATTTCTAATCTATTATCTGATTATGGCTACCATCTCAGAGGAAATGAGGTACGTTTGCTCTTACATTAGTCGTCATGTTTGTTCTGTTTTGTATGTGTGTACTTTCGTTCTTAAAAAAAAACCCCTCTTACTGAAGTATGGCACGTACTTTATGTACACAAGTCATAAATGTACACCTAGATGAATTTATTTTACACAAAGTGAACACACCTTGTGTGACTTGGCACCTAGACCTCAGAATTACCAGAACCCTTTTAGGCCTAGATGCCCCCTCATGTCTTCTTCCAGTTACTACCTTCCCACCCAACCCCAAGGTAAACAGTCTCTTGAACTTTTATTAGTTTTATCTTTTGAATTTCATATAAAGGAAATCATACAGTATGTGCATGTATATTTAGTATTTTAAGTTTGTACTTCAAAATTTGTTTCAGGTCCTGTACAATGGGTTCACTGGTCGAAAAATCACATCACAGATTTTTATTGGTCCCACATATTATCAGCGTTTGAAGCATATGGTGGATGATAAGATTCATTCTCGTGCCAGGGGACCTATTCAGATCCTTAACAGACAGCCCATGGAGGGTAGATCTCGGTAAGAGAGCTGCATCACCACTATTGTTATTTATTTATCTTTTAAAAATTTTATTTTTAAGGCGAGGAGGGACAGAGAGAGAGAGAGAGAGAGAGAGAGAACCTTAAGCAGGCCCTGCATGCAGGGCTTGAACAGTGAGATCATGACCTGATCCAAAATCAAGAGTCAGATGCTCAGCCAACTGAGCCATGCAGGTGCTCCCATTGTTGTTATTATTTTTAAAAAATAATACCTACCAATTCTTGATTATTTTTAAGCAAAGCCCAGACATCAGTGTCTTCTGTAAATGTATTTCAGTATATATTTACAAAAGAGTGGTTCTCAAATTCCTTGGATTTAGTACCTCAAAGAATGTTGAGTTGTAGTTATTGATGTTAATTAATCATGTTACAAGTTAAAACTAAGATATAGAATATGTATTAAAAAATAACACGAATAAGCCCATGATACATAAAAAAATAACATTAACATTAAAATTTAAAAAAATATTTTAAGTATTTGAGAGAAAGAGCCTGTGCATTTGCACATGTGCATGTGGCAGAGGAGTAGAGGGAGGAGGAGAGAGAATCCCAAGCAGGTTCCGTGCTGTCAGTGCTGAGCCTGACACAAGGCTCGATCCCACAAACTGTGATCCTCAACGGACTGAGCCACCAGGTGCCCCTGACAATGTTTTTAATGGAAAATATATTTTCCAAATAAATTTGGTAATGAGTGATACTGATTTACCATTTTGGAAGTCTTTTTAATGAGCTGATTTACTAGAAGACAACAGGATTCTTCTGTCTGCTTCTGCATTCATTTCCTTGCAATATTTTATTTTTTGTATTTAAGTATACAAGGAATATCCTACTCCACATAGATATGTGGTTGGAAAAGGAATATTTTAATAACATCTTCAGGTGACTTGCATATTGTTTTGATGCTACATCAAAATGACAGGTTGTAATTTCTTAAAGGCTAGTTATGATGTAGAATCTGAAACCAACTAGAGAGTCTTTTGTATTCATTATATTATCCACAGGCTTGTCTTGCACTTTGAATGTATCTTTCTTTTACACACGTATAATTTTGTAGCACTGTAATTGGCTATTTGGAAAACAGTGGTTTATGTTGACGTATGTATCCAAAAATAGTTCACATTTATAGTGGGTTCACCAGTGTTATTGGAAGTATATTATTGGGACACTATCAAAGCCATAATGTTGAATAGAAGTTTTCTAAAATTTTAATTTTTGAAAGCTCAAAATCTTAATCATTTTCAATAAATTGTTTTCCTTTAAGTGAAAGACTTACTATTTTTGTTGATTTTCCAAAAAATGTCAAATATCTAAGTCTGAATTCACATAGTTGGTATTCTCAGTATTGATGAGTTAACATAATTGCTGTCTGCTCTTTTTTCAAGATACTCCCATGAGAAAAGTGATGAGTTTAGAACTGTGCAAGGATTTTTCTTCAAGCATCCTCAGTATTGAAAAGAAGTGCTTTAAAACTTACCATTAGATCACAGAATATTAAAAATGTGTACTTTCAAGAGTCAGGGTTAAATAAAACTTTTTACAGTTTCATTAATGACATTCTTGGATAAAACTGGCTTTTCCCTCCTCCCTCCACAGTGCAGACTATGACTGCTGCTAGGAAGTTTGGTTTCCCTGCCTGGACTTGTGTCCAGCGGTTTTACTCCATGTCTTTTGCAGCCTTCTCAGTGCAGATGTCAACAAAGTGAAAGAAATAATGTATTATAAAAATAGTTTTCACCCTCACTGGTCCATGGACCACACCCAGACAACTTCTTCAAAAGATTAGAACACTAACCTAATTGCAGTAACATTGACTCTTGATCAGCACAGGTTTGAACTGTGCAGGCCCACTTACGCACGGATTTTTTTTTTTTTTTAATGTAGTATTGTAAATGTACTTAACATTTTTTTCTTCTAGGTTTATTGTAAAAATACATATGTAAAATATGTGTTGACTGTTTATTGGTAAGGCTTCCAGTCAGCAGTAGGTTATTAGTAAGGTTTTTGGGGAATCAAAAGTTATATGCAGATTTTTGACTCTGGGGGAAAATCAGTGCCCCATACTCCTGCATTGTTCAAGGGTCACCTCTACCTTTATGTTTAGTGTCCAATGTTCACATTTTCCTGACTGAAAAATTTTTTTAAAAATTTGATTTTAATCAAGAGACAAGTCTTGCTTTGCAGTTGATTGATCTAAAAAATTTTTAATGTTTATTTTTGATGGGGGGGTACTACAAGCAGAGGAGGAGCAGAGAGAGAGAGAGAGAGACACAGCATCCAAAGCAGGCTCCAGGCTCTGAGCTGTCAGCAGAGAGCCTGATGTGGGTCCCAAACCTACAAACTGTGGATCATGACATGAGCCAAAGTCAGACACTTAACCAATTGAGCCATCCATGCATCCCTAAAGTGTTTTTTCATTTAAATCTACAGATTGTCTTCCAGCTTTTTTCCCTTGTGGTTTATCTGTCGAAGAAATTGGATTATTTGTCCTGGAGTGTTTCCCACACTCTGGATTTTGCTGATTGCATTCTTGGGCTGTATATTCCTTTCTTGGAAATCGTGAATTAGATTTTAAGCTTTAATATGAAGGGTTGTATTCTTGTGCAGTAATATTGCATAGGTGTGGTACTGTAGATTTCTAGCATCTATCTGGTTGTATTAGTGAATTTAGCAGCTATTAATGATTGACGCTTTTAACTGGATAGAGACTAATAGAGACTACAGGTTGATGAGGTTCTAAATATATCATTTCTTAATAGTTGGAATAGTTCTGTACAGAGAAGCCTTGTTTCCTCAGTTGGTTACCTGGTGACATAGTGCATAAAGGCACGTTAAGTGCTTCATTCTTTCTCTTTTTCAAAATATTTTTGAAATATTTAACCAGTTTTCAAAATAATGAGTTGGTTCATTCATCCTCCAAGGTTGACCGATGAATTATTTTTTGGTAATATTAGAAAATCATTGGTTTTGTGTTTTTTGCATATGAGGAGTGTTAAGAACTTTTTGGCCATGTGAACAATGTATTTCGTTTCACTTCCACATTGGGGAAACCGTAGTTTTACCAACATAACATTTATCATTTCAGGCTTGATTGCCTGGGAGACTCATTCATGGAGAAGCTGTTTTATTTAGAAAGTCAGGGTGGTGTTGGTAATAGAAAATAAGTACAAAATTATCTGTTTGTTCCTTAACAGTGATGGTGGCCTGCGTTTCGGAGAAATGGAACGAGACTGTCAGATTGCTCACGGAGCAGCCCAGTTTCTAAGGGAGCGGTTGTTTGAGGCATCAGATCCCTATCAGGTTCATGTTTGCAATCTGTGTGGAATCATGGCGATTGCTAACACGAGGACCCACACGTATGAATGCCGGGGCTGTCGCAATAAAACCCAGGTGTGTAGGCTTTTCTGGCGATTGATACTTTTCTAGGATCTAACTGTGTTGGTCTAATCATCCAGGCAGGTTCAGTGTGATGGAACAGATTGGCATTTTCACAATTTTGATTAACATTTCCATAAGATTCCTAGTTTTACATGAAGAATTATTTGATTTTTCTAAAAACCAGTGTATCATCTTTTGGAAATAAGGACTTGTACAAGGAATTTTATTAAACATTTTAAGTTAAGGAATTTTTTTAAAAAACCTTTTGAGAAGGGTGACTAGAAATGTCTGGCAGAAAGGCTGAAATACCAAGCTTCTCAACCCAAGGTAGCAGGAGGAGTGTTACCAGCCTGCTCCCTCATTTACCCTCCACAGTACCAAGTCCTGACACTTTCTGGGGGTGGGTAAATGGGGTCCCTTCAAATAGAGTTTTGCTCACTACCTTCTTTTTCTCTCCCGCCAGATTTCTTTGGTGCGAATGCCTTATGCGTGCAAACTGTTGTTTCAAGAACTTATGTCTATGAGTATTGCACCTCGAATGATGAGTGTGTAGCTGTTTTGAAGGAGCCTCAAGATGCTTGTAAATATTTGTTTTGTTTTTACAGTATGACTTAAAAAATGTACTGCATTGTGAGATAAGGCATTTTATTGATTTTAATTAGCATGCTTTTCTTCTGTAAATAATAAATTTTTGTAGACAGTCTTGACGTGTTATCTTTACTTTGGAGTTTCCTCTATGTAAACCAGTGAATATAAAGCGTTAGTGGGCTGGATGAAAAGAAACTGGGTATTGGGCAAGCACCGGTTATTACAGCAGGTCCTGCTGTAGTTAATCCAGGACTACGGATAGTGATGCGCACTAATACATTCTGCAGGGTTATAGGTCAGCACCTTCACCTGTTTGGAAAGAGAAAAAGATGAAAATTAGAAAGTCAACCGCATCCATATCTGTAACTAATTTGCAGGTACTTCAGTGTTTCCAAATATGAGGATAAAGGATGTATGAGTGAGTATAAATGATACGATGGATGCTCTTTGGAATCTGGGCCCTGTGATGTTTGTTGTACTGGTCTGTGCATAAGAGGTGGACCTTATTACAGAAGTGGAAGTTTCACAAACGAGCAAGTAGAGAACTAGAGAGGCTTTCAATCAGTATCTCAAGTGGAGGAATAATTAGTGGCAGAGCGGACACATCACCTGGTTTTACACATCTTGGCCAAAGAGAATCTGCCCGAACACGTTTACTTGATACTTCGTCCTTCCTTACCACAGGAGTGAGCGGCAGTGGGATGGTATGGCGGATGCTGATAATTTTATTTTTGGGTTAAGAAAAAGCCAGTTCAGACATCAGTTTATTAGAGCTATAGAAATATAAAGGAGCACCGCTCTGATGCCTCCAGGAGATTGATGGTGAAGTGGGTGGAGGCAGCTAGAGCTGGGTACTTGTCATTCTACTTCCTCTTCTGGCCTTTTCTCATAACATTTCAAAGAATTGCCCACCTCATTTACGTTTAATGTGTTTTGAGAGAGCGAGAGAGCGAGAGATACACAGAATCTGAAGACAGGCTCCAGGCTCTGAGTTAGCTGTTAGCACAGAGCCTGATGTGGGGCTTGAACCCACGATTTGTGAGATCATGACCTGAGCCGAAGTCCGACACTTAACCGACTGAGCCACCCAGGTGCCCCACAATCATTTATTTTTAAGTGGAAGTTTAAACATAGTCCCAACACCAAGGAAAAACGCCATGTGGATAGAAAGTTATGGGAAATAGAAGTCACTCAATTCAAGTTTGAGTTTTGAGTCTTACATGTAAGATCAGGTGAAGCACCTAACATTAGCATTCCATTAACTGTCCAGATGTTCTTTTAGAGCTGTGGGCTCTTAAGTTTCGATGGCACCCTTTTGTGGATCATGGACATACAGATTTCAGTAAGAGCTATGTCTGATGCTTTCATCCTTGGTTCTGTTCTTTATTAAACAAAGCACTAGCCTTTTAAAAATGGTTGTAAGATTTATTACTTACCTTTTTTTATTGGTATTTCATGTAAGGCATCAACCACTGTAATTTTTGCTGATGCTGAAGCCTGTCCTTGGGAATTGGATGCATGGCACTCATATTCTCCAGCATCTTCCTTACTCAGAGGAGATACCTGTGAAAGAAAAAGGAGGTTTAGTTCCTCTATGGCAGTCCTCTCTTCTCAGCGGCTTCGGGTCATTAAGAAATAAGATGAATAGTAAAGATACTGCTAGAAATAGCACCAGGGCTCTGGTGGGAGACTCAGCTGCTCTGTGTGTGCTGCCAGGAGGATTCACGCTCTGAGGACACACCATGGACAACTTCTGATCACACTGCAGAGGTAAAGAACTGTTCAACAGGTACACATACTAGTTGGAGGAAAACCTTGATAGAGCATAGAAGTAGTATCTAGGAGTATCACAGGTCAGATTAAACAGTTGAGTAATGTTTGGGGCATTTAGTTTCCTGGGAGGATTTTGCTTTGAATTTTTTTCCCTTTTTTTTAAAAATGTAAGGGGCGCCTGGGTGGCTCAGTCGGTTAAGCCTCCGGCTTCGGCTCAGGTCAGATCTCACGTTCGTGGGTTCGAGCCCCGCGTCGGGCTCTGTGCTGACAGCTAGCTCAGAGCCTGGAGCCTGCTTCCGGTTCTGTGTCTCCTTCTCTCTCTCTGCCCCTCCCTCTCTCATGCTCGGTCTCTCTCTGTATCAAAAATAAATACAACATTAAAAAAAAAAAAAAAAAATGTAAGCTCTAGGCCGACCATGGGGCTTGAACTCATGACCCAGAGATCAAGAGTCATATACTCTACTGATTCAGCCAGCCAGGCACCCCTGCTTTGAATTCTTAAGAGAAAAAATTAGTTCTCATTTATTTGTTGGTTATTTCCAAAACATTCAACAAACCTCAACTCTTCTTTTTTTTCAGTTCCCCCTGGAAGAGGACTAGCAGTCTCCTGGTAGGGCTGTTCCCAAGGCGATAGCAGGGCCAAGTCTTTCAGCCTGGGCAGGATGGCTGGCGCCTGGGCCAGCTTTGCAGTGTCTAATCCTAAGAATGAAATCCTCACCAGCTCTTTGTACTCACCAGCACCCAGCCAGTGACTTCATGCTTTTCTGGGCCACCCCGGGTCTGAATAGCCAGGTTGTCCCGGTCACCAGGCAAGAGTTCTGTCCTCTGAACTCCATAGTTACCCCTTTTTACCTGCAAAAACAGAAGGAAATAACTGTTGAGTTTTCTGCACTGAATTATCAACTTGGAACATTACCAACATTCTTAAAATTATACAGGGCATACATCAGACTTTCTAATTGGATTAAACTCAACAATTTTCATATTACTCTTTCCTGAATACTTAAATAGATCTTCTGTTATTTCCTCCAGTAAGTTTCCCTCTATATTTTATTTTTAAATGTTTATTTTTGAAGAGAGCGGCAGAGTGTGAGTGAGGGAGGGGCAGAGTGAGGGAGACATAGAATCTGAATGGGCTCCAGGCTCTGAGCTGTCAGCACAGAGCCCGACGCAGGGCTCGAACTCGGGAACGGTGAGATCTGACCTGAGCATAAGACGGAAGCTTAACTCGCTGAGCCACCCAGGCGCCTCTTTGGATTTTTATTTTTCTGTATGCTTGGGGAATATACACTGTCATACTTGCCTGCCACTGGCTACCATCATTCACTTGTGCCCTCGTAATTCTGTTTTTCTTTGCTGAGCTTTTTCTTGCTTGCTTTCTTGTTTGACAAACTGCATCACCAAGTGCTACGTTTGATTCTTGGGACCTTATGTAGGAGCCCAGGTCTTGCAACCGCCATAAAAATGGAAAATGGCCAATACCATTCCTTTTGTTCTGAGCGCTAAGGTTCACCAAAGGATTTACTAAAGACCTGAAAAACGCTGCCTACCCCGAGCGTGTCATGACGAGAACAGGGATGGGTTAAGACATGCACCTTCCTTGGTTTGAGGGCAACAGTGAATGCGGTCCTAATTTTTCCCCTCCTTAACTGTGTTCTTTATATAAATTCTGAAAAATACATAAATATGTGAAAAAGTAAAATTTACTTATAATCCTGTGCATATACAAGTAGCATAAATTTCTAGAAGTGGAATTGCTGAGTTAGAGTACAAATACGTTAAAGCATGTGATGATGATGGGTTTAAAAAATCACACAGGTTACACGAAGTAACGTTTGTTTATTCCACCCCAGGCCACCTTCTAGAGCTAGCTTGATGGTTACCAATACTACCTCTAATTAGAAAAAAGGATTTATAATCTCATAGGTAATTTTCATTTTCTTTTTTCTTTTGTAATTAAGCAAATTCTGAGTCAGAAAAGACCAGCCTCCAGTATGGACGCTCCGCAATAGTGCTGCTCCCCGGCGTGGTCCCGGGCCGACCAGGTGCCGTCACGCTGGTCTCGACTTCAGACCTGTTTCTGCGGCGTGACACCAGGGCTGGGGCTCCGCAAACCACGAGGGACGTAGGCCAGTTCCTACGCTATCAAAAATATCTAGCATTACTGGTTTGGAATGTCTGGATTTTGCTTGTTTGCGTTTTTCCCCCTTGGACTTCCCCATATTGTGACTCTCAGAGAAGACCAGGCATCTTCGTGTTTTTCACATACAAGTGCGAGAAAGACAAAACAGGTGAACTCACAGGCATCTTCCGTTTCTCAAGTAGCTGGCAAGGCCGTTCAGGCTAGTGCAGATTTTGAAATATTTAAAATGGTTTAATACTGGTGTTAAGTATGAATTTGATTTAATGGCCAAAGTAATAGATCTCTGGTCTTTACTGAGTTTCAGAATTCTTTAAGAGCTTTGTGTGTGCCAGGAGCAAGAAACACTACTGCATGAATTACTGACTCTACAGCTGACCTGTTGGCCCTCAGATGTCACTGCTAGTGAAGAGCGTCCTGTGCGAGTAAACCTGGTCCACTGTGTAGACATAACTTGTTCTTGTGAAATATTGGGTTAGAAAGTGAGTATTTGTATTTAACAGGACTTATATTTTAATATATTGTAAAAAGCTACACATCACATAGAAAACCTGTGTCAAGAATTAGTACACAGTGAATTTTTATATGGCATACTCTCCTGTTCCCTTACTAAGGGGATTTCACTGATCAATGTGTTTCTAATTTGGAAAAAAAGGATGCAGGCTGAAAAAAAGTGGCTTCTAAAACAATTCTACAGATGTGCAGTAGGCTGAAAGTGCTTCAGAGTTTGAACCTTGGAAATCTAGGCAGGAAAAACTGGCTAGCAGCCCCTGCGCACCGTAAAGGGTCAGCTAGGGAAGACTCAAGGAGACCCAGGAAGTCCTTTCAGCCCTCGCTGCTTGGATTTTACCTGCAACATCTTCCTGAATCTTCTTGCAGATAATTAGTAATAAAAAGTGTCAATGATTTCGGAAGTGGGATGGATTAGTCTGATTCTTAAAGGTTAATACATTTGAACCTTCACTGAATTTCCGGAAACCATTAAAGGACATTTATGTAATACAGAACATATTTGCTGTGCTTTTTTGGCGAAGTGTCTGAAGAGGTTATGGTGAATAAATACAGATGGTGAAAACTTTCAGATTCCCAGCCACTGTGACCCATTAAAGGCAAAATGTCTAGGAAAAAAGTATTTGTACTCTGTGAGAAAAGGTCATTATCTCTTATGTACAAAAAGCCACAGACTATTAACAGCCCAATAGAAAAATGGGTAAAGGGGGGCACCTGGGAGGCTCAGTCGGTGAAATGATGGACTTCGGCTCAAGTCATGATCTCATGGTTTGTGAATCCGAGCCCCCACCGAGCCCCCACGTCGGCTCTGCTGTCAGCGCGAAGCCTGCTCTGGCTCCTCTGTGCCCCTGCGTCACCTGCCCCGCTCCTGTTTCCGCTCCCTCTCTCAAAAATAAAGAAAAATGGGTAAAGGATATACAAACATGAAAATACTCTCTTCAAAATACGTAAAGATCTATAACTCAACACCAAAAAAGCAAATAATCCAATTAAAAATGGGCAGAAGACATGACCAGACATTTCTCTAAAAAAGACAACCAGGTAGCCAACAGACACATGAAATTGTGCTCAACATCACTCATCATCAGGAAGATAAATGCAAATCAAAACCACAATGAAACCACCTCACACCTGTTAGAATGGTTAAAATCAAAACCACAATAAGCGTTGGTGAGGATGTGGAGAAAAAGGAATACTCGTGCACTGTTGGTGGGAATGCAAACTGGCATAGCCACTCTGAAAAACAACTACCATACGATCCAGTAATTTCCTACTGGGTATTAACCTCCAAAATACAGAACACTAATTCAGAGGGATACACGCACTTTTATGTTTATAGCAGCAGTATGTGCAATAGCCAAATTATAGAAGCAGCCCAGGTGTCCATTATAGATAAATGGTTAGAGATGATGGGACACACACACACACACACACACACACACACACACACACACAGGAATATTCAGCCATAAAAAGAATGACATCTTGCCATTTGCAACAACATGAAGCTAGGGAGTATAATGCTAAGTGAAATAAATCAGAGAAAGACGTACACCATACAATTTCACTCACATGTGGAATTTAAGAAACCAAAGCGGGGGATAAAAGACAAATCAAGAAGCAGACTCTTAACTATTACCAGAAGGGAGATGAGGCAGGACACGGTTGAAACAGGCAACGGGGATTAAGGAGGGCACGTGTGAGGAGCACTGGGTGAGGTGTGGAATTGCTGAATCACTAGATTGTACACCTGAAACTAGTAGAACACTATATGTTAACTATATAGGAATGAAAATAAAAATATTTTTAAAAATTGCAGAACCACAAAAATTTTTAAATACTACAATGTGAAAGGGACACCTGGGTGGTTCAGCTGGTTGAACATCCGACTCGATTTTGGTTCGGGTCATGATCCCAGGGAGTGTCCAGCTCCACGCCGAGCACGGAGCCTGTTGGGATTCTCTCTCCCTCCGCTCCTTTCCCCAGCTCGCTTGCGTGCGCGCGCTCTCTCTCTCTCTCAAAAACAACAAAAGGCAAAGCCCACAAAACTACAATGTGAAAAAAAAATATTCTCAATGTAGTCAAGCAAATTAAAGCAATAAAAAAGGATTTTTTTTTACCCATCATGAACACAAATTTAAAAAGTGCGTGCCTGGGTGGCTCAGTTGGGTGAGCCCTGGGTGAGCCCAGTTGGGTGGGTCATGGGATTAAGCCCTGTGTTGGGCTGCGTGCTAAGCATGGAGTCTGCTTGACATTCTCTCTCTCTCCATCTGCCCCTCTCCCCCACTGCACGTACTCTCTCTAAAATAGAAAATAATAATAAAAAAAGTAGGGCAATATTCAGTGCTGGTGATGATGCAGGAAAATGGCACCCATACTCTACCGGGAGAGAGTGAACTGCTACAATCTATTTAGAAAGTCATCTGACAATGTCCATTAAAACTAGCATTAAATCTTTTGACAACTTTTGGGGGAATCTATTCTATGAGAGGGGGAAGGCCTTGCATATAGGAGGTGTATAGACTCATGTTTAGGGTTGCATTATTTAAGGTGGCCAAAAATTGGAAAAGAGAAACAATACAGGAATGATTATGGAGAGCCATGCTGGAAATATCACGGAGTTGCTGAGAAACAGACCTGGAGGGAGGCCCATGAATTATTTATTGAGAAAAGCAAATTTCAGAGTAATATGCTGACTACATTCCTACCTCGCCCCGCACACTGGGGATACGTATTGGCGTAGGCGTACATACAGGTACAAGTGAGGATACAGGAAGATAAAACCAGGGCAGGGCACGTTGGTTATTTTAGGGAGTGGAAGAAGGTAGGAGATTTTGAACTCTTTCTTTTTACATCTTTGGAGACTTTCTCTTTATTACTATTATCGCTTACTATTTAAAAAAATTTTTTTTAATGTTTATTTTTGAGAGAGCGTGAGCAAGCTTGTGCGAGGCAGGGTAGGGGCACAGAGAGGGAGACAGAGGATCCAAAGTGAGCTCCATGCTGACAGCAGAGAATGAACTGCAAGACCGTGCATGACCCGAGCCAAAGTCAGATAGTTAATTGGCTGAGCCATGTAGGGCACCCTTCCTATTTTTAATAAAAAAAATTCCTAGGTTATGAAAGCCCAAATCTGAAGAAATGTCAAGGCAGGAAAAGAATGAATAGAGAGACTCAGTCTCAGGAACTCCCAGTGTTTGGAAGGAATTCAAGGTGTTTTATCTTCTCTATAAGCATCATCTCTCTGACTTACCTGGGGGTTTAAGGCTATTTCAGCCCTGAATATGGCTATTTCAGTTTATTTCCCTATTGCAAACTATTGTTCCTGGAATCTTTGTAGGCTGGAGGTTTGTGGGAAAAGCATAGGACTTGTTAATACCATATGATAACTAGAGGTCGGAAAAGTACAGACCACTCACCGGGCTGTGGCAGCCACAGGAGGAACGGCCGTGGCCTTGAGTGTCTGGAGAGCAGCAGGCTTGTTCTGAGAATTCTCGGGCAAGAAAGACATGCTACCGCCTTTGAGCTTCAGCTTAACAATGGAGATTCTAATATTCATTTATAATAAAAAGGCACTTCTATGCTTAAATTGAATTTTAACGTGACCTTTTTTGCCTTACACCTTAAATGGCCTATTTAATGTTTTGGGTCGATGACATGGCCCATAGTAAGAAATACAGTCTGCACTGGGATCTGGAATATACAAAAGAAAAGTTGTATGAAATGATACCCCTACTCGATGTGATCGATGTGCCTTAAGGTATTTTCTTTTTAAAGAATTTGGGGCGCCTGGGTGGCTCAGTCGATTAAGTGTCCGACTTCAGCTCAGGTCATGATCTCATGTTCGTGAGTTTGAGCCCCATATCAGGCTCTGTGCTGATAGCTCAGAGCCTGGAGCCTGCTTCAGATTTGGTGTCTCTCTCTCTGACCCTCCCCTGCTTGTGTGCTCTCTCTCTCTCTCTCTCTAAAAAAAAAAATAAACATACATTAAAAAAAAAAAGCAAGCAAGCACATGAAGATAACAAATTAAAAAAGAATCTGCCGGGCTGAACTGAAGACTCACTGATGGGTCACGGCCTAAAAAAAACATTGCTTTAGGTCATGCGTGTGGCAAATCATATTAGGAAGGTACAGGAAATTCAGCAGAGCCTGGCAGCTGGGTTTTTGGTTGTTTCCGGCAAGTCCCCTCCCCCCCACCTCCAGGCAGAAACCCTCAGGGACGCCCACGGGCTCCGCTCCATATCATCCCAAAAGCTTAGAGGAAGAGATTCCCAGCAGTGAGTCCCCTGGTGTGCACGTGTGTTAGCTGGGGCAGGGCAGAGCAAGGCCTGAGGAAATTATTCTCCAAGATTTGTCAATAAGGTCATAGGCTCCGACACTGGTCGCCCTGGCTTCTCGCTGTATAATCCCTAGAGAACTGCAGCAGAGCCTTTTGTAGACCTTCTGTGGAAAAGTTCCTCTGCTTCTCTACCCTCGGAACAAAGCCTCCAAATAAGTAATGAGGAGCAGCAGTTTTGCAACATCCATTGGCTGCTCTTCACTGCTTGCTCCCCTTTCAAAAAGAAAATTTACGGAGGTAAAATTTCATCATTCTCTTTAACAGAAGTTTCAGTTGTAAAAGTTCCTTGTAACATCGCTGGTGGTGTCTCTGCCCACCTCCACTCCCAGGCATTTTTTTTGGAATCACCCTGACCTCACTCCCAACCGGAGGGCCCCCCATGCACCCCTCTGGCCACCTGGGGGAGCCAGAGGGCAGCAGGTGCCGACCTGAGTTCTTCAATGGGATTTAAAGGCAGCGGGGGAAGCCCTTTCTTTCCTCTGAGTCTTCAAGCTGTGATAAAGCGTGAGCTTGGAGCTGCCAGCAACAGTGCTGCCTGCGGTGTGCAGGAAGCTTTTTGAGGTATAAGAAAAAAAACAAGACCAATACACTGAAGCAAAGAGTCCTGACCACTTTGGTACGTGGATCTAGCTGTCCCAGGGGCTGAAGTCACCGCTCCTCACCCTCCCTTTTTCTTGCCCAAGGTAGTTTGGAGTTTCTACAACTTGCAACATAAAGAGTTCTGACCACGGGAGCCAAGACCTACCTGAAATTCTAGAGGTTGGTCCTCTGGTCAGATACCAGCAAACAAAACAATCAAGAGAGACCACCTTAGAGCTTGCTGGAGAAGTAAACCACCCAAAAAGGAGGATCTGGTTACACCTTTTTACTTAACTATATATTTTTTTTACTTTACTATATTTCCTTTTTGTTGGCACAAGCTTGATGATATTTACTCCACAGCGCTGTTGTGCTGTGGCAAAATGCACAAGAAGGGAAATATTATGAAATAATGTATAGTCTAACTGTGAAGTGTTACTTGATCTGGCAAATGAGTGCTTTCTTCTCCCTTCTACAGACTTGCTGAGAGTATGCTGTCCTTCAAACGTGAAGACAGTTACACAAGATAATGCCACTTGAAGGGAAATATTTCCATCAACTGAGTGCTAGCGATGTATCTGATAACAAGCCAAGTAATTTTACTTGCATTGCTTTATGCAACCTTTACACAAATGATATGCTACCTTCACCACGCAGCAGCAGGAAACAGGGTTAAAGCACTGGTGCTCAAAAAAAACAACAAAAAAAAACCCCATTGGTTCTCATTCTAGGCGATTTTCCCCCAGGAGACATTTATTTGGCAAAATCTAGACACATTTTTGACTGTCCACACCCTGAGGGAGGGTGCTCCGGGCATATAGCAGGCAGGGAGTCAGGGATGATGCTAAACATCTTAGAATGCACAGGGCAGCCCCCGCAACAAAGAATTATCTGGTTCAAAATGTTAATAGTGCTCAGGCCAAGCACCCCCAGGCTTAGAACTCCAACAGCCTGGTTAGGCGACTCACATCCTTCCTTAGCCACTATGCTATACTGGCTCCGAGGGGCACACACACACACACGCATGCTCACACTCACACATGCACACGCGCAGAGGGTGTGTTAGGGTGCATTATAGTTTTCTGGTTCCTAAGGCTCCCTTCTTAGGCACTGCTAACAGACTATTCTGGAGGTCAGTAGAATTGCTGAACAGACCCAGGCGAGGCGCTGGAAGACCACAAGGCTTCATCACCTTTGAGGAGCCACAAGGAATAGAAGAGGCCAAAGGTTGTAGATTGCCGCCATCACTGCACAGCGAGAGGGGGCCTGTCGGTGGGGGATGTCTTCCTAAAATCTGTGCCACTGACCTTGTTCCAGATGAGGACGGGGGTTGGGATTCCGATGACCTCACAGCTCAAGTACACCTGGGCCCCAGTGACATTCCAGATGTCCTTGGGGGGTGTCACAATGGAAGGACCTACAAGAGAGGACACAAAGCCAAACACGTCTTTTTAAACAAACGGTCGTTAACATCAGTCAGCACACTAGAAAGTCCTTGGTTATGAGGCTGCCTTCTGTGCATTATCTCAACAAATTTCAAAGATCAGACTGGCTTCCCCCAGCCACCCCTGGCTCTGCTCTGGACATGTACACATCTAAACAAGTCAACAAAAATCATTAGGATGAAAATTTATCATTTACAGAATTCCCTACTCCCTCAGATTGTGTTTAATGGTTTAAATTTACCAGCTATCTTGCATTATCTGGGATGTTCCAATTAATATAAGGAAGTTCAGTTCCAAGATGTTTAATGTTTCTCCTTTTTGTTTACCAGAATTTTTTTTCTTTTGGGTGGAGAGGGCAATACCCAACTACTTAGGTAATGAAAGAAAAAAATTTAAGAAGATATTTGAAAAGGTGCTGAGCACCCAGAAGAGATGACAGTCCCCATTTTAGGAAGCTTAGGATCTAAGATGACAAGTCAAAGTGACCAGGTAGGAATCGATGACGTTCATTGATGACGAAAACGTAAAGTGCCGTGTGCCCTGGGAGACTGCACTTCTGAACGGAAGTGGCCTGGGTATCCGGAGAGAAGGTGGAAAGGTCTTTCTTCTCGGTTGGGGGATACGGTGGGTAAAATGGCAGCAGTGACAGGTCTCTTGTGTGTGACCAGGATAGCTCTTTCCCGGGTTCTAAGTGCCTAGGTCCTGGGCAGAGTTGGGGAGCACTGGCAAGGAGGGGGAACCTGTCAGCGCATGCGTCGAAGCCTCAACAGGTAAGAGACCGATCACACAGGGAGAGCCCAGAGTGATACCCCCTCCCCCCTCCGCCAATTCTGGAACCCCTCTCCAGGCCTTCTCTATCAGCTCTGTCCCTTCTGGTAATTACACAGGACCAACAAGGATGGTATACATCCTTTTTGTTACTAAAGAGGTCTTTGGGTTGGCTAAAATGATGGCCTATGGGCCAAACCCAGCCTCCCACTTGCTTTTGCACCTAAGAGATTTCTGTGTTTTTAAATAATTGGTGGGGGAGGAGGAAGATATTTCATAATGTGAAAATTAAGAGCGCTTCCCATTTCAGTGCCCTAAGTTAACACGGCAGGGCTGTGTAGCCTAAAACACTGACAAAATCTGGCCCTTTATGGAAGAAGTGCTGACACCTGCTCCCATCAGCCAAGCAATGCCGAAGTAAGATGTTGCAGCAAAGTCTCAGGACTCCAATTCTTCACACGGCGCCTAGAGCTGATGCAAGGAACCCCACCTGCTGGTCAGGCTCTGAGACACACACTTCTGCAACCACAGCTGGCTTACTGCTGACTGCTCCTCGCGGGGCAGGGGTGAGGGGAGGGCGGGCAGCTCCCCAGCATCTGTTGTAGAAGAGACTCGCACACCTGCTTCTTAGTGGGTTGTACTTAACATTTCACTTCTGCTAAGCGTGAATGCCAGGGTGTGGGCACAGGGACCTTCAGAGAGATGAGGGTCAGTTCACAGGACAGGGAGGCAGAGCGGGCGCCCGCCCTCCCGGCCACCCCGGCCCCTTCCCCAGTGTAACAGCACACTCCTCAAAATCCCAGGCTGGCCTGTCCTCAACGCTCACTGCCGGCGGTTCTGGGATGAATGAGTTAATCATCCCCGCTGAATTTCAGCTCTCCACTTCCTTGGGTCTTCCAGCCACACAAAATGTCTAACTATAGGGTCATCTTGCATCAGTGTCCTGGGAAAAGGGACAACTTCCCCTTTAGGCCTGGAAAATTTTCTGGCATAATCAGCACTCAAAGGACACGACATCTCCCCTTTTGCAACAGGCTATTTCCAGCACGCTAATAATTTCTTGAAACAGAGAGGAAATGACTCCAGCATGTAAGATTTTTCCCACTCAAGTATTAGATGCAAATTTTTTTCTAATCCCTTGGGGTATTTTTATTTTTTCCCCTTTGTAAGAATGTGCAAAACAATCAAAGTTTTGAAAGCTCTAAATATATTTTGTGCTTCCTCTCCTCTAAACCATAGGTCTGAAGAGGAAGCATCTATCGTGACCAGGGGTCCTGGCTTTTCTGTTGCAAGTGTGGATGTGGGAGCATGGCGGTGCTGTGTTTGTGTGTGTTTCAGGCTCTGTCTCCGGTGCTTCCTAGTCTGACTGAACCAACCCGGGACCCCGCGAACGCCTGGGCGGGGCCTGACCCCATCTTGGGCTTCCCCCAGGGGCCTGGAGACCAGAGAACCGGATCTGGCTGGAATTTGGACGACTTTCCCTCACCTCTCTGAGGACTTCCATGTGGCTTCTGTCCTCCTTCCCACACACAGTCTTGTCAGGATGACCTCAAAGCTCAGGGGGGCTCGAGACTGTTCTGAGAAGAATACTCTAGTGTTCGGCGTCGTGGAGGGCTCGGGAACAGAGCTGCCTCTCACGTATTAAAACCACACAAGGAACGGAAGACATTTTTTGCTGTGAGGTCTCGGTGCCTCAGCCTTGCAGCACACCACTTATTTGGACTTGCATCCATCTCCTTAGAGTCAGAACGAGTAGCAGGGTCCTCTGTTTGTTGGGGGAGGGGGCACATTCTGGAATGCAACCTGGAAGAATTCCAGCCTGATTTTGTCACAGACCTTGAAGACATGCTCTGAAGTCTTCCTACAGCATAATTTTAAAACTAAGATACTCTTAGTTTTCATACAGTCTGATTTATTACATTTTTCTTTTATGATTGGTACTTTATGAGCCATGTTAATATGAAATTTTTGTCCCGCCAAAGGTCATAAAGATCTCCTGTTTTCCTGTTTCCTTCTACAAACTTTATGGGTTTCCATTTTACATTAGGTCTTTGGTCCATCCTGAATTAATTTTTGTGTATGTTATGAAGTAGAGGTCAAAGTTCATGCCCCCTCAGCCTGCAAGGACATCAGTTGCATTGGTATTATTTGTTGAAAAGGCCATCCTTTTCTTAGTGAATCGTAATGGTAAATTCATTCATCATATATGTGTGGGTCCACTGGCTTCTTTATCCTGTTCCTTTGGTCTGTGTATCTATCCTTGCACCAATGACTAGGGTAAAATTTAGAAAAGTGTACAAACTATAATACTGAATAGAGGGCAGATCCATTATATCCGTCCATCTCTAATCCTCTCCTTATTCCAAGAAGAATAAGGAATTCTATTTCAGGAAGAGCAAGAATTCTTTCAAAACATCTGAATCCAGGAATACTTTGAATGAGAGCCATTGCAACAAGGTTCAAGGTTAGGACAAGTCATGCTGTGGGTTCCTCTCTCTCTCTCCCAACCCTTCAAATACATAATAGGAATGAAGTGAATAGGCTGAGTCGATATTTGGGATGATTCGAAGAACACAGATGATCTCATCAGTTCTGCTACCAGGCTATCCCAAGAATCCCACAAGATACGCACACCACACATTTTGTATTACTCACTGAATCCTTTGAGTTGCTGATATGGAGGAGCAGAGAGGCCATTAGGACCAGCTGCTGCACAGCATTTAAAAAACCCTTGGCTACTTCATAGGTCTTTGAACAAATGACAGATTCAATAACACAATGAAAACTTGAATTAACAATATTTAACCTGGAAAGTGCTGACCTATAAAATGGCCTTTAGGTTTTGATATGCAGTATCTTACAAAGCAAAGTCAGATCAATGAACAATTAGACTAATACTCAAGAGATCAACCAACCTCCTAGAGTAGGTGGAGGCAGGCTGGCCTCAATCTGACTTCCTGACGGGGAAGAATCCGTGGTTTCAGATTCTTCCTGTTTACTCTGTTCAGCGCTGATACCCGCTGGGCCACCTACTTCCTGAACTGTCTGGTTCTCTGCCACTCACTGGTCTGGAAATCCCTCAGAGTGTGAAGAGGGAGTGGACAAACTTGTGATGAAGGCAGAACACAGCAGCATTAAGAGAAAGGTGAGTGATGATGATATACTGTGAAAAAGAGTAAGAAAGGGACTTAATGGTGACCCCTAGGGACACCAAGTGGACAGGCTTTGTGCGGAAGTGAAGGGATAATGAAAATACTTTGGACTAATACGATGGCAGATCCGACCACACTTTACTCCCCTCCCCCGATCTAAGAACCATCATTCCACATATACCACCGATGAGCAACTTCACTGCCAACAATCCTCTTGAATTGCATGTCTATCACACAATTCAATCCCTGAAGGTTCTGTTCTACCTCAGGAGAAAGCTCGGCAAAATGACTTTACCAAATAGCTTCTCTTTCCATTCTGCCTTTTTCCCAAAAAGCCCAAAGCAGATTCAGAATTTATTTCTGTTCTTAAAGGTAAAGGAAGTTTTAGTTCACTCTGAGCTTGTTTTCAGGCAGAAAGCTCAAAATCAGTTCTCGAGGCTAGGCCAAGGAGAACAACGTTACTGTCTAAATCATGCTCAGTGTTTGGATTCCATTTAAAGCAAGTTGCAGAATCTTTAAATGTATACGGACAAACACCAGGATAGGCTCAATTATTTATTTATCCTTGCCTTTGTTCCAGTAAGCACTTCAGGCTGCTCAAATGTCTGTCTAGAAAACATCCTGTACCTAGAATTACTGACTGCCCACCACCTGTCTCCTCCCTTCCCCATCCTGGCCAACTCCAGGCAGCAGCTAAGCTGCCCACAAGGCCCCTGCTGGCTGATATGAGGAGTCCACCCTGGGCTTTCTCACCTCGGAGACGCATATCTGTCTCAGAAGCCCAAACCAGGCTACTCCATCTTCCTTTCTACCTCTCACAGCTCGATCATCATTCAATCTCTCTCAAAAATAAACAAACACGAAAAAGTAGGGGGGGAGGGAGACACAGAATCCGAAGCAGGTAGGTGCCAGGCTCCGAGCTGTCAGCACAGAGCCCGATGTGGGGCTTGAGCTCACGAGCTGTGAGATCATAACCTGAGCCAAAGTTAGACGCTTAACTGAGCCACCCAGGAGCCCCTCATCCAATCTCCTTTATCTTAGCTCCATTTTCTTGTTCCCTTATTTAAAAAAAAATTTTTTTTTTTAGCATTTATTTGTTATTGAGAAACAGAGAGAGACAGATCATGAGCATGGGAGGGGCAGAGAGAGGGGGAGATACAGAATCTGAAGCAGGCTCCAGGCTCTGAGCTGTCAGCACAGAGCCCGACACGGGGCTCTAACCCATGAGCGGTGAGATCATGACCTAAGCTGAAGTTGGATGCTTAACCGACCAACCTACCCAGGTGCCCCTTTGCTCCCTTATTTTTTTTTTTTTATAACTCTTGCCAAATAAACTTATGTGGTCTCTTCTCTTTAATCATTCTTTGAGGAGAAAGAAAAAGGAGGGAGGGAGGAGGTGGAGGAGAAGAAGAAGAGAGGGAAAATGAAATGAAGAAAGACAGCTAGATCCTAAATGAAGTTGCAGCAAGGAAGAAGAAAGTACTGAGTTTGGAAAAAAACTAAAATTCAATTTAATGAATCAGTATCACCTTAAAAGTACCTAGGAGTCAGAAGTCTCCCACACAACTTCCACCTAGATGTACATCCTCCTCTTCAGCTCCTTTTAATTTCTAGACAAATGACCCAAAAATTACCAGATTATTTTAGGAATATTCACTTATAACCTAGAAAGAACTGAGTTCTGAGAAATCACAAAAAATACAAAAAGGAAGAATTGTGGATGGACAGATTTAAATTTGGAATATTTTAATTTGATTCAGAAGAGGCTAAGAAGGGCAGTTCTCACCAAATACACCAATGTCCTAAGGAGAAGATCCTGAAATGGAATTTTTAATTTGACCAACAATGCATTCGAGCTGATTTTACATGAAGTTGCAGTAGAGAGAAGAGAGTTAAAATTTCTTATCCTACCAAAAGCATGAGAATAATGTAAAAGAAGTCTGTGAACAATTTCCTAGTCTCTTACAGAGCACAGAGAACTCCCTGACATGACCTGAGATGTCCTTACCATGTTCCCATTAAAAACAAAACAAAACACAAAACAAAACACAAAGCAATCTTGGGGACAGAACACTTCAATTTGGAGCTCTCAGGCTCTGCAAACCAGTCCAGTGACCTCCCCTCCTACCTAAATGCAATGTATGTGACTCATAACAAGGTTCATTCCTCCAGCGATGAATAATAAAGGTATCAGGTGTTACCTAGCAAATTTTTTTAATCTGAAAGAGCTGCACAGAAGATGTTAGGAGAGGCCATGTGTTGAAGCTGAATATATTTCACTGAGTCTGGAAAATAGTCAAATTCTCCCCAATAGTTTTTGTCCAATTTTGTTGATATCAACCACATATATTTTTTCTTCAGTGCTTTCTTCATTTCCCTCATCTTCTTTGTTTTCACCCTACAGATATGTTCTTCTTTCTTACTTCTACCCAAACTCAAGCTCTGCTCTTAGCAATCATGCTCATCCATCATTATATGCTCACTACCACTTCCAGAAATTATACTTGTGATGAAGTGCTAGCCTAGTTGGGATGCCCTCCCTATCCTTTATTTGAAGCTCCAAGGCTGACATGTCACACCCTTTGGCATTTTTGTATGGTTATAAGTATCCACTTATTTCTTCCCTGAAATCCTGTTGGGTTCGCAGTTAATGCCACACAGCTTGGTGCATCATTGTTCTCTAATGCTTTCCCCAGCAGGGCTAACTGAAGATGCCAGTGCCCTAATGGAGTCAGAACTGAGCCAGAAACTCTGGAATCAGATGTTCTTTGTGTTCACTGGAAGGAGGGACAGCTCAGATTATATGCAGTGGGCCATGGGCACCAGAACATAATGCGATGAGTCATATGGAATTGAGTAGATAGCCATGGTCTTGAAAATTTATCAGTGTATTCACTGCCAAGACACCTAACCAAACTGATGCTAGAACCACCTCTTATTTACCAGCTGGCAGATTATTTATCATGAGTTTCTTTAATCCTCCACTTTGCTTTGTCTCGCTTTAAGCCATGTTTCTTGGCTACTGCCTACTCATTAACCTGTCTTGTATATGATCAGGGGATGTAATTTAATTTGTGGATATTAGTCAAGTAAATCCCAACAAGGAGAGTAGGTCTCCTGTGAGGGAAAGAATCTTCAATCATCCTCAAATGAAAAACAGGGTCTCTGCATCATGTTGGGTTATATGATTGACATTACAGCTCTCACCAAGTACTTACCAACATGGCTAAGAAGCTGAGGATAAAGCCTTCTCTAAGTTATAGTAGATTTGCAGACCACACTCATCTGGACTCTTAAGGATGCTGAGTCTTAGAATAGTTCATACACAGTATGTGCACTTACACCAAAAAAGGAGGGTTTAGGAAAGAACTGTGATACCACATATGGAGATAAAGAGTTCGGACATCTTGGCAAAAATCCCCAGATGGGATTATGATAACACTCAAAGGGAAAAGCACCAAACAAAAGTACAAACTGGGAAAAGAATAGTAGGAAGGCCCTATGGCCAAGAGGGGGAAGGGGATGAAACACGTGAAAACTTCCTGATATTAAATAAGGGGAAGCAGTAGCTTTACGGTTAATTAAAGAGCAGAATCATCTGCCAAGGCAAGTCATTTTGGAAACTTCCAGAGGTGGGGTGATGTAGCAGCTGAACCTGGATATAGGAACCTAGCACACAATCTCAAAGACATCAGTGGAGTAAAGCAAGGGCGGGAGGAAAAAGTCCTACATTGCAAGCAGCATGGAATAGGTTTAATTTCAGGGTTTTAGTTTAAGGCAAAGTCATCTGCTTATGGGAGCTGTTGGTCATTTATACTTTAGTGTGAATGAAGACCCAGTAGTTTATGCTGATGGGGCCTTTTCAAGCACTGTTGGGGCAAAAGTATGGAAGAATTGCATCCTCTCCCCTGAATATGACCTATTGGGATAGAATGAAGGAAGGTTAACAGTTTAGAATAGGAACAAAATGCTGGAGACGTAAAGATTATATAGTGAGTTTGGAGCACAGACTTGATGAGCAATTCTGTTCTACCATTTCTGAGTAATGGGACACTGCACAAGTTACTTAACTTCTCTCCGTTTATCTGTGAAATAGGGTAATAATATAGAAATCATTAGAGTATCAGAAAGAGCAAACAAGATACAGCAATTAGCACAGGACCTGGGACATGGGGTAAACAATACTAGTTCTTGCTTTTGTTTCAAAAGTAAATTCCTATGACTGGAGTTGATAAAAACTGCTTATTCAGAGAATGGAGACGACGCACTACAGGACTTGTGGTGGCTGAGGAAAGGAGATGGCGTCTGAGGAGACCCTGGAATTCAGAAATAGGGCTTCTGTCAAGGAGGTTTTCACTTTTAGGGACTTGCCTGAGCAGAGGTGTGGAGGCAAAACAGCAGGCACACCAGTCTGGCTCTGTGAGAGCTTGCATGAAGGGAGAGGAGAGGCCATCAGGGGTGGGGCCCCGTGGAAGGTGCAGGCGGTGGGGCTTTATGGTCCCGTGTGTCTCCTCAATGCCGGGTAGGCATGATTCAGGTGGCATTTCAGGAGATGATTCTGAAGGCCTTTGCAGCAGGATTAGGGGGCTAAGTCAAGGTTGTAGCAATGGGAACAGATAGGACAGTGGCAGATTGGGGAGCGTATTCAGAAGAACTAATACCAACTGGATGTGGGAAAGTGGGGGCTGAGTCCAAAGTTGTGGGGCTCGGTAAGAGGAGGCCGCTGCTTCATGAGTAGGAGCAGGATGCCTGAGGAAGGCACCGGGATTGGAGAAGGTGGAAAGAATGGATTTGGATTTAAATTTGCTGAATTTGAGGTACCATCTGGGTGGGCACTGAGGTCTGAACTCTATGGAAATAGAAGAAGAGATACAGAATGCGGGCGTCAGCAGTGCTAAGGTGAATACTGTCTAGCTCACATTGTAGCCCTGGGAAGGCCGGGGCCAGGGGGGCTCCCTCCTATAGAAGACAGGCAGCTTTTGCTCTTCCACCCAGGGGCAGCTCCTCTGTGGGATCTCAGCTTGCTGCTGACCACCCGACCCTTCCCCACTCCGCCCCACCCAGAGCAGAGCAGGAGATAGCTAAGGTGCTGCTTAGCCAGGCAGTGGTCCGAAAGCAGAGTGTCCACTGACAGAACCCCAGTGACAGTGTGCACTGGTCCCGTGAATTACACTTCTGGACTCCTAGTTACCTTTGGGTTTTAATGAGACACCCCATTTTGACTCCAATATTTGCCGCTGAAAATCTTCCTAGAGCATATTAGTCTATTTTATTAAAAATAATTTTAATTTTTTAATGTTAATTATTTATTATTGAGAGACAGGGAGAGATAGAACATGAGCAGGGGAGGGGCAGAGAGAGGGGGAGACACAGAATCTGAAGGAGGCTCCAGGCTCTGAGCTGTCAGCATAGAGCCCAACACGGAGCTCGAACTCACAGACTTCAAGACCATGACCAGAGCCAAAGTCGGACTCTTAGCCAATTGATCCACCCAGGCACCCCAAAAATAACTTCTTAAATTTATTTATTTTAAGAGAGAGAGTGTGTGCAGGAGTCGGGGAGGGGTAGAGAGGGAGAATCCCAAGCAGGTTCTGAGCTGTCAGCACAGAGCCTGACTCAGGGCTTGAACCCACAAACCACGAGATCATGACCTGAGCTAAAATCAAAAGTCAGATGCTTAACCGACTGACCCACCCAGATGTCCCTTGTCTATTTTTTTTTTTTTTTTTTTGCTGTAGTAGATATCATAGTATTCACGGTGACTGTGAATACTTGCTGCGTCTCAAAATTTTCACCAGAAGTCTGACCATGGAACATAAATAGAAAGTTGCTTCTTGCAACCTATTGCTTATGAACAAGTCTCTTATTTTAACAATATTTTCTTGTTCTTTTCCCCTAAGTTGGGTCTTGCATGAGTCACTGCCACCCACAGGTGATTCTGGCACACGTGGCCTGGGGTCGCCTTCGAATGAACCCTGTGTTAGGCAATGTAAAGCCACGAGAGGTTCAGATGTGTAAGGTGAGCGAGCCCTTGGCAGCCACGTGGCAGATGAGCTCACCTGGGTGTGTGTCAGCAACAATGCCGGGAGAAGAGTTCATTTATCCAGCACGGCGCGCACGGAAGGTGGAATACCTAACCCACCATCATAGTACCAGAATGACTGATGTTCATACAAGTTAAATTAGTGGGCTAGAGTTTTATGTGGTTTGAGCACATGGAAGAACCGACTTTATATGGGCTGCCATTATGAAGGGAAACTCCCCCGTCATGGGGGTGTGTCTTGTTAAAGTAGCCTTGGAAATTATTTTTTCTTCTACATTTCATGGGCCTGTCCTGTCTGGACTATGACTCACCTTAAATCCAACATAGAAAAATGTTGGTTACTTGTTCCTATTCCATAAGCACAGAATTGGGTGGGGAAGTTTCCATAGAAGGACACTTCTTGCACCTGATTCTGGGGTTCCTAGAAACCTAGACCGTGAGTCCCCCAGGATGTTTCACCTTTGAGTCTCTGCCCACTCCCCTTTCCCTCCATATGTCCTCAGTGCCTGGCCCGGTCAGGCATCAGGAAACGTTTCCTGAACCAAGCTGCAAGGGAAAGTCTTTCAGAGCCTGAATGTCACACACCCTCAAAGCTTCTCTCTGTCAACAAGTCCTGTTGTTAACAAGGGCTACCGTCTCGTCTGTCCCAAAGACACAGATGCTCTTGAACCCGGACATGAGATAGGCCCTCAGAGATTTACACTGTAGGAGTCCCAGAAAATCCCTCAGGCCAGGCTGAAAACTCTGGAAGCAGCCTGTGCAAACTGACAGGCCAGCACAGGGTCAGTCTTGCAGACTAGGGGTTATCAAAAAGAGTCGACTTGCTCAGTCTCCAGAGGTGACACAGGGAGGAAAAGACCTCACAGAAGTGCATCTGCAGAAATAAGCAGCAGACAGACACACAGAGCCAATGGGGCGAGCTCCAGCTGCCCTGGAACCTGCTTCTAAGAAGGCTTCCATCTTGCAGCATCTTACTCCCTGGTTGCCAACCCCCGCTGCACTTGGCGCTCCCCTGGGAACAGTCTGTGCCCATGCCTGGGCCTCACTCCCAGCGCTGCTCATTGGTCTGGGTGTGGGCTCTGGCACCGGGATTTAAAAATCCACCACAACGGTCTAGGCAGAACCACTCCATTACAACACAGCTTCCAAGCGAGCAGAGACACTCAGATGATAAGGGAGGCGGGAAGAGAAGAGGGGAGAGAACAGATTTGAAGACAAAAGGCTATCAAGTCTCTTCAGGGACAGGCCAAGGACCCCAGGGAGGTGCAGGTGTTCAAGAAGAAAGAAATTTCTGGGGCGCTGGCTCTGGTGAAGGGCACAGACACCGGATAGTAGGGACACTGTATTGCTATTATTACTATTGTTCCAGCCATATGGGTGGCTGTGCTGGGGGTGGGGGTATGGGCAGTGTCTGAGGCTGTAAGCTTTGAGTTGTCCTGAGTCTTAGCAGTTCTCTGTCATTTTCCTAACATAAAGCGGTTGGTCCTCAGCCCTGCCCCGCCCCTCTGCTGCCTCCTAATTCCTACCCTTCCCGGCAGTGCGGCAGTGCGCAGCCAGGGGGCTCCATGCCCCAAATCTGTGCGCCCTACTTTAAAAATCCCAGTAAATCAGGGCCCTTTCCCTTTACTCATTTCGGGGCAGACTGCCTCTGTGAAGACACATTCGCCATGGTTTGCAGGGACGAGGAAACGGCCCTGAAGGGGCCGAGGAACAGAGCCCAGGGCAGGGCGTGCTGTGCCTGCATCTGGCATTTTTACTTGGTGAGGTTTTGCCCTTCAGGCCCCAGCCTCCTTCTCCCTTGGAACTCATAGTTACAGTTGCCTCCTTGGCCAACAATTCCAGACGTTAATCAGCCGCCCACAAAAAGAGCTCCCCCTGTTCTTTCTCAGTGTTATTCCCTTCCGCTGTGCCCTCTGGTTATTTTCTGTTCTCCTCTGGGATGTCCAGAGACTTGAAAGCTCTCAGCTATTTACCACAAGCCTCAGCCTTTGTTTATATCTGCTTTGCTGAGTGTTCTCAGATTTCTTCCCCGCTTCCTCAGAGGACTTAGCCTTTCTTCTCCCATATTCTACATTTTCTAGTGCTGTCCCTAAGGCTCAAACTTAACAGAACAGAAGTACCCCTCCTACCTTGGGGCTAATTCTGATGTGTCCTGTGCACTTGCTTTATAAATCACTGTGAACACGCTGGCTGTTCCAGCACAATGTCCAGCCATTCTTTCTGAGTGCGGACAGGAAAGTCACATCACAGAAGATGCTAGATGTGGATGCAGCAGATGATTTGGATGAGCAAGATTGTTCAGTGAGGCTCAGAAGTGCCAACCAACACTGCACTGACAATTAGAGAAATGGGTGTATCTTGATGATCTCGCGGTAGGTAGGCGCTAGAGAACTGTGAATAAGGATTTCGTGTTTTTCACTAGTGAGGCGAATCGTGCTTGCTCTTATCGGGTGGAGGACAACCTGGAGCCCATCTGGGTGGGTGTGAGCTAAGACATATGAGACGCAGGTAAAGCAGAGCTGTGCCAATGCACAGGGAAGGGACTCTTGGGACATGAGAATGCTCTCTGCTGCTCTTACCAGTTGTTACAGGATCAGACAGATTTACTTTGCCAGTTTTATGCAGGAATTATTTTTCTGTAATTAGTGGTGCTGTGTTTTGTTTTCTTGTGTGTGTTATTTCCCGTAAATTCTTCATTATTTTTATAATATAGGAAGAAACAGGGGAGTTTTCATGGCTTCAATAGCAGGTTGGGTGTTATTTTTTTTAATGCCTTTTTATTTATTTTTGAAAGTCAGAGAGAGAGAGCGCGAGCAGGGGAGGGTCAGAGAGAGAGGGAGACACAGCATGTGAAGCAGGCCCCAGGCTCTGAGCTAGCTGTCAGCACAGAGCCTGATGCGGGGCTTGAACCCACAAGCGAGAACTGCGAGATCATGACCTGAGCTGAAGCCAAACGCTTAACCGACTGAGCCACCCAGGCACTCCGGTTGGGTTTTAAAAGTGAGGAAACGGAGCAACCACCTGTTAAAGGGAGGTGAGCACCAGCGGGGGTGGGGGAGTGGGGGGGGGAGGCCTCACACCCAGAACCATCCTTTTCCTCCCCAGGTGTTCCGTCTAGAGCCACTACCAGCACCAGCCAGGGAGGTCTTGTTCTTTTGTTTAAGTGAAGGAAAATAGTTTCCTCATTGAGCAGCTGGGATCACAGATCTGGCAGCTCTTCAGAGCAACCATACATAAAAGTAGGAAAACCCATTCTTTATAAACTCAGGGAAGAAAATGTCCTCAATCTTCCTGAAATTGACGTAAAAGCTGCAGGTTCTGCCCCCTCGGTCCTTGCCTTTTGGATCCATTCTCAGGAAATGTCTCCAGCAAAATGTGTGACCTCTTTAGGAAGCTGGAGTCTTCAAAGATGATGCCTGATCACAAGGGCAGGGAGGGCGGTTCATGCTTGTTCTGCTTGCGGACAGTGGGGAGGGGACAGAAAAGTAATCCAGGCTTGTCTAGTCGAGGGGAAAAGATCATGGTTTTTGAGCCTGTCAGTCAGTGACACTGATGCTTGAAGACGTAAGAACTCAAAGTAGACTCAAATAAATAAGAACAAGACCCTGAGGACAAGTATGATGCTGGCTAAACATGCAACTTGTCTCCATGTTTCCACCTGCATATCCATCGATGTGAGCTCGGCCTGTGAAAACTGAGAGCCGTCATCTCTGGAGTGGAGAGACATTCGCCTACTCAGTTCTAACTTTTTTCTTTTTTTTGTTTAATGAGCAAGCAGCATTTTAACCTATACAATAAGTAATAAAATTCCATAAATATTCTGTAGTGTCAGCACTAGATAGCTTTTCCAATGTCAAGTTAACACATTTGGAAGATATTTAAAGAACAGATATTTCTGAAATACACTGATCATCAGCTGTAAGACTGGGCTGGCAAGAGGTTTAATTCCTAATAATTAGTTAATATCAAAAGAAAAATGTCATCTAAACACCATTAACTTCAATATCCATCCCTGTAACTAGAGCACTAACGGCTACTATTGCTCAGTTGAATTTATTCTGTAAGAGAAAATCCCTATGGAAAATGGCATGAAAGGCGAGAATGATCCACAGTGAATTTAACTAAATCAAATTTCAGCATTGCATGACACTGAGCAGGTAAAAACATGGAGTGGATGAATTAATTCGGGCCCTTCATGCACTGAGTTTTGTGCTGGTGACGTGAGGGATAGAAAGATGGGTGGACTCCTGTCTGATAGGGGTTTACGATACAGAAAGGTGTAGACAAGTAGATAAGTTACACTGGTCCTATGATATAAATATAATGTAAAAAGTATTCTAACGGAATTCATGGAAGAGGCAAGGGCTTTCAAAAGTTAAAGGTGGTGGGCAGGGTGGGTGAGGAGACAGCAGGCAAAGGGATTAGCGTGCTCAAAGAAATAAAAATGTCACTTGGAGGAAAAATCATAATTGATACTCGTATTGGGCTTTATACCACACAAAGGGCTTTTCTATCTATTACTTCATTTTAATTTTCCCAACAATCTTGTGAGCTAAGCTAGTCACTTCACAGATACAAAGGCTGAGATTCAGTAAACTTAAGTGGCTTGTACAAAGTCACCCAGATCGAGAGTAGTGTGGCCAGGCCATGAATCTAGTTTTTCTGCATCCAAACCCAGTGATTTCCCCAGCTCTCTCCATCATCCACCCTGACCGAAGTGTTCTATCTTGCCTTCTTTTGTTTGAGGGGGAGACGTTTAGAAAGAAGGAAAAGAAACCTTGAGAAGTAAAGGCCAGACTGGATTGCAGAGGTTTTCAATGTCAACCAGTGAGATTAGTTATGTCTACAAGTCAGCATGACAAAAAGGCAAACAACAGAATACAGACATTAAAATATTTTGAAAAAAGGTCACACAATCACTAGAATTCTAAAGAGAGATCATGACTCACTACTCACAGTCTGGCCTGAAACGCTTCAGAGGTTTTATCTGACTGGGTCTGGGTAGTGGACTGTCAACTCCAGACAGGTGACAATTATCCTCCTTCTTATACTAACGCTGGGCAGATATTAACCCTACTGTGACTATATGATTAGAGTCCTACCAGTATCTTGGAGTAAAACAGTCTGGAAACTCTAGCCATTTTGATTGGATTTTAATGGTTTCAATAAATGTTTAATGTGACAGTCATCACAATTAGGAAATATATGTCATGTTTTGTCTTACAAATCATTAAGATGCCGCCATATTCAATGAAAGTACCTTTTCTGCAGAAATCCTGTGACAACTTTAAGAGTGGATGCTAACACTTGGTAAACATTCCTGGGCAGAGCCAAGCAATCCCTGTCTCAGTGAAAATGTCTCTCTGGGATAGGTTTTAAATTTACATCTTCGTCTTGAGAAAAACTTTTTAACTGCCAGGAAGGGTATATGAATACATTTACTAAACTATAAAATCCAGAATAAATCAGATCTGGCCCTGAGTATCTTCCCAGCCTCATTTCTTGCCATATCCCTCCGGAACTCTGACCTCCAGCCATAAAGAACTTCTTGTGTTCCTCAAATGTCCTGCCCTCTGCTAATCTTTGCACGTCATTCTTTTTTCTGGAACAATCTCCCCTCCCCCAAACCTGCATTTCCCACTCCCCCCACTTTTGGTTGGTTAACTCCTGAATATCCTTTGGATCTCATCATTTTTAAAAATGTTTATTTATTTTAAGAAAGAGAGACAGAAAGGGAAAGACAGAGAGAGAGAGAATTCCAAATAGGCTCTGTGCTGTCAGCCTATTTGTCAGTTCATGATTCTATGAACCATGAGATCATGGCCTGAGCCAAAAATCAAGAGTCAGATGTTTGACTCCCACCCCACATAGCCGATCAGCTATCTTTCTATTTACCAGTGTTTCCTTGACCCTTCCTTTCTCATCTCCCTCTACTCCTCTTCACCCTCCACCCCCAATTTAGAATGGGGGTCTCCTTTCTGGTTCTTACACAGCTCTCTATATTTACCCTTATCCTATCATTTTCACAAGGCATTCTAATTATGTCTGCATAGCCCATCCGATTGTGAGCTCAGTGCTGGTAAGGACCTGCCAATTCACTCTATTTCCTTTCTGTGCCCCACTGCCTAGCACTGAGTAGATGATCAATACACTGCTGAGCAGCTGAGTGAAACAATGCTTCCACCAAATTATACCCCAGGTTTAGTATTTTCATGCGAAGGTTTAAATGGCATGAGTTTAGGAACCATTCCAAGAAACCGGCTTTCTTTGTGCTGTTGATTATGAAACAGATTTGGAGGTGGGGGGCTAGCCAGCTGTAACTACTCCTATTCCAGAGTTTGTACAGGGCATGTTTTAGCATTTGGGAAAGGTTAAAATGCAGAGATTTTGTTAACTGTGGCCTACTGAAAAGTTGGTCCTTACCTGTTCATAGGCACGAACAGGTCATTGTTCAGGTATGCCTTTTGTTTCTGACTGAGCTACCTAACAGAGCAATCAAATGTGGGGCCAGAACTGCTGATTCTGTATTTTTACCCTTATACTAACATAGATCATATGTTAAAAATCTATAAAAAAGTAGCAACCTCATTTAAAAGCTTAGATAAAACCCAGGAGTCAGAAGATAAAGACTGACTCCATAGCAAAATGCTGTTATTAGTCAATTTATAAGATTTAACAACCAGGGGTCACTGGTCAGACTTGTGGTGAGAAACAGAGTAAAGATGGGGTAAATACATCAAAGTGCAAAAGTGCAAGTCCATGTTGACCAACAATATTGTTCCAGTGGGAAAGACAGATTTAAAAAACACCCAGCAAAGCATAAGGTCCTATTATCCAAGGATGTTAAAGACATTTATATCCGGTTTTAAATGAAAAGGTCAACTTAAAAATCTGTTTCCAAACATGAAAGAAGAATTGCTGATTCCACACAGACAGGAAAAATTCCAGTTGAGAGAGACAGGCCCTTTCTAGTGGGACAGGAAGGAGTACTGAGACACGTCTCATAATAAATAAATCCTTTTCTATTAATACTTTCATCCTCTTAAATTATCAAATAGGCAGTGAACTGGAGATTTAGAAGGACCCTAAGATCCATCTTGTCCAGATCCTTACCTATTTTTTTAAACGTTTATTTGATTTTGAGAGACAGAGACAGAGCAGGGGAGGGGCAGAGAGAGGGAGACACAGAATCCGAAGCAGGCTCCAGGCTCCAAGCTGTCAGCACAGAGCCCAACGTGAGGTTCAAACCCACAAACTGCGAGATCATGACCTGAGCCAAAGTCAGACACTTAACTGACTGAGCCACCCAGGCGTCCCCGTCCAGATCCTCATTTTACCCTGGGGGTGGGGGTATTAGACATCTGCCCAAGCTCATGACAGGAAGCTGGCAGCAATGGAATTAGGACTCTAGCTCCTTGCACTTTATTATTCACTGAGAAAAACCACGGTCTGTTCTCCATCAGCTGGCCACCATTAAACACCGTGAACCTGGAAGATCAGAAAGGTGGTGAGCAAAGCCAGTAGGCATCCACAGCTACATTTCTTGGGCAGACGGGCAGCACAGTTTGGTTGTGGGAACACTTCTAATTTGCATGAGTAGAACATGGACAAATAAGATCAAACTGGCTCCAGGAAAGTAATCCCCCCCCCATTCCCCTGAGCCTTGAGTTTGGAAAACTACAGGTGGCTCTGGAATTTGGGAACATCCCAAATGGTACCACTGGGTAGAACTCCACATGTGGCCTCAGCCCACGCATGGAGGCTTGTCAAGGTCCCAGGTGCTGGCTCACCCACTGGCTACAGCTGAGACAGAAAAACAAAGAAGAAATCTTCCCCAAGTGCAGACATCAGCAGAAGTGATCTTCCTGTGTCCTCTGCCTAGACAGCGGAAGCCAAAGAGAGGAGTTTGAAACTCTGATTCATCCCTCAAGACAAATTAACTCAGTCTACGGAGGCTAGGAAGGCAATTTAGGCAACTTTTCTTTTAAGTAAACAAAAGTGAAGGTTTAAAAAAAATTTTTTTAATGTTTTTAATTTTTGAGAGACTGACCAGAGACAGTGTGAGCAGTAGAGGGTCAGAGAGAGAAGGAGATACAGAATCCGAAGCAGGCTCCAGGCTCTTAGCTGTCAGCACAGAGCCTGACACGGGGCTCGAACCCAGGATCTGTGAGATCATTACCTGAGCCAAAGTCGGAACTTAACCGACCGAGCCACCCAGGTGCCCCAACAAAAGTTAAGTTTTGGAAAGGGGCTTTGGAAAAAACACAGGGGCCACCCCAGAATCTAACTCCACAGTGAAAACAGAACAGAGCTCACTCTTAAGCTCTGAAAATGCTAACAGACGAACACGTACAAAGGGGCAAGTCCAGAGGCAGAGCCCTCGTCTTAGTTCACAGAACCGTGAAGTCAGGAGTTTTGAGCCGGCTCCTTGCTGAGCTAGAGAAGCATCTTTGAGCAGCAGAGCACCTGATGGCGCGGCACTGTTCAATGTCAGCAACAGCAAACAAAAGCCTGATTGGAATCGAGTACTTCCTCCTTCCAGGAGGGCCAGGCTCCTGGGCTGGCGCAGGGCATCCACCTTCGTTCCTGGTCAGAGCCACTGCCCTTACCTGTATCACTTCTCTAGTCTGGCGAGTTGGTTGTTCCCCTGGTTCTCTCTGCCCCACACCAATCCCACATCAACCACAGATGTGAGTTTGTGTCTAATTTTGACTTACAGCGTCACTAGAATATCTCGTCCAGGCCCTATTTATCCTTCCTACTGCATTGGTCTTAGTGCCTCCTTATCAAATCCTCTCTCCCTTTCTAGGCAGAGCCTCATTCTGCTCCCCTTGATTCTGGGCTGGACTTGTAACAAACAATGCAGAAGTGACCAAGTGTGACTCCTGAGACTAGGTCACTGCAGCTTTCATCATGCTTTTTCTTGGGAGAAACCAGCTGCCATGCTGTTAGGATGCTGGTTACCTGGATAAAGCCAGTCCCAAGTCTGTGACCCATAGAGAATGTGTGAGATAATAAATATTCATTGTTGTTTTAGGCTGCTAAGTTTTGGACTGATTTATTATGTAGCAATTAGAAACTTATACGTATCTTTGAACTTTATCATCAACTAGAGTTATTCCTTAATTAATCATAGTCCTCTTTGAAGAATGTGTTTGTTCTGTTTTTGTCATAAAGTCTTCTCCCCATGGGCTAGGGGAAAAAAAATACCACCTACACAGAGTCCTCATAGATGGACATTTATTGATTTGGGGCCATTATCGCTCAATCCCAAGGATATGACTGCAGCGGATGACTTTTTTTTTAATTTTAGGAGAGAAAGAGCAAGAGGGAGGGAGGGAGGGAGAGAGAGGACGCACAACTGGGGAAGGGGAAGAGAGAAGGAGAGACAGAATCCTAAGTAGGCTCCATACCATTAGTGCAAAGCCCGATGTGGGGCTTGAACTCACAAACTGTGAAATCATGACCTAAGCTGAGATCAAGAATTGGACACCTAACTGACTGAACCACCCAGGCACCCCTCCAAGGACTTTTTTTTTAAATTTTAAAAAAAGCTTATTTATTTTGAGAGAGAGAGAGAGAGAGAGAGAGAGAGAGAGAGAGAATGAATGAGAATGAATCCCAAGCAGCCTCCACATAGTCAGTGGAGAGCCTAATGTGGGGCTAGAACTCACGAACTGTGAGATCATGACCTGTGTCAAAACCAAGAGTTGGACACATAACTGAGTGAGGCACCCAGGCACCCCTCCAAGAATTATTTTTAACACGTTCTTTGTATCCGCTATCTTAGAATCTTTTATCTTACTTCATCAGTACATACTAAAGAATCAGAACTTCTATCACCCCAGGATCTCTAAAACATAAGCCTTAACTGTGAGCATTTGTAACCTTGAACAGCCCACAGAAGAGATAAGGGACTCCCCCCTCCCCCAAGAGTCTTGTATTTACACATTAATAGTGAGTGAACTTAACCTGCCATATACCACAACATGGGCGAACCCTGAGGACGTTATGCTAAGTGAAATAAGCCAGTCACAATACAAATACCGCATCATTTTGTGAACGTGAGGAGTCATACTCACAGAAGCAGAAAGAATGGCAGTTGGCAGGGGCTGGAGGGAAGAGAAAATGGGGAGTACAGAGTTTCAGTCACGCAACACGAAAGATCTAAAGATTTGCCATGAAACGATGTACTTAGAGTTAACAGTACTGTACTATACACTCAAAATATATTAAAAAATTTGTTAAGAGGGTCGATTTCATGTTATGTATTCTACCAAAATAAAAATGAAAAAAGGAACCATGAGACTAAGATGACCTTCTTACAAGGTTTATGGCAGTGGCCCCTTTCCTGCTCCAGAATTTCTCGAGAGTATGTCATTCTATCTCAAAAACCCCTCAAAATTAAAACAAGTTTTGCTTGGAGCACCTGGGTGGCTCAGTCAGCTAAGCATATGACTATTGATTTGGGCTCAAGTCTTGATCTCCTGGTCATGAGACTGAACCCATGTCAGGCTTGGTGCAGAGCTCGGAGCCTGCTTGGGATTCTCTCTCTCCTACTCTCTCTGACACTCTACTGCCTGGGCTCTCTCTCTCTTTCTCTCTCTCAAAATAGATAAAATATTAAAATACTTTTGCTTGTTTTTACATTAAAAGCCACACATCTTGCTCTCTTCGTGGAGGACTGACAGGATAGAGAAGGAGGTAGGATGTCACACAAACCAAATGTAAGAACAGGATGTGGCAATTCCAACAGGTTTGGGGATTACTGATCTGGAGATGTGTTGAGGTTTCAAAATAAGTGGGCTTAAAAAAATATCTGAGCATTTGAAAAACTAAAGTCCAGTCAAAAGGCTGATGTCACCAGTTCACTCTCATTCTCCTTACGCCAAAGAGCTGTAGACATAATACCTGAGAGGACAGGGAAAAACAGAAGCCTGTGAAGACTCAGATAAGCAAGAGGCTAATGCACAGATAAGAAGAGCCAGCCTCATAACACATCAGTAATGGCAGAGAAAAGCAAAGGCTGAAATACTTCCTATTCATCAATATATGATTGGGGTACAACATAGAACACACAGATTATTTAAAAAAATTTTTTTTAATGTTTATTTTTGAGAAAGAGAGAGAGACAAAGCATGAGCAAGGGAGCAGCAGAGAGAGGGGGAGACACAGAATCCTAAGCAGGCTCCAGGCTCTGAGCTGGCAGCACAGAGCCCAATACGGGGCTCGAACTCACTAGTCTTCAAGCCATGAGATCACGAGCTGAAGTTGGCTGCTTAACCAACTGAGCCACCCAGGCACCCTGAAGAACATAGATTCTTTCACATCATTTTCCACAGGAAAAAGAAAATATCAAATGAGAGGAAATGGCACAAGAAGGGTTGAATTTTCATAGAGCAAATGCAAAATCATCACCATGAAGTAAACTGGAAATGGGATTAGTAGAAGGTGTAGAGAGAAGTGAAAGGAAACTTCATGTCCTTCAAGGACAAGGAGAAAGGGACACATGATGTTTACATCGAGAACATCTGTTAATGTTCTCAAAGTTGACTGACAGCCAGGATGTGCTTTCTCTTCAGTCACTCTTCAACTTGCTACTTCTTTTTACATGAAAAGCTAATTCTGTGAAGCTTTTCAATTGCCACTCTTGGGTGTAGAACTCTTCTGAAGGACACGAGAAAAAAAGCCATGGAAGGAAGCCGCTTGGGCTGAGACTAGAGAAATGCTCTGAGCCCCCTGCCCAGACACTGGGGAGGGTCAAGGGTGGGTGACTGAATGACGGGCTGGGTCCCCCACGAGGCCCGCCTCTACGTGTGCTCCCAGGAGTTGGGATGAAGAAGTCTGTTACACACTCCCATTGTACGGTTTCAAAACAGAACAATACCATCAAGACACACTGACTTGCCAGGAAGGGAACTCAAACTGGTGTGGAAACCTGAATTCCCATTTGCATCTCTGAGCCCATTTCAGGCTGGAGGGGGCAGACAGGAAACAGAAGTTGGGCTGGAACCACAGGTCAGGATAGTGGGAACTTTGAACTGCTGAGAGTTCCTCTCTCTCTAGGTTGTGTATGGCTCCTCCAGCAAAACACAAATGGAAGTGTTAGGCAATTAGTTAGACTTGTTAAAGCAGGTGCTGGCCACGCCCTCGGTGCCAGCCCTAAGGGTTAACAGCTACACCTTCAGAGTCACCGCTAGGGGCTAACGGATAGGAAAGGTCTTGCAACAGAGCTGCCTTAGAAGACACAGGGGACTGCCCAGGGCACCTGTCGCATGCAAACAGAGGGTGCAGCTTGCCATTAAGTACTTTGAAGGTCACAACAAAAGCTCATTAGAGGGACACCTGGGGGGCTCAGTGGTTGAGCACCGACTCTTGATTCCAGCTTAGGTCATGATTCCAGGGTTGAGGGACTGAGCCCCACGCTGGGCTCCTGTGCTGAGTGTAGCGCCTGCTTGAGAGTCTCAGTGCCTCTCTCTCTCCAGGCCTGCTTGAGAGTCTCAGTGCCTCTCTCTCTCCAGCCCTCTCCCCCTCGCCCATTCATGCTCTCTCGTAAAAAAAAAAAAAAAAAAAAAGAGAGAGACTTTGCCCCTCACTACCACTCTTGCTCTGGCAGTGGCCTGCTTTTATTCTTGAAAATAAACTATACTCATCTACTCGATAAGGTCTATCTCCCCATTCTGGTCTCTGGGCTCCAATTCTTTGGTACCTCGGGGACAAGAACCAAGTGACCCTGTCACAGAAGTTTCTCCATCAGGAGGGCTTCAGCACCAGAGTTCGCTTTAGATTTCCTACAGGAATCTTAGATGAGTCCCCCTTTCTTTCAGAAGTCCTCCCAGAGCAAGACGTTTTCCCCCTGAAAATGTTTAGACTCACTGTTATGATGTCTTAACAAGAAATTAATTTTATAAAGAGGTTGGTTTAAATAAAAATGAAAACCAAAGAAATACTCCCTTCACATATGACAGAGGTTTTCTTATCTTTGTTTCCTCTATCCTGCCCTCCTCCCCACCCCCCTCCCCAAAATGTCTGATTGTCTTATTATATTAACCCAGGTTCTGTTTATCTATGCATTTCCATTATGGCTAACATCAAAAAAAGCACATTTCCTGCTGAAAAATCACATTTAACAAATCCCTTTGGGGACAGAAAGAAGTGCAAACCACTTAAAAAGATTAGTTTGTGGGAAGATGAAATCGGTCCCAAATCACTCCTCCCTCCGCATGATGCTCTAGTTAAATGAGGTGGGTGCCCCAGGACACATTTATGATGGAAAGTTCTCAGTCTCTTACTGCAGGTCTAAACCTCTCCGAGACCATAACTGTTCTCAAATCAAAACATGCAAACATTAAAACCAAAAGTGTAAATAAGACACCTTTGTTTTTCTCTTATAGATGCCTGAGACAACTCAATCCAGCTGATGATTTGGGGGGAGCGTTAACAATCAATAAACACGGGGGGAGGGTTGCTCAGTGCATTAATCCTGAAAAACAAATGTGATTAATCTTGTGGATCAAGAGGGAATGGTAGAACACACACATTGCAATGTATTAAGTAACTTCTTGAACTACAACTGCTAATTAAAGAGGCCAATTTATCTGCAGGCGGGCTCTTCCGGCATGCGTTCACCTTAGCGGACATCCTATTTCTTCTGCTCTGAACACACGTGGCTCACCAGGTTAGCAAAGTCCCTTGGGCTCAGGTGCATACGGTGGTGGCAAAGTCGGGTGGACGGAAGTAGGTGAATCGGTTCAGGCTGTAGCCCGAGTGTATTACAGCCAAGAGTGATGACCATCAATGCACGACTCTAGGTCCTACGAAAGGCAAGTATTTTTGATACATCTGGGGTGTGAAACGGCAGCTGGAATTCACAAAGAACGCTCCTCCTGCTGCAGCCTTTGGGAAGCCTCTTCCAGTCCAACACGACATTTCATGCTGTCACTGGGCGCGCACCCGTCTCCTCACAGCAGGAGTTCTGAGCGCGCAGGAGGAAAGGGTCAGCTGGTAGGAGGCCCATTTGGGACTCTCACATCTAGCATCTCCTTCCTCTGTGCTGACTAATGTTTGCTTCTGGACACTGTAAATGTCTGGCATTGATCACTCAGGCTCAGATTAAGCAACCCCAGATCTGCAACACCGTGAAGAGTTCCAACACACAGGGTAAGACAGCCTCCCTTTGTTTTCCCTGGTTGGTCACTGAGGGGGTGGGGGTCCCTCAGGCCCCTAGCCCCACTGCTCAGCCCAGCAGAGGGGGTGGCCGTGGTTAGTATCCTAAGAGGTCAGCCACAAGGGAGCCAGACTGGCATTGCTGCATACTTAGCATGGCAGATACCAGGGTAATCAGGAAGGCAGGTCCACAAGGGCTTTCAAAACTTTGGGTTTGCTTAGGAGGGCTTGTCTTGAATAGCTGTTCTTGGTGGATTAGGAGCACTGACTGTGGGAAGGAAGGTGGTTGTAAGAATGTTCCAGAACTGTCCAAGATTACCAGGGCCTCCAGATCATGAGGATCAGACTAGGACAGGACGTTAGGGGTAGCCCTGTAAGTTTCCACGGCTATGCAGTAACTGGCCAAGCTCTAAGTCAGCCCAGATAGAACACCACAGTCAGCACCACCACTTCTAACTTGCCCCTCCATCTGTGGAGAACTTTCTAAAGTGTGTTATCATAGTTGACCCTCAGTACAGTCCTGTGGAGTTGACTGGGAGCCACAGTGACCGCTGTTGCACAGAGGGGAACAAGCAGCCTGAGGCCAGAGCTCACACGGCCGCTGTCCTGGATTGAGCACACAGATCTCCTACTCTCCTCTTGGGAAACTTCATCTGTAACCCAGAACAAAACCATTTTGTTTGACCCTCCCTTTCATCCTCCTGCCTGCCTCTGAAAGTGTTAGAGGGTAAAAGGGAGCCGTAACTAGCATCTGGGTTCCGCCTCTCACTGAGGCAGGCAGGAAAGTGCCACAGGCTTCACTCACTCATCCCTCACTGCGTGGAATGCTCAAGTTTACTCTCCAGACTCACTTCAGGGGCGCACGTCACTCTTCCACAACTCTCCATTCTTTCTCTTTTATCTCTTGAAGTTCTGTCATAAAACCCCTTCACTTTCTGGCCTATTCATAACATTCTAACAACTGAGGCCTCTTTTTATTTTTTATTAAAACAATTTTATTAACTGTTTACTTATTTTTGAGAGAGATACAGTGTGAGGTGAGGCACAGAGAGGGAGACACAGAATCTGAAGCAGGCTGAGCCCTCTTTTAAAAAACACCTTTCCAGACAGCTTCCGTCTTTCAAGCCTTTCAATTAAAAGAAAAAAGATACAGCTCCCAAATTAAAAAAAAACATTGCAGCACCCAAGTACTGTCATGCTTCAGGAACTTAAATTGCTTACTTCATTTGGTATAATCTGTGTTAAAACAATATAGCATTATCTACTTTGAATGTACTAGAAGCCCTCAGGGTAGAGTTGTGTTTTGGTGAGATATTAAATCTAGCTGGAACTCAACAAGAAACAGCGTCATGTGGGGCAATCCGTGCCCATCGGACCCCTGACTGATCACATTTCAAAGCCTAGTGCTTTGCTAAAGGGCATCCGACTTTAAGAATAAGCAATCCTATTACTCAGAGCCTTCTCTGCACACCATAGCTTTGAAGGAATTTGAGAGTTTGCAAATTCAAAGTTGAAAATTAAAAACCCACAAATAAGACTTGAATCCATTTATTCATGGTAAAGTGAATATAGCTTTGAAAAGTCTACCCTTATTAGGATCAGTTCAATGTAATCTGTGATCTGGTGTGAGGCTGCTTAACTAGCTTCTTGCCCGTGACAAGAGAACCATTTGCCTAAAACAAACTCTGTCTTCAACACACTCAGGAGATACCACAGAATAATATTCACTTAAGTACATTTCTTTTTCAATGTTTCATTGTTTTCTTAATCACTGTGGTTTTTATTTTGCCAGAGTTAAGAGTACCTCTTCCCCTACTCCCAAAATGCATTAAAATAAATCTGAGGCCCCGCAGGAGTGATCAAAACTTCCCTGTTCACAGAGGAATGTCCATTCCTACAAGCTTGGGGAGGTTTCCTGACTAATGAACTAGAACACTGTCAGATGTCCGGTTGCCAAGTAATATATTAAAGTGCTTTTCTAATGAGATTTCTGCAAGGTAACTATAAAACCGTAAAAAGCACACTAAGCTTCAGTGAAGCAAAAACATTAAAAAAAAATACCCAATCCAACAATAAATGCCTTTAAGGAAAGAAGAGTTCAACATGGCAACTAAAAAGCTAAAGACAATTTGACAAGTAGAAAAATAAAGTCCAATAATTTTCAATCTGAGAAAAAGGGTGGGCATAAAGCAAAGCAGTATAGTAGTTAGATCATAAAGGAGCCAACCAAGTATCTCTTTTCTTCCCTTTTTTTTTTAGTGAGTTCTATGCCCAATGTGGGGCTTGAACTGATGACCCCAAAATGAAGAGTCACATGCTCTAGGGATACCTGGGTGGCTCAGTTAAGTGTCTGAATTTGGCTCAGGTCATGATCTCATGGTTTGAGGCCCATGTTGGGCTCTGCACTGACAGCTCCAAGCCTGAAGCCTGCCTGGGATTCTGCGTCTCCCTCTCTCCCTGCCTCTCCCTTGCTTGTGCTTTCTCTCTCTTCCTCAAAAATAAACATTTAAAAAATAAATATAAATAAAAACAAACATTAAAAAAAAGTCACATGCTCTACTGGCTGAGCCTGTCAGGCACTCCTAAACTGATACCATATATACAATTTAGTATCCCAATATCTACATCTTTAAATATCTCCTTTTCCCTGTCTATTTGATAAGATCTATTTATACAGATCTTTTATAAACATAGCTACAAATGTCCCCTATCATTAAAAGAAGGAACATTTTTTCATTGTTAGAACTTGTGCCTGAGAATTCAGAATAGTCTACAAAATTAAAAAAAAATTTTTTATGTTTATTTATTATTTTGAGGGGGAGAAGGGAGGGAGGCAGAAAGGGAGACACAGAATTTGAAACAGGCTCCAGGGTCTGAGCTGTCAGCACAGAGTCAGAGCCTGATGCAGGCCTCGGACTCCCAAACCAAGAGAGCATGACATGAGCCGAAGTCGGACTCTCAAGTGACTAAGCCACCCAGGTGCCTCAGTCTACAAAAATCTTGAATGCCAAGGATCTCTTTGTTAGAAGCCATATGAAGAGGAATTCTCACCTGCAATACAAACAACAGCAATGATGGACCACCCTGAAACAGTTTGGGGAGGGTCTTTCCTTTGCTCCCTTGCCACGCTGCCTTATTTAACCATGAAGCGGCCCACCATGACATCAAAGAGGCTATGAGGCTAGAGGCCAGCCTTCTTGGTCTGCATTCATGTGAGCCTGTGATTCCAGCGTGTTCTATACTAATCCTTGCAGACCTGTAGCTCTGGGTCCCATTTCAAAGGTTAAGACTGGAACAGACCCATCAAAGAATGGTGTGGGATCTGAAAACCAACACAGAAGTGATGTGGGTATTTAGTTTAAAGAGGAGAAGACTGGAGTGGGGCAAGTCCCTGGTGAAATATCTTCTAACATCTGAAGGAATGCCATGTCAGGAGATGAGAAGTCTTGATTTTAGTTACTCCAGAAGGAAACACCAAGATCAAAGTCATAAAGTGTCAGCAGTTAAATATGTCCAACAATAACATGCTTTAAATATAGTCATGTAGATATGAGTGATTGCCTGAGATTTATCAGAGATGGGTTCTTCATTCTATTCACAATTTCAACTAAATCCAATCAAGTGATGGATTGATTCCAAAGGAATTTTTTTTTTTTACTACTTAATAGTATCATTTCTTTTAAATAGCTAACCTTACTAATGCTGGGAAATGATTTATCAAAGGTTAACAGAATTAAAGTATTTTTCAAAACATGGTGCCCTGAATTTAATATGGGAAGAAAGCAGAAGAAGGCATGTACCCATGTGCATTTGCTTCAGTGGGAATGTAGAACACAATAAATCAGTTCTCCCTTGCAGAAGTTCTTCCAGGTAATCACATTAAACAAACAAACAAAGCCTGTTTATGTGAGAAGATCTATTTATACAGATCTCTGATAAACATAACTACAAATGCCCCCTATGGACAGAACAGTGACCCTGGCACTCCAAACCCAACACAAACACTGGAGTGTAGCTTTCAGCTGATTGCTCTTCTGAAGCTTTAATCTTCAGGAAGGTAAGAGAAAATGGAATGCAAAGAGAAGGAAACTGCTCTGTTCATCTCTGGATTCAGACAGTTCTTTTATACTTCCTAGCATCCACCACATTGTCATCCCATTCCACATGTCTTTCCCCTCCTCAACTCACTCCTGCCCCACACCTTCTCACCAAAAGCCATAACAAAACAGCAGCAAGACCTATTCATGGACTGCTCACTGTGGGCAGAGAGATAACTAATTTAACCCTCTCAACAACCCTGTGATATGGGGGCTGTCTCCCATTTTACAGAGGACAAAACTGAGGCAAAGAAAGGTTGAATAGCTTGCCCAAAGTCACAAGGCTCATAAGTAGGTGTGCTGGGATTCCAAACTAAGTAATTTGGTTCTAGAACCCAGGTTCCTAGCCATTATCCCATATGACCTTATACATGACCCAAAAGTTGGCCTCAGCAAATCAATGAACAAATGTACAAACTACTAGTTGCGGTGGATGGAAAAGTGGTAAAAGATCCAGTGTTTGCTTTCATCTCCTTTCCTTCATCTTTAACAGTTCCTCTAGATCTAAATTACAAAGCTTCTCTTGTGATTATCAATTTCTTTCCCTGTCTTCCCACAAAAACTCTTGTGCTTGATGGGTCAGGTGGTTATAAATATATTTATGTACATATAAACATGCACTTCTCATTTATCTGTGAGTTTGGGGCTTCAAAAAAAAAAAAAAAGGCTCTGCCACATTCCCTTGATCTCTGCCTATAATACAGAGTGGGTATGTGGAAGGCTGGCTAATCCTGAGCTTACCAAGCTGGGTGTACAGTCAGGCATTTCAGAAATGCAGTCGGATGATGACTAGGAGGTTCCTCTAATAATGGAAAGTTCCCAACAGAACTGTTCAGGCTCAAGAGGACCAACTCCAACACCCACCCCCGCCAGCCTGGGAGAGGCCCCCTGGGCAGATCAGACTCCTGTCTTCGGGGTCGCCAAGCTGCCTGCTCAACTCCAGGCCTCCTGCTGCAGTTGTTCATTTCTTCTTATCCCACATGCTGTTCTCCAGCCTTGATGATTAATGCCTTCTATTTAGAGTGAAAAAATGACCCTGCTGTCTATTCGAGTGGGCATCCTTCATCCCTTCCATCTACAAGGAAACACACAGCGCCTTGGCTCAACCCAGAGGATTCCTCTTGGCTGTCTTCTTGCAGAATACCATCACTTCCTCAAGCAAGGTATCAAACAGTCTTGTAAGTTCCTTTTTTCTTAACACAAAACACAAATTGCAGGTAACTCACTGCATTCAGTGTTGCTAAAATTCACATCCTGGTGTGGTTCATTAATAAAAGTCCTTTTGCTCCCTCCTTCCCCCCCCTTTCAACACCGTTCGATGAGATGCAAATAGAACCATTTCAGTTTTCCAGTTGAACAGCCATGAAAAAAAGAGAGAGTGTGAGCAGCTCCTTGCTTATCTCTGTGTTACACATTAACACAGTCCTCCTTTGCAGAGGTTCTTCAAGGTAAGCACACTTCAAGGTAAGTCAAATAATTGACAAAATAATTACCTTGGCACTCCAAGGTCAATGCAAATGCTGGGCTGTGGTCTTCAGCTTCATAACGTAACTAAAGATTCAGTCTCTAGGAATGTAATAGAAAGCGAAATGCAAAGGGAAAGGAACTCCCCAATTTCTCCATGAAGACATGATTGAAAAATATAATAGAGGTCAAGGGAAAGCAAGCCAGCAGGGCAAGTTCTACCCAGAATCTCCCCAGGCACCCCTTGGCCAGCTGTCTCTCACACTGGCATCTAACAGTGCTCTGCTCTACCACCCTGGTACCGTTGGTCTCATCAATAATAATAGTAAAAATTGCCACCAGACTTCCTGCTCCCATTAATCCTCTCACCACTGGGCTTACATGCCAGGCCCAGGGCAGGCTCTTCCTCTTCTTTCAGGTAGTCCTCTCGTGAGAATCCAATGAGGGGTTATGCTTTTTAGATCCATTTTACAGATGAGAAATCAGAGGCTCTGAGAGGTTAAATTACTTGTATAGAGTCATAGGGCTTGTCAGCAGCTTGGCCAAGATTTCAGGGTAGGCTTAACTCCACTACATTCACCCTAACCATGACTCCTGTTTTCTGAGCACTGACACTGCCTCTGCATCCTATGAATAGGCTCTGTTGGACACTTGAACAAATGAATGGCTATAAAAATGAACAAGCCAGCAAACAAGTGAATGTGCCTTCTGAAGACTAGCTTTTTATGTTTATTTATTTTTGAGAGAGAGAGAGACAGAGCATGAGTTGGGGAGGGGCAGAGAGTAAAGGAGACACAGAATGTGAAGCAGGTTCCAGGCTATGAGCTGTCAGCACAGAGCCCAACATGGTGATTGAACTCACCTACGGTGAGATTATGCCCTGAGCCAAAGTTGAATGCTCAACCAACTTGGCCACCCTGGCACCCTTGAATACTAGCTTTTTTAAAGACAGTATTCAGTCTCAGAAAAGCAAAAAATGTCTGAAATTGAGTATGGTAATACTTATGATTTCAAAATGAAATAATTTCTTCACCCACTTAAAATTCAAAGGAGAGGAACTGACAACTGCATTTTACCTACACTGGTTCTGAGTGTTCCTGGCTGTAGGGGCGATGGCTAAAATAACTGAAGCTGACCTACTCAAAAGAATCTTGATTTCAGATACATGAAGGGTTTTACTAAAGTTAACATCAATGTCTTTTCTTACAATACTGAATGTCCCCCTCCCCCCATTTAGAGGGAGTTTGCTGAATGATATTATTTTTCTTACTTTTTATTTAGAATCAAGCAGAGAAAATGCCATTCTTCTTATTTATTTTTTTTGAGAGCGAGCGAGCGAGAGAGAGAGCGCGAGCGCACACGCAAAGGGGAAGGCCAGAGCCAGAAACTGAAGCAGACTCCACACACTGTCAGCGTGGAGCCCGCCTTGGGGCTCAACTCATGAACCATGAGATTATGACCCTCGCTGAAATCAAAAGTTGGCTACCTAACTGACTGAGCCACCCAGGCTCCCCCTGAAAATGCCATTCTTATCTACACCCTCTTCCTCCAACATACACCATCCAGGAAATGTGATGAAACAAACCAAAGAACTGATGAGGAGAAAGCGCTCAAAGACATGAGTTGGATCAGCACTACCAACAAAAGTGCTTTGCATCCAAGAACTATGCTGTTTTCCTTTCCCCTGCCGGTGGGTCAACTATACTGGCTCTCTCCTCTTTGGCCTCTCCTCCCTGTCCTGGACCAGTTTTCCCTGGGTTCCCAGAATTCCCTGGGTGGGGTGAGGATGCTGAGAGGTACCATCTGGTCCACTTCACCTTCCCTCCTCCTTAAGTCAACACCCATTTCCCCTCCAGGGTTTCCCCCTTTTGTCAGCATAGGAAGTGAGGATCCCAACGAGGGAGCTTAACGTGTGCCTTGAGTGGACACATTCTGGAGCATTCCCGGACTCAGGGTGGGAACCAGGGAAACTGGCCTCAATATCCAGTTTATTTTTAATCTTGCTTGATAATAACTTTGGAACTGCCCGGTCTTCACAGATCCCATCCCTCTTCTCTTTTGGCTGGTACTCAGCTATGGGTTCTAAGTAGGGAAGCCTGTCAGGGTATTAAAAACAGCTGCTGCTAAAACGCTTAAGAATTATGAAAAGAGGAAGCTGATGTTTAGATTTATTCCCTTCTACCCGCCCTCACTCACACCATAAACTGCATTCCCTCCAGAAAGGAAAACATTCTTAACCTCTGTCTAAATGTTTATCAGAAGTTGTCTGGACATGCAAAGTCTCTGAAGTCACATTCTTTATTAGTCACATCCTTCTTGGTGTGACCCTCATATCAGGCCAAGAGGAATGCTTGGACCTTGTGCAGAAAGCATTCGGTGCTGGAATCTCTCCTACCACCCAGGGATTTTCACTTAGCCCAAACATGAGCAGACACTGAGCAAAGAACTTGATGGCAGGAGGACTTCAGATATGAAAAAAAATCCTCTTGGTTGCTAAAGCTGTCAGGCTTTGACGTCATAATAAAGCCTCAGTATGGAGCCTGGACCTAGAATCTCCACCTCCAGGTGCTCCGCCCAAAATGAGTTCTATCCTTGCTCAGAAACACTCCTACTTTGGTGCAGGATGGCAAATCCCAACACCCATAAATTAGTTTGTAGTTCTTTTTTTTTTTTTTTAAGTTGGTTAGCTAGTTTGTTTTTTATTTTGAGAGAGAGAGAGAGAGAGAGAGAAATAGGGGGATGCACCTAGGTGGCTCAGTCCATGATCTCACAGTTTGTGAGTTTGAGCCCCATGTTGGGCTCTGTGGTGACAGCTCAGAGCCTGGAGCCTGTTTTAGATTCTGTGTGTCTCTCTCTGCACCTCCTCTGCTCATGCTCTGTCTCTCACTCAAAAATAAACAAACATTAATAAAAACCTTTATTTTGAGAGAGAGAGAGCATGGGTGGGGCAGAGAGACAGAGCAAGGGAGGGGCAGACAGAGGGGAAGACAGAATTCTAAGCAGGCTCCACACTTAGTGTAGAGCCTGATGTGGGGCTCAAACTCACAAACCATGACATCATGACCTGACTTGAAACCAAGAGATAGACACCTAAGTGCCTGAGCCACCCAGGTACCCCGATTTGTTTATATTTCAAAAGTTATGTAAGTAGGATGTGGCTAAAAGACCTTGTATCAATAGGTAAAAGGCACCGTATGGAGAACCAGTTAGGTGATGCTGGTGTGTGTCTGAGAGAAAGGTATGACTAGGACAACAGACAGTGCACTCGTCTGGCAGGGGGGAGAAGGGGGTTTTGGGACCAGTTCTCACCACTGGCAGGTTACACATTCTACTTGGTCCTTGGCTCTTTATCACCTCTAAGATGGGAAGGCTGAAGCAATCCTCTAGGTGGTCTATTGAGGCCTAGAATCATATATATACACATATGTATTTCTACATGCACACACACACTCACACACACACACACACACACACACACACACGCACACACACACACACACATTTTTATTGAGGTGGGGGTGGAGGGAGAAAGGGAGAGAATCCTAAGCAGGCTCCATGCTCAGCACAGAGCCTGACACAGGACCCAGTCCCATGACTTTGAGATCATGACCTGAGCCGAAACCAAGAGTCAGACAATCAATCAACTGAGCCACCCAGGAGCCTCAAGGCCTAGAATCATTTCTGATTCTTTGTTTCTAATGTCTGAAGTAGAGAAAACATAGCTTCAATCCAAAGGCTATCAGTTGCAGTAAAAAAAGACCTTTCTTTCAGTAAATCCATTTGCAAAGGATGCTCTGAAATTTTCCATTCTAGACCAATGTGGGTTGCAAATTGTGATCTGTGGGAACTTGAATACTGGTGTCTTTGGAGCAGTCATGTTTGAAATCTCCTAGACTCGAATGATGTAGGGAAGAGGGTAGGGGATGGTTAATGGTGACCTGAAATATCACTTTACAATCATTCTAGATCTAGGAGTCTACACTTTATTAGTTTTTCTTTTTACAATTAAAAGAAGGGAGAAAAACACCTCACAACTTGAGTGATTTTTTATTATGTTACATGGGGAATACCAATGCTGTAATGGTACAGGTTTTTTTTTTTTTTTAAGTTTATTTATTTATTGAGAGTGCAAGTGCACTGGAGGGCGGGGGGGGAGGGGAGACAGAGAGAGAGAGAGAGAGAGAAGATCCCAAGCAGACGCCACACTGTCAGCGGAGAGCCTGATGCAGGGCTTGAATCCACAAACCATGAGATCATGACCTGAGCTGAAATCAAGAGTCTGACGCTTAATCAACTGAGCCACTGAAGTAGCTCCATGGTACAGTATTATTAGAAAATACTTTGTTGGTATTGAAAAAATATATAAAAGTATATAATAATCAATATCCATATATGATAAAAATTCTCAACAAAGTGGATTTACAGAGAATATACTGCAACGTAAGGCCCACATACAACAAGCCCGTAACGAAGATTGTGCTCAACAGGGAAAAGCTAAAAGTTCTTCCTCTAAGACCAGGAACAAGAGAAGACCATCCTATCCAGTCCCAACACTTTTACTCAACACAGTACTAGAAGTTCTAGCCACAGCAATTAGGCAAGAAAAAGAAATAAAAGGCACTCAAATTGGAACAGAAGGAGTAAAACTATCATTATTTACAGATGACATATTATATAAGAAAACTTTAACGACTCAGTCAAATAATGGTAGAACTAATCAACAAATTCAGTCAATGTGAAGGACACAAAACCAATATATAAAGATGTGTTATGTTTCCATACACTAAGAACTATTAGAGAAATTAAGAAAACAATCCCATTTATAACTGCATCAAAAAGAACAAGATACCTAGATGAGACACCTGGGTGGCTCAGTCAGTTAAGTGTCTGACTTCAGCCTCAGGTCGTGATCTCACAGTTTGTGAGTTTGAGCCCGGCATCGGGCTCTGTGCTGACAGCTTAGAGACTGGAGCCTGCTTTGGATTCTGTCTCTTCCTCTCTTTTTGCCCCTCCCCCACTCATGCTCTGTCTCCCTCCATCTCTCAAAAATGAATAAATGTTAAAAAAAATTAAAAAGAATAAGATACTAGGAATAAGTTTAACAAGGAGGTGAAAGACCTGTACCAGGAAAACTATAAGACACTGATGAAACAAACTGAAGACAACACAAAGAAATGGAAAGATATTCCATGCTCATGGATGGGAGAATTAAAAAATTTTAAATGTCTGTACTATCCAAAGCAATCTATAGATTCAATGCAATCCCTACTGCAATGGCATTTTTCACTGAAATAAAACAAACCCCCTAAAATTTGTATGGAAACATAAAAGACCCCAAATAGCCAAAACCACCTTGAGAAAGAACAAAGCCAGAGGTAACATGCTTTTGGATTTCAAACTGTACTACAAAGCTATAGTCATTAAGATACCTTAGGGGTGCCTGGGTGGCTCAGTAGATTAAATGTCCGACCCTCAACTTCTGCTCAGGACACAATCTCATGGTTTGTGAGACTGAACCCTGGGTCGGGCTCTGTGCTGACACTTCAGAGTTTGCTTGAGATTCTTTCTCTTTCTCTCTCTCTGACCCTCCCCTGCTCACGTGCTCTCTTCCTTCTCAAAATCAACATTAAAAAAAAAAAACCCACTATGGTGTTGGCATAAAAGCACACAGATCAATGGAACAAACTACAAAGCCCAGAAATAAATCCATGCATATATTTATGACAAAGGTACCAAGAATACATAATGGAGGAGAAAAGAAAGTCTCTCCAATAAGTGGTGCTGGGAAGACTGGACCACTATCTTACACCACCCAGAATTTCAACTTAAAATGAATTAAGGACTCAAATGTAAGACCTGAAACCACAAAACCCCTAGAAGAAAACAGTTGATAAGGTCCTTGACATTGGTCTTGGCAATGATTTTTTGGATTTGATACCAAAAGCAAAGGCAATGGAAAGCAAAACTAATGACACTATAAACTAAAAACTTTTATAAAGCAAAGGAAATCACCAACAAAATGAAAAGGCAACCTACCAAATGGGAGAAAATATCTGCAAATCATATATCTGAGGTTAATATTCAAAATATATATATAAAAAAAACTCTTAAAACTCAACAGCAAAGAAACAATCTAATTATAAATGGGAAGAGGATCTGAATAGAGATTTGTGCAAAAATGACACATAGATGGCCAATAGGTACATGAAAAGGTACTTAACATTGTTAATCATCAGGGAAATGCAAATCAAAATCATAATGAGATCTCACATCTGACAAGTAAGAATGGCTATTATCAAAAAGACAAGAAATAAGTGTTAGCAAAGGTAACAGAGAAATGGAACTTTTGCACACTATTTGTGTGAATTTAAATTGGTGTAGCCACTATGGATAACAGTAGGGAATTTCCTCAAAAAATTAAAACTGGAACTACCATATGATCCAACAATTCCACTTCTGGGTATTTATCTGAAGGAAACTAAAACACTAACTCAAAAAGATGTGTGCACCCCTATGTTTATTGCACCATTATATTCAAGAGTCAAGACATGGAAGGAACCTTAGTGCCCATTGATGGAGGAATAGATAAAGAATATCTGGAATAAAAAAGAGAATATGTGGTATATTAAAAAAACAATGGAATATTACTCAGAAATAAAAAAAGAAGGGAGTCTTGCAATTTGTAACAATATAGATGGACCTTGAGGACATTATGCAAAGCGAAACAAGTCAAAGAAAGGCAAATATCTTATTTACATATGAATCTAAAACACACAAAAAAATGGAAAAGAGAAAAGATTGGTGGCTGCCAGAGCTGGGTGTGGGTGGTGGGTGCAATGGGTAAATAAGGTCAAAAGGTACAAAGTTCCAGTTAGAAAATAAATAAATCACTGGGATGTAATGTATAGCATAGTTCCGACAGTTAATAATACTGTGTTGTATACTGGAAAATTGCTAAGACAGTAGGTCTTATTAACAATTCTCATCACAAGGGCCATCTGGGTTGCTCAGTCAGTTAAACATCGACTCTTGGTCATGATCTCATGGTTTGTGGGTTTGAGCCCCATATCAGGGTCTGTGCTGACAGCCCGGATCCTACTTGGGATTCTCTCTTTCTCCCTCTCTCTTTGCCCTTCCCCTGCTCATACACACACACACACACACACACACACACACACACACACACACTCTCAAAATAAATCAATAAACTTAATAACAAATTAAAGAAAAAATAAAATTTCTTATCACAAGAAAAAAACACTGTGTGGTGATAGAGATTAAGGAGACTTATTGTGAGGATTATTTCACAACATATGCAAATAATAAATCATGTTGCACACCTGAAACTAATATGTTATAATGTCAATCTCAATTAAAAAGACTTTTAATAACAAAAGATTACAAGTTTCCTTATGTATTATTAAACTATTATAAAAACTACCAGGATTAGAAGGAATCTTAGAGTTCTCTAGTCCACCCCCCAAAACCAGATATAAAGGTCTTCTCTCCAATAGCTTATGGTTTTCTGCCTGAATATTTCCAGAGACCCTCCACTCAAGGTTCCAAATTCACTGCTAAATCACGTTGTGGCAAACTTCTTCTGAAGAACTAAAATTAGCCTTCCTGCAACTTCCACCACTGTTTACAGCTCCACCCTCCAAAACATCATGGAGTAATTTAAATTGTTCTATTGTATGATGTTAAAAAACAAAAATACATGCTCATTGTTACAATTCAAACATTATACAAGTATAACGTATAAAGAGGCAGTAAACTGTCTACTTTAATCTCACAATAATGCTGAATGCCCAATAACCTGTATAAACAGTTTATACATCCATATATTTTTCAGTTTTTAATTAAAATTTCATACCTATTACCCAATAAATTGCCTTTTTTTAAACTGATCAACATAACCTATGTTGCTGTTAGGTCAATATAATACACATTAATCAAATTCATTCTTTTCTACAGCTGCAAAATGTTCCATAACATGGGTAAACTTCTTCAAGAATATTCAGGATGTTTTCATTGTTTTCTACATGAAAAACAAACTAGGATACAATAAATATTCTTATACATGTCCTTATGCATTAGTGCTTTTATGTCGGTAGGATAGGTTCCAGAAAATGTGCTTTCTGGGTCAAAGGGTATGAGAATGTTTCATTTTAATAGACGCTCCTAGATTACTTTCAAAAAGGTTAGAAATTCTTGGACGTGTGCTCATTTCCTCACAAATTTCCCAGCAGTGGGAGTCAGGAATTTGCAGAAAATAGGCCAAGCTGAAGGGGGAACCCTGTATGCCATGGCTGTTCTAACTGCATTTTCAGAACTACTTTCAGGCGGAGCAACTCTTCACATGTTTATTGGCCATTTGCAGTTGCTTCTTTTAATTCACTACCTATAACTTTTGCTTATTTATCTATTGGGGCATTTGTTTTTTAACTTACACGAGTACCTGTTTATTACAGATATTTACTCTCTCATATATTTTGCAAATAATCTCTCCAGGTCATCATTTTTGTTTTGACAGCCATTTATTTATGGTATCGGTTGCCATATAGCATATTATATAAGCTCTTTGTAAGCAGTGACACTGGCTGTTTAGGACACCGCCGTATCTTCAGCACCAAGAACAGTACCTGGCACATAGCATGTTCTCAGTAAAAATAATGAATGAATAAAATATAAGCCTAGAATTTTTATGTAGCCAAGTCGGTCAATCTTTTCCTCTATGGTTTCTGGGCTATCAGAATAGCTTTATTAGTTTTCCTTTTTTGAAATTAATCCATCTTGAGTTTGTTTTGAATGTGGTATGAAGCAGAATAAACTGTTGGAGCCTGAACTTTGGTTACTACTTTGTATAACAAGCATACATAAAATGCAAATTTGGGGCACCTGGTTGGCTAAGTTGGTAGAGCATGCAACTCTTGATCTTAGGGTCATGAGCTTGAGCCCCACACTGGGCACAGAGATTACCTAAAAAGTAAAACATTTAAAAATGCAAATTCCCTTTATTACTTGTTTTAAAATTTATTTATTTTGAGAGAAAGAGCATCAGTGGGGGAGGGGCAGAGTTGGAGGGAGAGAGAAAGAGAATCCCAAGCAGGCTCTTCATCATTAGCACAAGAGTCCAACATGGGGCTCGATCTCACAAACTGTGAGATTATGACCTGAGCTGAAATCAAGAGTTGGATATTTAACCAGCTGAGTGACCCAGGTGAGCCCCCCCCTCACCGTCCAAAATGCAAACTCCCTTTAGATTTTAAAGTATGCTCTACATTAAAATAGAAATACACCCTACCATCCTTTTTATGTGCTATTAAAATAAATTAACCCAAAAATAAAGACAGAGAGTACTGACTGGGTGTCAGCCAATCACAGTGTCTCAATCCCCTTGACAGTCACAAAATCAGGCATGGGTATGTGACCCAATTCTGGCTGACAAGACCCACAGATTACTCTACTGGAGCACTTCTTAGAAAATTTTTCTCTCATAATAATGATGTGGAATGCAGGGGAAGACAGGACCCTCTTCTTTGTCTCTGGTTGTCACTGACCTGTCTTGCAACCACAAGGAGATCAATCGCTCCCCACTTTTACTTGTCCTCCTCTTTCCTTCATCTCTGTTGTCGCTTTCCTGTCCAATTTTGAGCCTCCTCCTAGAAGTTCCTCCTTAGTGTGGGACCTTGTCTTGGAAGGGAGCCTTGGCCGACCAGTTTTGAGACCTCTGCTCCAGCTCCTCAGACCCTTCAATGGTCCTTTACACTCACCCACTAATGGACGTGGTGCACCACACTTTCCAGTGAGACCCACTGGCTATGTTGGGATTTGCCTGTGATCAGGTCTATCATCACCTTATTACTTCCCTTTGCTTCATACCACAAAGCTGCTGACATTATGCAGACCTTGAGGCATAGGTGATTTAACACACTTATATTCTGGGATTCTTTTTAGGGGATAGCCTGTCATCTTTTGTGTGGTAAATGTCCATGGGATTTGGGTTTTAGTATCTAGTGCTTTGATTTTTAAGTTTACTTATTTAAGAGAGAGCACATGAGTGAGTGGGAGAGGGGCAGAGGAGAGGGAGAGAATCCCAAGCAGGCTCTGTGTTGTCAGAGCAGAATCTGACGCAGTGCTCGAACCCATGAACTGTGAGATCATGACCTGAGCCAAAGTCAAGAGTAGGACACCCTACTGACTGAGCGACCCAGATGCCTCTCTAGTGCCTTTATTTTAATATTTAAAAATTGTGGTAAAACACACATAAAATTGACCATCTTAACTATTTTTAAGTAGATAGTTCAGTATTTTCAAGTACATTCACATTGTTGTGTGTCTCCAGAACCTTTTTCATCCTGCAAAACTAAAACTCACTACCCATTAAACAACCGCCAATTTCTCCCTGTTTCAACCTCTGGCAACTATCCTTGTAGTGGGGCTCTGAAGGTGTTCTGTTTTTATGAGGAGATTGAACTCAGGGGACCAACAAAGTCTGCTGCCACAGCCCCATCACTAAACTGTAACTCCTGGAGACTGGAGTCTGTTCTACGCCCACAGCACCAACACAGCACCCAACACACAGAAAACGCTCACGTATTTAACCAGTGAATGAGTCGCTCTGAATTCCTGCACCTTCTGGCAGGGTGATAGGATGCATTCTTGTACTCATTAAAGTGATTGATGGTTAACATAAAAGTTGCCATCGTTACCTGGACTAATACCTTTCCAGGTCAATATGCAACATGAGCTTCTGGAAAGAACACTGCCAGCTCGTGATTACCTGACTAATGAGGGGCAGGAGAGGAGCAGCCTATCTCAAATTGATGCTGATTTTAGAGTACTTTATATGTATTTTTTATGTATGAATTTATTGTGGCAGATTTCTTTCCTAATTATGTTTGCTTCAGGCTAACATAACAACACTCATAATCCCTGGGCACTATTTGCGGGCAGTGATTTGAAGGGAAGGAGGTGGTGCAGGTGTACGTGGGGCAATCTGCTACAAAGTAAACATCTAGCATAGATGCACACAAGATGGTTAACTTAGTGGGCATATTGAGAGGTGCTGCTATAACAACTGGTGAAACCAAAAGGAATAAAAGCTTGTGTTCATTATCAAGCTTTACCGTTACCGAGGGCCTTCAAACCCACGGTACCTCACGTATTTCCCACAACCTTAACCCTTTAATACACGCCCTGCTAGAGTCACTTTGCAGGAGAGCAAATGGAGGGGCCCAAGAGGCTAAGTAATATGCTCGTAACCACACAATGTATAGTCTGGACTCTCTTCTTAGCTGAGTGTTTTATTACAACACTATCATTACACCTGAAGAGTGTGAGCACATAAACTATTCACATCCTATGTTGGAAGAAGGCAGGGTATAAATTATACACCTATAAAAAGAAAGATGTTCTGGACTAGTTTGGGCAAGAAGAACCCTAATTTGCTCTCTGCGATCCCTAAAACAACTCCCACCACTCAGTTTCTGCCTCCACCTTCAATCACCACGTCTCTAGGTATCCTTGCAGAAAAGGACAGAAAAAGAGGGAAGAGCAAGCGTAAAAAAGTGCCACAGCATTGCATACTGGAGCTGGTCAAGACATCAGGATTACTACTAACGACAGCCAGACGGCGAGCCCCTGCTGTGAGCCTGCCCTATGTTTGCAGCCTCTTATCACCAACCTGCTGGGTGGGCAGTTCCATTCACACTTCACAGACAGCTTCTCTGAACCTCAGTTTTGTCAAGTAACTTGCCCAAATCATGTATTTAGTAACTAGAGGAGCAGAGATTTGAACCCCTTCCTTTCCTAAACAAACACATCTGCAATATGTATGATTTAAATAAGCATAAAAACAGGGGTGCCTGAGTAGTTGAGTATCCAACTCCTGATTTCAGCTAGGTCATGTATGATCCCAGGGTTGTGGGGTCAAGCCCTGTGTCGGGCATGGAGCCTGCTTAGAATTCTTTCTTTCTCTCTACCCCTCTGCCCTGTTAGTGCATGCTCTCTAAAATAAAAATTAAAAAAAAAAACATTTGAAAATATAAATAAGCATAAAATCACAATTCAGAATTCATCTCACCTAGAACTAAAGGTGAACTGAAGTTTATATACATTTTTTAATTTTTTACATTTATTTACTTTTGAGAGATAGAGTGAGTCAGAGCATAAGCTGGGAGGGGCAGAGTGAGGAGGAGACACAGAATCTGAAGCAGGCCCCAGGCTCTGAGCAAGCATTTAGCACAGAGCCTGATGTGGGGCTTGAACCCATGAACAGTGAGATCATGACCCGAGCCAAAGTCAGACACTTAACCAACTGAGCCACCCAGGCGCCCCAAACTGAAGTTTATCTTTAGGCAATTTATGAAAAGCCAAGTATGCTTGTTTTCTAATATATGGACACTTAAAAATAACTTTTGTTTACCTTCAATTTATCCCTTTCCACATAATAAAAGCAAGTAAGGAAGGAATCCTCAAATCTCTTAGCCACTCCTTCTGTAAAGGAAACCATCAAGGAATGAAATGTCATTTCAGAATGGCCTTGTGAAGATCTTCAGTGTATTTTTTTTAAGGTTATTTTTGTGAGAGAGAGCGAGAGAGCGAGAGAGCAAGCTCACGTGCATGTGAGGGTGAGCAGAGGAAGGGCAGAGAGCGAGGGAGACATGGAATCTGAAGCAGGCTGCAGGCTCTGAGCTGTCGGCACAGAGCCCGATGCAGAGCTCGAACCCATGGACTGCAAGATCGTGACCTGAGCTGAAGTCAGATGCTTAACCGACTGAGCCACTCAGGGGCCTCGGTACTTTTTCGATAGAACTTCTTCCCACTGAATTTTGGGAACAATCTATTTTGCTACAAAACTTGTCTCATTTTTTTCCCCCAGACATGATCCATTTTATCATCTGGTTTTCAAAAAACGATTGATCATTGTTCAGTGAAGTCTGATGGGGTCTGTGGACTCCAAAACACTAAACGTTCAGTCATCCTTTAAATTTGCCTTAACAACGGTTTCTGGAAAGAGAAACCAACGCCTAGCTCCAGCAGACGCAGTGGGTGGATTCTGCCCCATCTCCTCTCTTCCTCTTCACAGTTTTCCGCGCTGTTAGGGGCAGCCAAGTGACCCATTTTTGGCCAATGAGCTTGGGCAGACATTTGCTGAGAGGAGAGCTTCTGGCAAACGTTGGCTCACCTGACAAAATGGGACATGCAAGTGGCACTGCTTTTCTCTCTGTTCCTTCTAACTACCCTGAATTAAGACTCAGTGACCAGAGGCACAGCAGCCTTCTTGAAGCTATTAAATATGAAGACAAAAGCCAACAGAAGGCAAGGACACTAGAGCAGCAAGGACCTGGGTCCCTCAGTGGCACTGCTGAGTACCTGAACCCACACCAGAAAGCTGTCTACATCTGGGCTCCAAAGAAGCCCCGTTTTCGGTGAGGCACTGTAGCCCATCTTCGGCTGCTTGCAGCTGAACAGACTGACTTAGTTTCACTGGCAGACTAGCCGTAGCTGATAGATCACCTTTTTGGTGATCATTCTTCTCGTCCCCCTCCCCAGATCCAACCATCCCTTGTATGCTGAAGGAACTCGTACAGATGGTGCCTTCTCATCAGGTACAGACTTACGTAACCTAAAATGTTTACAAACTAAAGAATACAAACTACATACAAACTAAGTAACAGGACTAGGAAAACTGCTGAGGAATATTCCTTCACCTCTTTGCCTAAGAACTTCTTGAGTCTGAGAGAACTATCATACTTCCATGAGAAACTACTATTTCCTGCTTTCTTTGGCAGTGTTCGAGGTCTGACCTGCCAGCTGTTATGATAAATCCTGTTGGTTTCAAGGACTTTTCAGTGGGTCACATTCTCATTCCACAGAGATCACACACACACACACACACACACACACACACACACACAGGATGTGTGCAAAAAAAAAAAAAAGGCTCCCAGGACTCAATTGTATTCAAATGGATTGAAAACTTAATTTGTTCTTCACAAAGTTCTTCTGCTTTTTAGTGATACAGCCTTTATTTTTAGAAACTACATGTGAGCCATGGCTGGTTGGCTCATTTGGTTAAGTGTCCGACTCGATTTCAGCTCAGGTCATGATCTCATGGTTGCTTGTGGGAAGAGCCCTGTATTCGGTTCTGCGTGGACAGTGCAGAGCCTGCCAGGGATTTTCAATTTCTCCCTCTCTCTCTGCCTCTCCCCCACTTGCATGCATGCGCTCTCTCTCAAAATAAACTTAAAGTATTTATAAAAAGGTAATACACATATGCATATGTGTAAAAATTCTTATAAACTGTCCTATTCTATGTTGACTTAGGGTACTGTTACTATTCCTAACTCCTAGTCAAATATGGAAAAAATTCTGCTGGAACAGTAACACGCAGCCTCCTCACTGTATAAATATATCTTCAGAACTCTCTGGTTACTACTGCATTAGCAGGGGTAACTGCCTTACAGAGGACTATTGCCACTGAAGTGACGGAGATTAAGGATTTGAGGAAAAGGAAACAAGGCTTTGGCAATCTCTAAGGACCCAAGGAGAACTGCAAGGATATGTGCAGTAAAATGTTGTAAGCACATTCTTTTCCAATTTTTTTTAAGTTTATTTATTTTGAGAGCGAGCAAGTGTACACTCGAGCAGGGGAGGAGCAGAGAGAGGGAAAGAGAGAATCCCAGCAGGCTCTGTGTTGACCATGCAAGGCTCAAAGTCACAAACAGTGAGATCTGACCTGAGCTGAAATCGGATGCTTAACTGACTAAGCCACCCAGGCGCCCTCTTTTCCAGTTTTAAGAAGTGGAACAGGCCACAGGCTGACCCCGAGAGGCGGAGAGTAATCTCACACAGTACCTCTCACACAGACTGATGAAACAGGTGCCCAAGCCCTGGGCTTAGTATTATATACAGAACTCCTATTTAACAAGACACTGAGAATCAACTGTGTTCGACTGTAGTCAAATAGAGTTGTAAAGACTATTATTTTTCTTCTGTGAAAAACCAATAAAGACAAAACCTCCAAATTTCACCAAGTGTCTACAGTCTATGTTTCACACAGGTGGCCGCCATTACATAGGCATTTTCAAACTACTCTGCCAGAGATGCACATGCGTTTAAGGAATCCCAACTCAATGGTGCACAAAGGCATGCTCTCCCCAGCCCCTCTTATTTTGAAATGTATGACTGACCAAACTGGACGTCAACAAAAGAAAGGCATTACAGCAAATGCTGGATGGAGGAAATCTAGTTGTTCTCTATCTATTCCCAATGCCTGGCAAGCCTGGATGCAAACTGGATGACTGGCAGGTCACTACACATTAGGGGCCGGAGTGAGGGCACTACCCTCACCGTTTTGAGTGCCATTGGAGAGGGACAGTCACGGTATAATCCAGGTCTGAAGATAATTCAAAAGTAATTCCGACTGCATATTGGGATGCTTTGCTTTTGGCTTCTTGTTTTTTGGGAGAAAATGTGTCTAATTTAGAAGAGGCTAATTTTTAAAATGGAATCACCAGTGTCAATATATATCAAAAAAATTTTTTTATTGTTCGTACCTTTGAAACATAATTCCAATGTGAGGTCTATTCTAATGATGGAATGCAGAAGAAAGAAGACCTTTATGTTCAAACATGTGAATTTAAAGATTATTATTGATAGAGGAAAACTGGAATAAATTATGATTCATTCAAATGATCATGTAGCATTATAAATGACATTTATAACATACTTTAAACACATGAAGGATAGTTATAAATGAAAAACGTCAAAAACTATGAATAACACTACTTAAATAATTATATATGCCTAGAAAAACACTAGAATGAAATACAATAAAATATGGAATGGATATAATAAAAATATTAATAATGATGGTCTTTATTTCAATGAGTTCTACAAGTTTCCATGATGTTTGTTTTTCTTAAGTAACAAAAAAGATCTTAATTGAAAACAAAATTAAATTAGCTCCCATTCCCAAAACACACATAAACTGCACGGCAGCTGAAATTAATTAACAAGGATAAGTAAAGTCTAGTTTAAAACCCACTGTAGTTTGTCCAAAAAGCTAGACATCTGACAATGGGTCACTAACAGCAAAACAGTATCCTCATGGTCTCATGGGTCATTTGCCTCTATTTAAAATATTGCTTTTACACATTTGCCAGGGAACAAAGAGAATTTACTACACTTGTTTTTCCTCAGTGTTTACCAAGTAAACACAATCTTTAAGATTCTTTTGGATCAATATTCTATCCGTACCTCAATTCTGAGCAAACAAACATAAAATTCATTTGTCTCCCACTCCAGAATGTCACTTTAGGCAAAGTCATAATGAAGGCATTTATATACTCCACATTTAGCCAGAGTTACATTATTTATAAGCTCATGGAGTCTGTAATTAAATTATAATGTATTCATTGGCTACAAATGTGAATGTACCTTTGTCCATTTTTCCCTTCCAGGAGAAACGGCATTGAAAATATAATGCTTACAATTATTAAAAATAAAGAGTGGAGGGGTAGGTATGTATACATATGTTCTTTGCTCCTATGCATTTTTATTGACCTGCCTTACAAGGGGCTCTTTTATTTTAATTTACTGGAACTGCCTCTTCCCGCCTTCCTACACTTCACAACCCACCAGACAGACCACAGGTTTGTAGGCTTCTTTGGAAAGGGGCATTAATTTTCTCATCACTGCAAATTTCCTTATTATGGCACATAGCACACAGCATTTTCCAAAAGGTACTTGACATGATTCATAGGGAATCATTATAATATTCTGCTTCTAGTGACAGTGATGAGCCAGGTAACCTTCGTTTCCTGAGCTAAATGATAGGTGAACCCGGAGGAGCCAGGACAGAGCCCAACTGCTGAGTGTACATCTAGAGAAGGAGGGGAGGGCTGGTTTCGGGTAAAGTGAAGAACCGTGCCCGCAAGCCAGGCTCTGTGTGAGGGAAAGGGCAGGCAGGAGGCTCTAGCTGGGGGGAGGGGTGGAGAGGGAAATGGGAGGGGCCTCCTGCTGTCCCTATAAAAACTAGTAAAATCTATACTTCTTACTAACACCCGTAGAACGGAATCCCGCTTGCAGATGTGTGTAGGGCAAAAACAGAGGCCTGTCATGGGGACAGTCGACAGAGGGATAGCACATGTGCTTGTTAAATTGGATCCAGAGTCCAACAATTATCTACGAAGAACCTGCTCTGTGCCCAGAGGGTTATATGCGTTGGGGCATACCAAGGAGGGTGACCTGTAGTGCGCTCTGTCTCAGAAACCTGACAGTTCCCTCACGCTGGTCACTGATCTATTTCCAACAGTCAATCCTTATTATTCATGGATTCCATTTTTGTGAAGCCACCTACTCTCTGAAATGCGTAACCCCCAAATCAAATCATTCTTGTATGTGCAGACTGGAAAAAAAAAAATCTGAGATCTCAGCTGAGGTCAAACAAGGCCAAGCTGCTTTGTCTCTACTCGCATCCTGTGAACAAGTTTCCCCTTCAAAGATTATTACTGTTTTGTTTGCTTTGCATTTTTGTATTTTCTGTTGTTTACCTCCCTGTTTAAAATGGTGCCTGGGTGGATCAGTTGGTTGAGTATCTGACTCTTGGTTTCAGCTCAGGTCATGATCTCTTGGTTTGTGAGTTCAAGCCTTGCATCCGGCTCTCTGCTGACAGCGTGAAGCCTGCTTGGGATTCTGTCTCCCTCTCTCTCTGTCCACCACTCCCTGCCTCAAAAATAAACAAACATTTAAAATGGTCCCCAGGTATAGTGCTAAAGTGCTGTCTAGTGTTCCAAGCAAAAAAGGGTTATGTGTCTTACAGAGAAATGTGTGTTAGATAAGCTTCATTCAGGCAGGAGTTATGGGTTGTTGGCCGTGAGTTCAATGTGAATGAATCAACAATACACGTTAAGGTGTCTATTGGCAGAAACATACATAAAACAAAGCTATACACTGACTAGGTAACAAAAATGTGATCAGGGACTTAACTGTGTTGCCCCTAGGAGCAATGGTTCAGTACTTGGTACACTAATTCAGTGTCTGTAGGACTTTGTAAGAGCTCCAATAAATATGAGAATGAACCGAATTTGTGCCTTCCCCTGCCGCTATTTAACAAAGGGGAAAACAGACTAGAAGCAAGCTTCATGAAGGGCCAATTGTGGGCCAAACACCGTGCTAAACAGTAACCCATGTAACTCTCATAACCAATTCTCGAGGCAGGTAATATCTCACTCTACAGATGACAAAACTGATGGTCAGAGAGGTTAAGTAAGTTTCCCAAGGTCACACAGCCAGTGGTAGAACAAGAAGTATTCTCTAATAATGCCTGGGAGAGGATCAGGGGAGATGATAAAATTGAACTGAACATTTGTTCTCTTAGAATTTTTGTGATAGTAGGATGTAAGTATAAGGGGCAATTTTGGAAGATGACAGTGAGGAAGAATTCAGCCAAGTGACAAGACTCTTCTCTAGGTTGGGGGACCCAGAAGCTGGGCAGTCATCTCCCCCAGATATTCTGAGGTGAGTGACAGAGAGAAGGGTGTGCTTCCACCAGTGTGAAGATTCCCCATCCCCACAGGGCACATTAGAATCCACTTTTATTCATTCATTTACACAATAAGTATGTACTGAATACCTAGTATCTTATCCCAAGGACTGTTTAGACACTAGAGATTCAACAGTGAACAAAACAGATAAAAAGCACTAGGCTCACGGAACTTATGTACTAGTGACAAGTCTTTATTTATTTATTTTTGAGAGAGAGAGAGAGGGAGGGATGGAAGGAGAGGGGGGAGGATGGGGAGAGAGGCAGAGAAAGAGGGAGAGAGAATCCCAAGCAGGCTCTGCACTGTCAGCATGGAGCCGGACAAGAGGCTTGAACTCACAAACTGGGAGATCATGATCTGAGCTGAAATCGAGTCAGATGCTTAACCTACTGAGCCACCCAGGCACCCCCAGTGCCAGGATTAAAAGATTGAGTTGTGTGGTTTTAGGTTACTATTTTTCTTAAAGTGCCATGTTACTCCAACTTTCACTGATACCAACAAATACTGACAAGTGCAGAAATATTTCCGTTCTGTCTGACGCAGATAACAGCACTGAAATGGCCAAGGAGATAAGCAGCAGCCAAACCACCATGTTGCTTGCACTATACTGAGTGCACGTGCTTTCTAGGGTTTCCACTTCCCACAGTGAACGTGATATTCTGGAAAGTTGTTCTGCTCAGCGACATTACATGCTGGATAAGTGGGGCAAAAACTGGCCCATCATTGTTATAATTATCCTAATGAAATGGTGCATGCCTAAAGTCACTTGAAGTCTTTTTAGAACAATGGTTCTAAACCTGGCCTGGACATTAAATCATCTGGGAGCTTTTGAAAGGCCTGCTGCCCAGGTTACATGCAAACCAATTAAATAAAAATCTTGGAGTAGAAGTCAGACATAGAATTTTGTAAAACTCCCTAAGTGATTCTGATGTCCTGCCAAGATCAAGAACCACTGCTTTAGAACGTGACAGAGCACAAGATATATGTGGAGAGTTGGTGGTCCCAGTGTTCTGTCAATTTCACTCAAAACTGCTGAAGCTGGTTGATCTGAAAAGTTATCCAGCTTCTCAAATTTCCCCTCCACGCGCTCATTTCTTCTGCTCTCCACCGTATGCTGGGAGGTGGATGACATCACTTTTCAGGTAGATGCAAAGAACCAACCTAAGTGGGTACCTTCCTGAGTCTAAGTATGCCCATTTATAGTTAAATGTTTTGATTTTTTTAAATTAGTTCCTGCTAAGCTGAGGCTACATGTCAAAGCCAAAGAAGAGACATGAATTGCAAGCAAGGACTCAAATTTCACAAATAAGTCTCCACAAGTCAAGGATAATACTCAATATGTACCTAATAAATGCTAATCATTCCCTTTCTTTGCCAATCTCTTGTGATTTTGGTTCATATTCTTTAGAGCCAATTATCTCCAGGTTTTTTGTTTGTTTTTTATATGAACCAATCAACAAAACACCAAAACCTTGCCTATGTATGCAGGGAAAAAACAGACCAATAATTACTTAAGTGTCCTTTGAATCTAAAATATCCTCTATGCTTGAAAGGCGCTCTTAGAAAAAAAGGGTGTGACACAGAAGATGGAAATATTCCATGCTGTAAAGCACAGTGAACCCTCTGGCCAGCATCCTAGGTGATTATTTGCTTTGGGCTCTGGGGTCTCTCAGAGATGGAGCATGGCTCCCTGAACGGGAATCCTTGAAAAGAACAAGCGCTAGATGAAAGTTTCCAGGGATTTGGTTATAAGAACACTATCCTGACATTTTGTTTGCAGAGTTCCAAACACAGGTTTCAGATCTAACTTGGAGATACATAGGGAGGGATTACATTTGGATTGGTCAAGACAGACAGGATGTGTCACAGTCAAGGTGCTTATAAACTAACTCCTACCAGGGCTTATAATGCTAGGAACAATAAAAACTGAAATGAAAAAGCATTTAATGAGACTTTTCTATGCGCCAGGTACCAATGCTTTTCATGTATTATCTCACTTAAGCTCCCAACAACCCTAAGTGGCAAACATTATTATTATAATACCTGTTTTGCAAGTAAGAAAACTATGAATCAAGGAGGTTAGGGTCCCACAAGTAGTTAGGTGGCAAAGAGGAATTTGACTCATGTGGTCTGACTCCCAAGTTCACATCCTTAACCATTCTGCTGTATTTCCTCTCTTGTATCAAATTTTGGCTGCTGGGTGACCCAGAAGTTAAAAGAGTTGAAGGCAATTGGTAGTGTCAGGCCTGGGGTCAGCCTTGGAGACCTATCAAGTCCATGGTCAACCATGGGGTTATGGTTGTCTCCCCTTCCTCCTGGACTGGACCTGAGAGGGGCTATTGGGTTTGCACTGATGCATGGAATAAATGAGCTCCTAAAGCATCTGAAAAAACTTCATCCCAAAGAAGCATCAAGAAAAGAAGGGACACTATCTCCTGAGTAACATAGACCTTTTAAAGGTAGCATGCCAACTTCGGCTTATTCACTGTCTATAGGAGAAGGCCACATGTGGCTCGTAAGTCTGGGAATGGAATTGGCTGGGGGGGGAGGGGAGGGTACATTGAGCAGAGGTCACCGTGTATCAGGTTGCTGGCCAAGGTCTGTAACTGAGGGCTGGGCTGGAGAGAAAAATCACATTTCTTTGTGCTCTGGCAGGAGAAAGGGGCAGCATGCAATGCTTGCCCGGGCAGAGTGAGAGAGAGAAAAGAAAGAGGCCTCCAAGAAGCCAGGAATGAGGGAGGGGCTGCTCACTTTCCCACATCACAACCGGGTCCCAACAGGCCTGCCCCTGCCCTGCCCCTGCCCTGACAGTTATCTTCTAGTGAAGCAAAGGCTTGGTGGTGCAGAATGGGCCGAGCGGCATCAGCCTCCCGCTCCTGCTCTGCAGCTCTGATCTGAGGCAAACCTGTGCATAAAGGGGCCTCTGGCTCCGAAGCTCTGGCCCGTCAAAACTTGGCAGCTCCTTGCTCTCCGCCCCAGCCTGCCGTCTCCAGCTGGGCTGGGCATCTCTAATAAGCGGCCTCTCTGCATGGATCCCCTCACCTCACCTCCTCTAACTCAGAGCGGCGCTGCTGCCTAAGCATTTCATGCTCAGTCACATGCTCTTCGGCTTCCTGAGTGGGGGAGGGAGGGTCCTTTGGAAGCCAGGGTTGCAGTGTAATTGCTGCAGCTGCTACTGAAATCCACTTTTGGGTTTCTGTTCCTGGAGCAGAAAGTTCTGAAAGCACCCATGGAGAAGCAGCAGGCTTTGCATCCTGCATGCTTGGGCTACCCAGACAAATTCCTAAAGCCTCATTTCTGTGTGGTCTCTTTCAAAACCTTCTGAATGTTCCCAGAGATCTATTTCTTGATAAATTTCTTCTCCCTTGCTTGGGGTCAGGCCAGAAGAGAGTAGAACAGATGTTAGATCTAAAGCTTTCCCAATTCAACCACTTGACCGCTGGCTGGCTAATCTGCGGTGATGTAAATGAAATGTCTTTGAGCCTTTCTCACTCGGGGAAAAGACAAGCCTCCAAAAAAGCTGGAGACGTCCCTTCTGCAAGAAAAACAACATGAAAGAACAGGGTGATTGAAGTCAGCTGCATTTCTGCCTGTTAGAATATTAAAGTGCTCTCTTTTTTCCTCTCAAACAGTCAAAACGGCTTATGCTGGAGTTCTCAAACCTCCACAAAGATTTTTCCGTCTCTTGCAAGTCATTACCTAACTGACAAAAACTATGCTTCAACCTGCAGGGAGAGTAGCCCTACAATGAACCTCAGTTCAGATGTGGAGTAAATATTATGATCCCAGCTGAGAAAAGGGATGCCAGAGTGGTATGGGGGCGTGGTGGGAGGGGTGCGGCCAGGGTCCACCCAGCACTCAGAACTAAAACTTCAGGTGAAGGGAACACTGGAGTGTGTCGACAGTTATCTTAGTATTTCTTCTCCTTTCTCACCTTACTCGGACTTATCAGAAAGCCTGGCAAATGATCAAACACCACACGCAAATGTTATGCTCCAAGAGATCCTGCTTGGGCAAATATTCATGCCAGCCGCTCCCAGCACACTGGCCCTTCAAAAGCTTCTTGGCTGCAATTGAAAAAGACTTTCCAATCTGGCGCTGGAAGGACTGACACTGGGCGGAGCTCAGAGCGAGTGTCTTCGACGCCCAGGTGCTTCCCAAGCTGTGTGTGAAACTACAGTACGGTGTGAGCTGTGCCACTCACAGCAAGGTAGTCAGGAATCGCTCTCTCGACCCACAGAAGGACCGAACACCGCCACCCCGATTTAGACCTGCCAGTGCTGCCCATGACCTCCCCCAAAGCCCATGTAAAGAGTTAAGTCCTTAAGGATTGAAGAAAAACTGTCCTCTGGGGGGGGGGGGGATAAAACAGATTATACTTAAAAAAAAAAAAGACAAAGTAAGCCAAATAAAACTAAAAAGCCAAGTAAACTAAGATATCAACTTTGTTATCATAAAGAATTTCTATTTTATGCTCGTTGAAAGAGCTCTTCTAGAGCTATTTATACAGGGATGTATCAAATATTCCCCCAACAATTCATCAAAAAGGAACTGTAAGATAAATTCATTACCGTATTCTACAATGCACTATGTAGAGTTCTTGCCCCAAAAGAATTTAATCTAGTCAATAAGGACTCTTGATGTGTCTTTAGTACTGCACCCTTCAGTGATTTCATATCTGTTTTATAATTTGACCTTCACAATAATCCTGTGAAGCAGGTACACCAAACTGTGCTTTCATTTATTAAATGCATTATCCTAAGGTTTTGAAGGTGTTGATTTTTCATAAACTCTACTTTGAACATGTTGGCTTGTCCTTGGCCCTGGGTAAGTAAGTAACCTCATACCATAGGAATGGGGCACTGTCCACACTGGGTTACTAGGTCTATTTTACCTGATCTGAACCTACCTTCCTTCCTTCCTCTGTCTCTATCTCTCTCTTGAGGGCATAAGTAAGAAAGGGGTAGAGAGAGAAAAGCAGGGCTCTGGCTCACAAACTGAGATCATGACCTGAACTGAAGTCATATGCTCACCCAACTGTGCCACCCAGGAGCCCTGGTCTGAGCCTTTCTTACTTTTCAGACACAAAACTTCTCTGCAACATCAACCTGCTTTTGGACTCAGCCCATTTCATGGCTGCCTCCTCTCTCCAGTAACCCACTGCTTTGTGGAGGCACTGAGGGAGGTGGGGCTACTGCTCTATCCAGTGTTTTCTTTATTGGTTTTTGGGGCTTCAGGCCCAGCACAGAGCCCAGTGTGGAGCTTGAACTCACCACCCTGAGATCAAGTCCTGAGCTGAGGGATGCTGAACAGACTGAGCCGTCCAGGCGCCCCTCCATCTGTTTCTAATAACCTCACCCAGCTTTCCTGTGTAGACTGGTAAAGTCAATTCATCAAATTAGCTTTTTCAAAGGCACCAGATCATTTTGTCACTAATCAAACTTGAGAAAAAAAAGGGTTCAAATATTTAACTCATTAATTTTTGGTAAAAATAAACATTTTCCCCCTGCCCCACACTTATCGACCCTGGCTTTCTTCTCCAGACCTCTTCACTTTCTTGTGTAGGCTTTGTGGGGGTAGTGGGGTGCTGGTCTTCGTAACCTGAAAAACCCACCCAGAACAGCCTCGGGAAAGCTTTCCTTAGATATTTCTAGTGCCTCCTACCCACCCTCCTAAACAGTAAAGGTCTCACTAGGAAATCTTTAAAATTGCCTAATATAAGCTAACATTCATTTATACACTCCCGTCTTCTTCCATCTCGAATCTTTCTAACAGTGCCATTCCTGGCTCTAAACTACAAGAAAAAGGTTACATTCATATATTCCCTGGCTTAAAAGTTCTTTTGAAGATAGTTCAGGGTTCCTTTCTAGTAAAGCTGCCAAAAACAAGATGTTGTCTTACAATTAACACAGATGAGGTGAGATCATTTGTGGGGTAGCTTGAGGTAAAGGAAGCACTATAATCTTATCCACTGTGGGCAGGAATTTAGAGTGGAGGAAGGCTGGCTGGCCTTGGACTCCATCCAGGAGAGTTTTCTTACTAAACCACCCAAAGAGAGCCTTATAAGGCAGTTTCTTGTAGAAGGCAAGTCTGCAGTAAACCCGGGAGCAGAGGGCGGGCTCCAGGGGCAGGATGGAAATCCAATTTAGCAGGGTCGGTAAATGCCTGCTCAGCTCAATCATTCCGTCTCATAAGCCCAGTGTATAAAAGATTTTTAAAGTTATAATGACCTCTTCTACATGCCTCCTCCCCTCATTCTCTCAGCTCTCCAAAAGAGTATCTTTGAAACACAACTGTCCAGACTCCCATGTGAGCGTGTTATGGTATATAAGTTTTCACCGGCAAGTTCTTCCTACTGTGTATTCTAAATGTGTCTTATGGCTACTTAATTCCAGACCTTTTAATTCCTTTTCCTGAGGAACAGTAGGTCCAACACCTTCCACTTAATTACTAATTCCCAACCATGAAGAAATATTCACTTGTTCTTTGGATTATTTTCCTCAAAAAGAACCTGAAGTCCTTTAAGACCCCTCTGGCAAGACTGCCTATTTTCTTTTCTAAAGCTTCTTCAGGTTTTCAAATCCTTCCTAAAATGTAGTGATTAAAACTAGGTAAAGTGAAAATGAACCAGTGAGTCACTCAACTTTCTTGAAGTTTCTGTGCTCAAGAAGGGCAAATGAGGCCAGAAAAAACTTTAAAGCATTTCTCTTGGGCTGGGGTAGACTTTTTGGGAGGTGACTTTTGCTTCTGACCTGAAAGCTGACGAAGGAATGGGGAATTGTGGGCGAGAGGAAGCTTCCTGGAATGAGCAAGCGGCTATAATTTGGGAGCAGGGCTAGCTAATGAGCAGAGGATGTGAGGGTACTTTGTGAGGAGTCATTTAGAAGAAAGCGCGGTCCAATGGGCTTGTCTCTGCCAAGCAGCACACAGCTTGCCACAGCAGGTTAAGAGCCCAGATTTGACAAAGCTTCTAAGATCTGAGAAACGGAAGGTCTTGTGAAAAAGGCTAGGGAGCTCTTGGCTGGGATCATTGTAACAGCCTCCTAATGGGAGTCTCTGACTGCGGTCCTGCCCCTTTCCAATCCCAGTCTAAGAGTGGCCAACACAGATTTTTAAAAAGCACAAATCCAATGATAATCACTGAATAGGTCTCCCTGCTCCTGTGATCGCCTCTAAACTTCGATGCACCTGAACTTCTCTACCCTTGGGGTCTCTCAAGGGTTCGGCGGCCATCTCTGCTCTCCTGGTCTGCGAGGCAGCCCCATGGGACCATGTGCTAGTCCCTCTGCTAATGCTCTTCTCTCCACTCTAGGTCCACCCCGTGCCAGCTCTTTTCCAGACAATTCCTTCATATCCCGGTCTCAGGACCTTACTCTGCCAGGAAGTCATTCCTGGCTCTTTTTCTACAAGCCTGGGTTAAGGATCCCCTTCATCTGGGCCCCATGGCCATCTTTATGGTATAACTGTTCGTTTAACAAAGCATCACATGGACTGCCATTCCCCTCATCCCTGGAGAGAAACCAGATCATTAATAATCTCATTTAATTTTCAAATTCCTATTCCAACTCTAAGTTCTACAATTCTGGCACCAGTTGCAGTGTGTTTTTTCCACGCCACCAAACAATTCTTTGACTCCAGCTGGGTGTCCTACTGTTCAACTCTTTTCTGACGCTGTCTACCTGGAGACAGCATTATATCACACAGCTCGGTCCCACAAGACTGCACTCCCACTCCAGATGCCTATCACAAGCCCAGTTAGTCACCTGTGCTTCTGACTGGCTATAATTGGGGGTTCCATTGAACCCAAGGAGGGAGTTTTGGATTTGCTAGAGTGGCTCACAGAACTCAGAGAAACACTTCACTTACAAAATATAACTCAGGAACTGCCAGGCAGAAGAGATATACAGGGTAAGACACGGGGAAAGGGGGATAGAGCTCCCATGCCCTCTCCAAGAGGATCGTTCTCCCAGCATCTACACACGTACGCCAACCCAGCAGCTCTCTGAACCCACTCTTTTGGGTATTTTTGGAGGTTTCATTACATAAGCATGATTTGGTGATTCGAGGACAATCATCAGTGACGGAACTCTATCTCCAGCCCTTCTCCCCTTCTGGAGGTGAAGGGTGGGCCTCAAAGTCCCAACCCTTTAATCACATGGTCGGTTCCACCAGCAACCAGCTCCCAACCAAGGTCCCAAAGTCACTCATTAACGTACAAAAGACACCCCATCCCTCTTCAGACTTTGGAAATTCTAAGGGTTTTAGGAGCTTTGCTGCAGAACTGGGGAGGAAGATCACATACGTATTTCTTATTATAAATCACAATATCACAAGTTCACAATTCATTGAAGGACAGTAACAGAACACGGACATTTAAATGATAGGTTATCAAAATAAAATGAGCCTAAAATGAGCCTCCCAAAGAACAAATGTTTAAAATTTCAAATAAAATGAGTTTCTGAAAACCAAAGTCTTCTACTGAAGCTTCTTCCATTTACAGAATGGTTTCTGTGGCTCTGAACCTAATTCTTACCACCAAGGAAATGTTGGGATTTGGGGGGAAAAGTGACCTAATGTTACATACAGTTCAGGATAACAGAGGAAGATGAGTCAATGGTCAGATATATTCCCAGGCCTAGACTTTAGAAAGGCAGAATATACAAGAAGAAAAGAGAACAGACAAGCAGGAGAGTCCACAGCCTGCATTTCCAAACAGGAAGTCCCTTTCTTACGTGGATTTCTTTGTTTAACCAACAAATATTTATAAAGTGTCCAATAGCCAGTTACTGTGTTTATAAATAATTATAATATGGAGTCCCTCTAGGATGCCCCTAGTGAGGAAGACAGACATTCAGAGAGCCCTTTGGAGGTGGGGGGACACCTGGGTGGCTCAGTCAATTAAGCTTCCAGCTTTGGCTTAGGTCAGGATCTCACAGTTCATGGGCTCGGTATATCGGCCTCTGTGCTGAGAGCTCACAGCCCGGAGCCTGCTTCTCTGCCCCTCTCCCCCTCCCCCACCTCCATCTCTCTCTCATATAAACAAACATTAAAAAAAGAAAAGAGCACTTTGGAGACAATGAGTGCTATACTAACGGAGCTTGTTTCTCCCTCAGGCATTCTGGTCCCTTTGCTCAGATCCCCACAGGGACCCCGGCGTGGCCCACCCCCCTTAATACTGCTCATCCATCCCTACCCCCCATTCCTTTTCCCTGTTGTAAAATTCTTCACAGCACATGATGCTAGATGAAAGGATCTCTCTGCTTGCTCCTGTCTGAAGTAAAAGCCAGGAGAGAGGGATCTTGTCTATCTAATTCAAGGCTGCTTACCCTGAAACTAGAAGAGTGCCTGGCAAATTCACGTATTCATTCAACAGATATTTAAAGCATCTACTAGGGTCAGGCATTGATCTAGGAGTAGATCAGGGAACAAGAATTCCCTTCCCTTATGGAGCTTGCTTCCAAGTTCCATAACGACAACAATGAATATTCACGGAGGGCTTTCTAAGGATGATCTCCACCAAACTGAATCTGTTTTTTTTTTAATTTATTTATTTTCCTTCAAATTTGTATTTAAATTCTAGTTAGTTAACATATAGTGTAATACTGTCTTCAGAAGTAGAATTTAGTGATTCATCACTTACATGTAATAATACCCAGTGTTCATCACAAAAAGTGCCTTCCTTAATACCCATAACCCATTTAGTCCACCCCCCATCAATCCTCAGTTTGTTCTCTATCTTTAAGAGTCTCTTATGATTTGTCCCCCTCCTCCTTTTTCCCTTCCCATATACTCATCTGTTTCACAACACTGAACCTTAACAACTCTGAGAAAGGTATGACTATAATCATTATATTAACGGTGAGGAAACCCAGGCCCTGAGAAGTCAAATACTTTGCTTAAGGATCAATAAGTGACAGTTACAATTCACATCCAGGGAGTCTGGTTCTAGAGTTCAGTGTCTTAACTATTCTGCTAGGATGCCTCTTGCTTATATACACACAAGTATGTGTGCAATAAATGTTGAAAAAGGACTGGAAGCCTATGGAGAACTGAAGAAGGACATTAAGGTGTTACAGGGTGGGTGGAGCCAGGGGAGTCAAGGAGCTTCACAGAGAAAGGGACATGGGCTGATTCTTGAAGGCCTAGGGTTCAAAGGGGGAAAGACAAGTGAGGGTAAGGGTGTGACTGTGAACAACAGCAAACAGCAACACCCCCTGTGGCTGGACCATGATTAGGTTGGAGAGAAGAGGCCAAAATAATAGTTATGGTAAAGAGCCTCATATGCCCTGATAGGTATTTTTAATTTAGTTCTAGAAGTGCTAAGCAGAGACCCGTAAGAAAGAATTCTGGGGCATGTGGGTGGCTCAGTCATTAAGCATCTGATTTCGGCTCAGGTCATGATCTGATGGTTCTTCAGGAGTATGTGTCCCACATTGGTTGAGTCCTGCTTCTCTCTCTCTCTACCCCACCCCCGCCCTCTCAAAGCAAAACAAAACAAAACAAAACAAAACCCAATGAATTCTGATTCCACAATTAAAAACTGAGGGAGAAGAGGGGAGGGGACTCAAAGGGACAACATGGTTGAGAGGGAATTGCCAAGAAGCTCAATTTAAAGGACCATGAACAAAAGGTGTTAATCAAGAACCGGAATAAAGGAACACCATGTTCTCTTCCAACCATGAGATTTAAAAAAAAAATAGTGATATATATATATCAGTACCTCTATATTAAAATATAGTATATATATAAAATAGTGATATATATATATCAGTACCTCTATATTAAAATATAGTATATATATAAAAATAGTGTATATATATATATATCAGTACCTCTATATTAACTATTTATTTACTTAGAGTGCGTGTGCAAGAGAGCATGCACATACACACATAAGTGGGGGAGAGGCAGAGAAAGAGAGAGAATCCCAAGCACTGTCAGTGCAGAGTCTGACATGGGGCTCAAACTCACAAACCTCGAGATCATGACCTGAGCTGAAATCAAGAGTAGAACACTTAGCCAACTGAGCCACCCAGGTGCTCCTATACTAAGTCTTTATTAAACGAATTGTCACATCCCCTCTTCCAGTTACTCATGACTTCAGACACTTCAATAAGATCTAATGGCACTAAGTGCATGATGGCAGTTGCGAGGCTTGAGATTATCTTTCAGACGTACTTTCCAGAAGATGGCTTTGCCTCTTACCACAGGTACAGAAAACAAGCAGACTAAGATCTTTTCCCAGACAGTGGGTAAGTGGTGATCTCAGAGAAGAAGACGGTGATGGAGAGTGTCTCCAGGCTCCGAGGGAAGTGCACAGGGAAGGGGGGTGGTAACCTGTGTGGACACCTTCTTAGTCAGCGGGACCAGACTGTTCTTGTGAATCCTTGGCTGTACAGCATCTCGTAACGTGCTAACACCGGTATCTGCTCAGTAAATGTTGGTTAATGAGATCAGCAGGAATGCCCCCTTCCTCTCAATACCTGAGGAAGAACTCGAAACTCTTCTCAGGGTAGAAATGGCTGGAGGAACCTAGAAAACGCATTTCCTATTCCTTGCAAAGCCCTAAATGGCACAGAAATAAATGGCACTCTGTCAGATTCGCCTCTGTAGTTGTCAAAACACATCCACATCAGGAGAAATATATTCAGAGATGTGGCTTTAGCCCCATTTGTCTCTGCTGTAGACAAGCACACTTGTACACTTCACATTCTTTTCTGCTTTCTCTGGCATTCTCCTTCAGATGGTCCCAGGCTCCAGACCCCCTATCTTAATTCAGACTGGGAAGAAAAGGCCACTTTATGTCAAAGTTTCCAGTTTTGGATGCTATTTCCCTTAACATTTTTCCTAAACAAAAAGAAAAACCAGGTCCATGTCTTCATGGGGTTTGCAGTCTGGAAAGATGCCGAGGAACGGGGTGTACATGGTAATGAGGTGACAGGACGGAGTTCTTTGCAACTATCAGTCTCAAGATTTTATAATCTCACTGTGTGACTAGAGATGCAAATAGCAAGAGAGAAAAAGAGATAAAACTAGCTAGAGGCTAGAATTGGCAACAATGCTTAAACAATCACCAAACTAACCTTCAGCTCTGATAAGGAAGTCCCAGGGATTTGGAAAGACTGTGGGGAAAAAATTCCCCTTGGGATGTTTATAAGAAAATCTCAGTATTTGGAAGGAGTCTTTAAACGATGCACATTTCTCTTTTCAGGCTATGGTTGATAAATGAGATCCAAAAGAACAAATGAATGTTTCTGTTGGAAAAGTATGTGGCTTAACAGGGGTTGTGATTTTCTAAGTTCAAGGTGATGATGGTAATATAAATAGTCCACAGTAAGTTACACTTCAAATTTTAAGGCTTTCAACAGTGAAGTCTAAAATGAGTGACATCTGATCTATCAGAGTGTGGGCTTCTGGGAAAAACTCTAAAAAAAGAACTATTTGGAAAGTGTGGAGAAAGTCTGAGCTGTGCTTAAAGAAGCAACTGCTTCTGTCAGTTCGGGAGAACTCCTCCCTCCCTTTTTCTGTGTTGGCTGGAGCTAGGAGAGGGACTGCCAAGGTTGGATCTTTCTAACATTTCCCTATGGAAAATGTTATTTCAGACAGAGTTAAAAATCTCCGAGGTTATTTTCCCCTTACAAGTCCGGCTCTTATTTACTTTCCCCTTTCATTTATGGCAAGTTTGGACCTGCCTGGAATAAAATAAATGATCAAACATAATCTCAAAGTGCTGAACAGTGCATCCTGGGGACAAATTACACAAAAAAAGGGACAAGAAAAACAAAATGGTCATAAGTTTCTCAATACAAACTACATCATAAAAACATTCTTCAAAGAGTTTGTACTTTTTGCTCACAAATAATTAGCTAGTTAGATTTACTGTTTGTGAATCTTTAATTTGCAGTAAGTGAATTACTTTCTCTAACATTAAGAGATCATGGAATCCAATTTTTAAAATTCTTACAATCTAGCCAGTTAAACGTGGGATAACTTCTCTGAGAGTGCTTTACTTTGTATTTCATCATCAAACTCCCCTTCTCTCTTGATTTCACTTCTACCTACCCACCTAAGCCAAGAAAGAGGGATGAGAAAATGACCTCTCTGGGTTTCCCCAAAATGGGTGCAGCTTTTGTGAATCGACTTGCCAGTTGTTACTGTGAGCTGGGGGAGCTTTTGGGACGCGGGAGTTTTCCGGTGTCGAAAAACTTTTCTATATATACACTCACCCCGCAAAACCTCACTCGTTGGCGCACGAAACAAGCTTTCAAAATAAAACCACCAAGAAAAAAAAGAGAAGTGGGGGCGCTGCCCAAGCCTTCTGGCCTCCCGGCGGCTGCCAAATCCGCCCCTCGCATCCGCCTCCCGGGATGCCCACGGAAGCCTCGGGAGACACTGCGGCCGCGTACGCCCCGCCGGGTCTGATTCCGCGCGGCCGACGGGGCGGGGTTGGAAGGGAAAGCGCTCGTGCCCACCTTGCTCGCAGGTGCCCTTGCTGACCTGGGTGATGGCCTTCTCCCCGCGGCTCTCGGCCCTCAGGCTGGCGGCGCGCAGCTGGCACCCGCTGGGATAGGTGATGCCGTCGCTGCCGCACACCGGGTAGCGGCTCTTGCACACGCACACGCCGCTCACCACCGGGCCGCCGGCTGCTGCCCCGGCTTTACCCTTCCGCCTCTTGCGGCTCTTCACGCACTCCATGCCCGGCGCGCAGTGCCCCCTGCCGGCGCCGCCGCCCCCGCACGGCTCGCCCTCGCCGCGGGCGCAC
>NC_043700.1:150394677-150404158 GCF_006229205.1 Suricata suricatta | reverse complement strand
CATGGCTGGGCGTGCAGGCGGCGGGAGCGCGAGTGAGCCGCGTCCCGCAGGCTGACGCTTTAAACCCCGCGCCCCGCCCGGCGGGGCCGCGGGAACCACACCCCAGGGCGGTGAGAGCGCGGCCGCCCCGCCCGCGCCGCGCCTCCCGGACCGCCGGGCTCCAGCGCGCCCCTATCGGCGGGGCGGGGCAGGGCATCCGCGCGGGCTCGAGGAGGTCGGTCTCCGAAGCTTCCCACTACTCCGGGCCCTCGAGGTCGCCCCCAAGGACAGAGGCTCCCCCACCCTCTGGTTCCTCGCGTCTCTTAGCCCAGTTACACTTATTAACGATGGCAGATTTGCGACTACCCTACGTATAATCTATTAAATTCTCCCTGGACCTGGGAGACCTGAGTACTAATTACTCTGAGGTTTGAGAAGCTCATTTAACAACTCGTGTTCAAAAGTCCACGGGGTGAGGGGGCGCCTGGATGGCTCAGGAGGTTGCGCATCTGACTCTGCTTGTCCTTGGGAGCACGGAGCCTGTCTGGGATTCTCATTCTCTCAATCTCTCTCAATCTCTCTCGCTCTCGCTCTCTGCCTCCCCCGCTGCCCCGTCTCTCAAAATAAATATTAAAAAACAAAAACAAAAAACTCCACATAGGGATTAGAGTCCCTCTTGGCCACAGGCCCGGTGTAGCCTTGGGTGCCAGGCTAAGAGGACTAATCATTGCCAACCACTCCTCTTTGGGGAACCTCATTAATTAACTCCTCCTCCAGTGCTTTTTTTAACGCCAAATCAAGTTTCAAGTGTGAGTACTGAATCCACGAGAGAGCTATTTCACTGTTTCATTGTACTAAATTGTGTTGGATCACCATCAAACTTCTCCAGACCACAGGACACAGCTGGGTGTGCCACAGAGGCACCTGAAGCAGTTTCACCAGTATCCCACAAGGTTTTTGATATAAACGCCCGACATTTCCTCCTCAGCCTTTCTGTAAAGTGCTCTGCAAACTTAACCTTAAAGCCTCTTTTTCTGAGAGTATGCCCTTCAAATCCCTCCTATTCATTTAAATTGTTTACATTTTTATTGAATATACAACATTGCAATGTGCATGATTCTGCGTGTCCTTTTAGTCCTTTAGAGCTCTTTTTCCTCCGCAGAAATCCAAGGATTTGTAGCATTGCTAACTCAAAGTGTGTGGTTCATGATACCACTAGTGATATATGACTGTCATTCTCCCCAGCCTTACTAGCACTATTGTAAGCTTTTTTGGAAATTAAATAATCATGAAATTTATTTGGGGAATAAAAAACCAAGCACCTTCCTATCCAGAAAACCTAGTACTGTTTTTTGGCCTTTCTTTAGAAATATTCTAGAAAAGTGGCACTTTTTTTTAAAAGGTCATATGTTGACATGACCATTTTTTAAAAAGTTTTTTTCATTGTGTTTTTTTCTTCTATTTTTTTTTGAGAAAGAGAGAAAGATGGTGTAAGCGGGGGAGGGGCAGAGAGAGAGGGAGATACAGAATCCAAAGTGGGCTCCAGGCCCTGAGTTGTCAGCAAAGAGCCCAACTTGAGGCTCGAACTCATGTTCAGTGAGAGCGTGACCTAAGCCAAAGCCTTATGCTTCACTGACTGAGGCCTCCAGGCGCTGCAGCATGATCATTGTTTATAAAAGGATGAAAAGTCTTTGGAGTAGAGTTTTCCTAAATATTCTTGCCTCTGTCCCACTGTAAGAGATATAGTTTACATGACCTGGAATAGAGTCCCAAATTGAAACAAATGCAGAGTGTTCTTTGAAATTTCCTGTTATGTTGCAACATTATGAACTCACTGGTAAAGGTCCACTAAGTTGATGATGACCCACTATGACTGTTGGTCATAGTTTTAGTTTCCCCAGAAGCTGACCCTGAGAAAAGGATTCCAGTGCAAGTAGTTTACCTGAGAGGCCACATGAGGACGCACCAGTTGCATTGGGTTTGGTGATGGAGGTGTTCGGAGTGGGCAGAAAGGGAAGACAGACAATAAAGGTACTTACCGAGTTAGCTCCCAGGTAGGCTGTGCACTAGACAAAGACTTTGGGCTCTACGGGCGGGTGGGTGGGTGGGAGGGCATCCGGGCACTGACAGCTGCGGTGTGCCACGGTGTTTTGAAACCCTGCATTGGAGCCAGCAGTAAGGATGCAAGCCCGTGAGTGAGCAGAGTTCTTGTCACTGAAGAGGGCGCCTGCGCTGTGGGAGAGAGCCAATGTGGAGCACCTGGAAATAGGAACCGATGTGGTTATTAGAGGGAGGAGAAAGGGCAGGAAAAATGGAGCCTTTACAAAGAAATTTGACAACTTCTTGCTTCCAAGAAAGAAGATGTTGTCAGCTATTCAGTTTCAGTTCTAGTGAGATGAAAAGCCTGGGTATGGAGAAAGGATTATATCATTTGCAAATAGAATTTTATACTTCTTCCTGTTTAATCTTGATGCCCTTTATGATTTTTTCCTTGCCCAGTTGCCCTGGTTAGAACCTCCAGTATAATGTGGGATAGAAGTGGTGAGAGTGGACATCCTTGTCTTGCTCCTGACCTTAACCTTAGAGGGATAGCTTTCAGTCTTTCACCATCAAGTACAATGTTACCTGGGAGTTTTTCACAGATGGTCTCATCAGGTTGAGGAAATTCTTTTTCATTCCCATTTTGTTGAGTGCTTTTATCATCGAGAACTAGAAATTTGAATTGCGTTAAATGCCTTTTTTTTTTTTTGCATCTTTTGAGATGATCACTGTAGATGTATTTTCTTCTCTTGGCATATTACATTAATTGATTTTTTGAATGTTCAACCAAACTTGCATTCCTGGGATAAATCCCACTTAGTTCTGATGTATAATCCTTTTTTATATGTTTCTGGATTTGGCTTACTAGTATTTTGTTGCAGATTTTTGGCATGTACATTCATAGGCAGTATTAGACTATAGTTTTCTTTGTTGTCTTTGGTTTTGGTATCAGAGTGATTGTGGCCTCAGAATGAGTTATGAAGTATTCTCACATCTCTGTCTTTTTTTGAAGAGTTTCTGAAGAATTTGTATTAATTTTTCTTTAAATGTTTAAGATTTCATCAGTGAAGTCATCTGGGAGCAGGCTTTTCTTCACAGACTATGTTTTGTTATTAATTCAATCTCTTTACTTGTTACAATTCTGTATTAGTTTGCTAAGGTTGCTATAAGAAAATACGCCAGACGAGGAGGCTTAAACAACAGAAATGTATTTTCTTACAGTTCTGGAGTCTGAAAGTCCAAGGTCAAGGTGCTGGGAGGGTTGCTTTCCTTTGAGGACGGTAAGGGCAAGATCTTCTCCCTACTTCCAACAAGGTGGCACCCACAAAATAGTAAGCACTCCCTCCCTCACTAAACAAGGCTGTTACTTTAAGTAAAAACTTGAAAAAGAAGAAAAAAGACTGCTATTACTCGTCTCTGCCCGCCCTACAGTTAAGATGTATTGAGATGATCATAGAATTGTTCCATCCAGAATGAACTCCTGCTTCCTTAGGCCTCCCCCAAAATTACTCAACACAAGTCCAAAACCTGTAATAGGCTCTTTCTAATGCCTTCTTACTGAGACACCCCACAGTTCCATATGGAGTCCATTCTGTCTTGCTACAATGAAGAATAAAGCCAACTTATTACTTATTTGACTACAAGTGCATTCCGGTGGCCTTTGGATGAAGGGCCCTGAGAGATTTTCCCTCCGGCTCCTTCTCTTCTATTCTACTTCAGCTCAACATTCCCCCCATCCAAACCCATAGCACATTCCAAAACCATTTGCCACTGGGTCCATGTACCTGGCAAGCACCCTTCTTGGTGGGGCATCTCCAAGACCTCCCAGCCCAGCAAACTTCAGTATCATCTGTGAGAAACTCATGGTCCCACACCGTCTGCCCTACTGTGTCCTATCTCTCCAGCAGATATCTAACTGGGAAATGGAATATATGTCTCCCTTTATTGCAAACACCACAGACATGTTGGCTTTACCCCCTCACTTGGCTTCTTTGGGTGGCAGGGGGCAGGCATGGGAAGGGAGAAGCACCTTCCTCCATCCTCCACTAGGCTCTCACTCATTCCCACCGTGCTTACAGAAAGCAGGGGTTCGTGTTGATTATGGCCACTTAGCACTGAGGGGCATTCTGCTCCAGTTCTTGGTGGCTCTGTTTTTGAGTGTGGGGACACGTAGCACCTGTAGTTTTAGGTTGTGGTTCCTCGCTCCATCTCCAGGCACAGGAAAAACTCTTCTATTTAACAGTCTGTTACGGTAGTTATTCATCATCTTTATCATCATTTAATTTTCTCCTCCTCTCCTCTCCCTCCATCATCACCAGTAAGTAGATTGTCAGGTGGTGGGATTGGGTGTGGAGGATTATCCCAGCCCAGATAAACAGCACACGAGAAGGATGAAGTCAGTGGAAATGATTTTGGCACATTCCAACAGCTGGAAGAAGTCTAGAATAGGTGAAGCAAGATGTGTCTGGGGAGAAATGGGGGAAATGGGGATAAAAGACTCTGGAGAGAATGCAGAGATGAGATGACTGAAGGTTTTGCCCACCATGCCCAAGACATTGAAGTGGAGCTTATAGATGGCAGTGAGCTGTTGAGGGATGCAGGGGAGAGGCAAGATCAGGTTTGCAGTGTAGGAAGATTAATATAGAAGAGAGGAATGGATTTCAATCGGGATAGACTTGAAGAAGGAGTGTAATTTCCACAAAGTAGGGGCTACCTTTAGCCTTTGTAACGTTCTTAAATAAATTAGAAAAAAGTGCCCCTACTGGGCAGATGCAGTGCAGATGGCGCACAACTTGGCAAGCAGATGGTGCCTTTGTGCCAAGAGGAAGTCACCTCTTCCTTCTGGGAGGAGGACCCAGACTGCACCAAAACACATAGCCTAGCAGGTGAGGGGAGCGCTGAATTCCAGCCTTACTCACTTCCTGTGTCCACACTGCACAGCCTTACGTGGAAGTCCAAACTGGTGCCAACATTGTGTCTGACCCAGACTTTGCATTCAGTTAACACTTTGAAAAAGTAAATGGACAAGAGAGAAGACAGTTGGGTAATGATTACTGCCCACGACAACCACCATCCAGGCAGGAATCAATGAGGGCTTGAAGTGAGTCGTGGTGATGGGGAGGGAGGGAATGGACTGTATCCTGGACACTTTTGTGAGCAAAAGGGAGCACTGTTCATAATTATGCTGCAACAACTGGCATAAATCAAGATTGTCCTGGACAACAGGGACATGTGGTCACCCTAGAGGGGAAGGGGTGGATGAGTGCTCTTTAAGATGTAGAACATTCAGGCATTGGAAAGTGACCATGACAGGAAGTTAAGAGGAACCTTGAAATTTCTTGCATGGGAAAGTTGGTGGAAGCTTGTGGTGAGGGTTGTGTTGGCGGAAGATAATGAGCTTGATTTTGGACATGATTCTTTTTCTTTTTAGAGTAGATTTTTTTTTAAGTTTACTTCTTTATTTTGAGAGAAAGAGAGCACAGGAGGAGCAGAGAGAGAGGAAGAGAATCTCAAGCAGGCTTTGCACTATCAGCACAGAGCCCTATGCAAGACTCGAACTCATGAACCGCGAGATCATGGGCTGAGCCGAAACCAAGAGTTGGACACTTAACCAACTGAGCCACCCCTGGACATGCGGATTCTTTATAAAACCAGGTCTATTCTTTATGGACAGTTCTAGAAAGGGAAGCAGGGGGAGCCTCCCTAGCGATCATATCACATTGTCATAGAAACATTACAGGAAATTTGACTTACAGCCAGCCCTTGATGTTGTTTCTTTCTGTATATATGAAGTCTCTCAATGATAAAATCTCATTGTTTAATAAAGGACAGAAACCAATTTCTTATCAGCATTCTATATCTGATCTCTTAAAAGAGCTATAGCTATGCAGGGAAATAGCTAATGATATAATTGGAAAGGCATTAAAAGCCTATAAAATTCAGTATTAGAGACACAGAACTTGAAGGACTCTCTAGAGGTCATTTAAAGCTAGGTGATGCTGAGCATGCCATTAACCCTGACCGTTAGTCATCAGGGGTACAGAGACATCTGAAGGACTCCTAGAGATCATCAAGGAAGATGGTCTCTCTCATGCTCTATTATTTGACAATCTTTCAAGATTTCAGAAGGTCACTGAGTAATAAGCTAACTCCCAAATACACACAGTTGTAAAGAAAATTTAGGTGGATGCTCTAATCCTCACTATACCAGATATATCACACGAGGCTGTTAAATCTCCAGGAGCTTCATTTTCTGGCTTAAAATTCATTATTTTACACTTCAACTTTGAATTAACACAGACTTTTACATTTGCATCCCCTTATAAAATAAATTAGAGAAGCACTGCTTCTTGTGACAACAAGTAGAAGGAAATCTCCTTGGGTTACTCCATAATTAGGCTCCATCCTTTTTTGTTATGTGGGAAATGATATGATCATTTGGCGGTAAATGATGCAGTGTCCTCATATTAATCTTCTGGTTGCCTGATTCCATAATTCACCTTGGCAAAGTAGAAAAATAAAAAATAAAGAATGTCTCCTCGTTGTTGTAAGAGGCCTGGGAGAAATATCAAACCAAGACGAATAAAATATTTTCAGGGAATAAGTGGCTGAGTCACAAACGTAACTGCGAAGAAAACTTTGTGCTTAGGAGGGGGTTATATGGGTGTCTGAAAGTTTATGAGGATGTTTATCCTGAGCGCTTTGATCTCTCCCCTTCTGAACAGATCATCAGCTAGGACGTTAAGATGTTGAGTTTAACAGATTTTCTTTCACTGATGCTGCTTTTTTCTTTTTTTTAAAAGCTTGTTAAGGGAGCAGTATAACAGCATTCCTTTCACTGATGCTAAAGATTCACTTTTTTAAAAGCTGATAACCAAATGACATGATAGTTACTTTGTCTACTCCTACAATGCAGCTAGCTGCTGGTGTGTCAGCCTCGTGGGTGAGTAACAAGCTAATTCCAGGACTGTCTCCATCTATAGCTATCAAGTTTCAGATCCAAGTCCCTAAAGCCAGGGCACCTCCCTCATTACTGCCTTCTCATAGCATTCATGTTTTATAAAAATGCTTGCTTTTTAAGAGAAATGTTGATGTGCCAGAACAGTGGAAATACTGGAAAAATTTCAGTCCCACTTCTTTTGATTCTTGTTGAATGGAATTCTCTTGGGCCATCTGAGTATATGCCTATGCTGTATTGAGAAGTAACATTTTTGGGTTTTCTCCAAGGTGAGAGGTGAAACTTTTGTCCTCATGTCACTTGATCTTGGGTTCTGGAAGTCCATGAGATGTACCGGTATACTTGACAGTCAAGCCCTTTAGGGGCAGGGGAGTTCCCCCAGTGATTTTCTTAGTGCAGTAAAAGTGATTTGGGAAGGAGATAGTCAAGAGAGGGGAGAGAGGATACAACTCTAAGAGAAAGGAACTAGTGTCTCCTTGGCCTTGAGTGAAATCGCCCATGTTTTGTGTGAGATTCCAGGTCTCAAGCATTCAGGGGATGGGCTAGCTCACAGCTGGGGAGTCTTCTGGAGGCCTGAACAGCCCCCAGGATGGGAAGTAGACCCAACCGAAGTATCCTGTTACTGCACAGTGAGAATGTTAGAAGGGGCTGTGACAATGACAGTGTGACAGATGCCTGCCAGGAAAACCTTCCACCTTTTTAGCCATGGCAATGTGGGGAAGGACATTTGTAAGTCCAGGAAATTGGCTTAATGTGGGAAAGCAACATTTCCATCCATCCTCATGTGCCTCTCAGAAGATAGCCCAATAAATCTTTTTGGGTTACATTCTTAATGTAATTCTATACCACAAGCATTTGCAAGAAGAAAGCTCACTGGGGACCCAATTAAAGCTATTCTCTGGTTTAACTGCATCAAACCAATTAGAACATATAACATTTTTAATCTGGGCCTCCTGAGGCAGCTCTGGTCAATCGAAGGTTTATATCTAAATAAATGCTGTTGATTAACCACCCCTAGTTGATAAGAAAAATGCCAGACTTCTCACAAAATTTTTAATAAAGTGTTTTAAAACGTATCCTCCAGCACATCGCTCAACCCTTGCCCTTTGACCTCGCCTATCTGCCAAACCATAGACTTTCAGTTCCCTGAATGTGCCATCCTCTCTGGGCTTCTCACGTGCTGTTTCTTCTTTCTGGAATTCTAGAGAAGCTGAGCATTTATCTTATTCCCAAAACGCTATTCTCTCCCTCTAGGACTGAACCTCGCCTCCTTTGCTCATTTCTCTTTTGATGGTGGGACTTCTGAATCCGAGTCCCGCGGTCTGTTGCCAGTTCTGTCTGATTCCCGCCTGCGGATGTAGATCCCTGTGTCCTGAGCTGTAGGCGTCTCAGTTCCTTCTTGCTGGCCAGTCGTGGGGTAGCCGTGTGTCCGGACTACGTTGACTCAGCGGAGTTGGAGTCTTGCTGCGCATGGCCGCCACGCAGGCCTGCCCCGCCCACGGCATCTGCAGCAGGCTTTGTCCTCCAGAACTTCCTTCCCTTCAGTAAGTGCATCGCACCCCCGCCTCCAGCCCTTCCTGGTCCATCCACCCTGTCCTGCCCTGCTTTTGCCAAGCACTTTCTCTCCCTGGGTCCCTTCAGGATAGAAGGAAATGTCTGGGTTCTTTTGGAATTTGGCTGCCACAATCTCTTCTCTCTTCTTTTTGGGTCTGTTTTTAAAGCATTTAGAGCTGGAGGTGGGGAGAGGGAAGCAAAAACTCTTCTCCAAGGGCTAAGGCACTCTGTTGTGACTCCCAGAGCATCCTGGCTCATACTTCAGGTCTCAGCTAATACATGGCTTTCTGTGGAAAGAGCTTTCTCTAACTCTGAGGTCTGGTGGTGAGGTCCCTCCAGGGTACATTTTCCATTTTAGCTTTACTGCCCTGGATCTAACCACAGGACTGTGCAATCTCAAGGATAATGAGTGGCTTTAAAAACTGATTTACGAGGGAAGGGGGTGATGGTCATGGTGGGGGGGGCACTTGTGGGGAGAAGCACTGGGTGTTATATGGAAACCAATTTGAAAATAAACTATTAAAAAAATCAAAAAACAAAACAAAACAAAACTGATTTACTACTGCCATATCTCTAGCTCTCAGCCCAATATGTGCATGAATGAATGATTTTTCTGTACATCTCCCACTGGTTAGGCCTCTGTTATCTAAGACATCTCAGCTCAGGGCACCTGGGTGGCTCAGTTGGTTAAGTGTCTGGCTCTTGACTTTGGCTCAGGCCATGATCTCTTGGTTGGTGGGTTCAAGCCCCACTTCAGGCTTTGCACTGGCAGTGTGGAGCCTGCTTGGGATTCTCTCTTTGCCCCTCCTCCACTTGTATGTTCTGTCTCTGTCTCTGTCTCTCTGTCTCTCAAAATAAATAAACTTAAAAAAAAGACACCTTAGCACCATACATTATATATAATATATAATACACAAAATATAATACATATATTACATATATAATTTTTTT
>NC_043700.1:150393491-150394577 GCF_006229205.1 Suricata suricatta | reverse complement strand
CCAGAGACTACCAGGGAGACCGAGTCACGAGTCACGCCTGCAAAAGCAAAGGGCTTTATTACCAGCTTAAGCTCGGGCTCACAGACTCCACCACCCTGCTGGCCACGTGGAGAGAGAGCGCCCCGAACAAAGGCAGGGTAGGGCTTTTATGAGTTTGGGAGGGGGAGTTACAGGAAATGATGACACAAGTACAGTGATCCAATCCCTATCAATACTGGCAGTTGTGGGAGCCAATCACAACATTCGGAGTATTGACCAATCAGAGTGTGCCTAGGACCCTTGCGTAGGGTGTGACAAGGCCCACCCCTAGAAAGGTCAAAGGTGTCTCTCCCGATTGGGTGCTACAGGAGTTGTCCCTCCTTAACGTGGGCCCTTTCATAGGAGAAGCCAGTGCCTTCCCCTTTAAGTACAGGGGAAGGCTGACTCAGACCTGTGTCCTTACAATACTATAGGTGAGAGGCAGATTTAACTGTGAACCTACTTCAAATGGGGTGATTAAATTCACTTTGGATATTAACACTTCAGCTACATGGGAGAAAATAAAAAGGGTCCCACCTCAAACCCTTTGAATCAGCCCCTGTTTGTGTGCTGAACCCTCTGGGTCCCACTTTGCCCTTGAAAGTGACACATTAGAACTGCCTGGCCTTTTGAAAAAGTCTATCTCTTTGTTGTCTGATTGCTGATGCTAGAACTTCCAGCACTATGTTGAACAACAGTGGTGAGAGTGGGCACCCCTGTCGTGTTCCTGATCTCAGGGGGAATGCTCTCAGTTTTTCTCCATTGAGGATTATATTAGCTGTGGGTTTTTCACAGACTGCTCTTATAATGTTTAGGTAAGTTCCTTCTATTCCGACTTTCTCAAGGGTTTTTATTAGGAAAGGGTGCTGTATTTTGTCAAATGCTTTTTCTGCATCTATCGACAGGATCATATGGTTTTTATCGTTTCTTTTGTTAATATGATGAATCACGTTGATGGATTTGTGGATATTGAACCATCCCTGTAACCCAGGAATGAATCCCACTTGATCATGGTGGATAATTCTTTTTATATGCTGTTGAATTCGATTTGCTAGTATCTTGTTGAGT
>NC_043700.1:150373835-150393391 GCF_006229205.1 Suricata suricatta | reverse complement strand
GATCACTGTACTTGTGTCATCATTTCCTGTAACTCCCCCTCCCAAACTCATAAAAGCCCTACCCTGCCTTTGTTCGGGGCGCTCTCTCTCCACGTGGCCAGCAGGGTGGTGGAGTCTGTGAGCCCGAGCTTAAGCTGGTAATAAAGCCCTTTGCTTTTGCAGGCGTGACTCGTGACTCGGTCTCCCTGGTAGTCTCTGGTCTTTTTTGGGGGCGATATTACAAACTTGGGCATAACAGTATCAACACTGAATGGTAAATCAGCACAACTTTTCTGGAGAGAGGTGTCTCCCAGGAACCTCAGAAGCATTACACTTTCTTGGGGCACTGGGGTGGATCATTTGGTTAAGCATCCCATTCTTGGTTTTGGCTCAGGTCTTGATCTCACTGTTGGTGAGCTCAAGCCCCATGTTGGGCTCCGTGCTGTTAGCATGGAGTCTGCTTGCGATTCACTCTCCCTCTCTCTCTGCCCCTCTCCTGCTCATTCTCTCTCTCTCTCTCTCTCTCTCTCTCTCTCAAAACAAATAAATAAACTCAAAAAGGAAAAGAAGGCATTACACATTTCACCTGCTACAGTATTTGTCTTTTTGGAAAAGGTGCCCGTAGATCTTGGTGTAACTTGATATTTAAAGATTCTCAGTCCCATCTTTTCTTTCAGAAGAGGAACTATTATTAATTTCATGGTGAGTGTCAAGAGGATCTTAGGAATTTGAGCTAGCAGAGTCTGAATAAGAAAACCCAACAGATGCTTTAGAAATGTCCTGTCATTCTGGGCTTAATAATAGAGAGGACAGTGGTATTAATTTTCTATTGCTGCTTAACAAATTTATGTAAGTTTAGCAGATGGCAGGATTGGCTGGGCTGTAATGAGAGTGTGGGATGGACTGGGTTCTTATCTTGAGGCGGTGGGGGAAGACTCCACTTCCAAGACCATTTTGATTGTTGGCAAAATTTAGTTCTTGTAGTTGTAGGACTGAAGTCCTTTTTTGCTGGCTATATGTGGACAGCGCTCCTTGCATGTGGCCCCTCCATCTTCAGAGCAGCCATAGCATTACCGAATCTTTCTAGAACTTCAAATCTCTTTGACTTCCTCTTCTGCAACCAGCCAAAGTGGACTGTCTACCTTTAGAAGGTTCATGTGTTAAGATTAGGCTCACTTGAATAATCTCCCTTCTGGCTAACTGCAAGGCAATTGAGCAGTAATAATTTAATACTATCTGCAAAGTCTGTTTTGCCATGTAATGTAACATAATCATGGGTATGATATCTCCACATATTTACAGCGCTGGAGATTAGAGTGGGGAAATCTTTGGTGGTCAGTTGAGAAGTCTGCCTACCACAATTGTTAAAGACTGTTTTCTGAAATGAACCCTTTACTGAAGCCAAGCTCTGTGACTTCCCTTCCTTGATTTGGGGTGCCTGTGAACCTCGCAGTGTGTTACCCATGCTCTATATCTTATCAGTGGAATTTTTCCTGGGTTTCAAAGAGGATGCCAATCTTCCAGAACTCTGATATGTGGGGCTCATCTGTTGGCTTGGACTTTGAGGTTTGGTGTCCCAAGCACCCATCTTTGCTTGGACCACACGGAGAAAGATATGAGAAACAGAGAGCAATCAACAGCACCTTGGCTGGCCTCCAAGGCCGTGTGTTTTAGTGTTATAACTAAATAAGAAACTGCTGCTGTATTCACAGACCAACAATTATCTCATTAAATAACTTCTTAGGCCTTGATTTAGTCATTATGAAAGATGTTTTTGATAAAGAACATCTGGTGGTGTTTTCAATTAAATATTATACCACTAAACTTTGATTAAAAACTGATTTAAAATTTTAATAGCCCCTTCTTTAGACGATGGCTAAATGCAAAAAAGAAAAATATCACTTATTTAAATTGTTTTTTTTTCTTCCTTTGTTGCTCTATTTTACCCAGATTCCCATTAATGACTGTTTAAAACCCACACAGTTTTGGATGCAGTAAATCTAGATGCATAAATAAGATTACCATACCAATACTGCTGTTCTCACTCTTTTACTATTGATACCTCATTTTATTTTTATGCTTTAATTAAATTGAGTATATTTTATGTTTCAGTTTGCTTTAAAACAATTGCAGTGCATATAATTGACACTATTTCATCCTTGTTAGAAAGTGCTGAGTTGAATTAAACACACCAGCTCCATTTCCTTTTACATTTAATCTGTGGAAAAACTAAGACAGAAATAATATGAACTGTATTTCTTTTCCAAGTTGCCCTGATAGGTGAAAATAACTAAGCATCTAGTAATTATTAATAAAGACCGAAATGAAATCTTTACTGTTGGCATAACTCTTATCTATATAAAAATAGATATTTAGTGGTATAAGGTAATTTTACTTAGTAATTTTTCCCAAATGGTATGTAACAAATAATAAACACATTATTGCTATTCCGTGTATTCCTTATAAAGTGTAAATCTTCATGCAGGTATTTTAATATATTTTTACTGAAGCTATCATGGTTAGCCTAAGTATTTTTAGTGGGGAGATAATTTTATGCCATGTTTTAACAGAGCAGGGTTTGGCAAACTTTTCTGGTACAGGGTCGCATAGGAAATATTTAAAACTTTTTAGGCTATATAATCTCAAAACTGTATAACTCTGTTGTTGTAGCATGAAAACAGCCATAGATGATATGTAAACAAGTGAATGTGTCTGTGTACCAATAAAACTTTATTTTATTTATTTTTAAGTTTTTTTATGTTCTTTATTTTTGAGAGACAGAGAGAGACAGCGAGAGCAGGGGAGGGTCAGAGAGAGAGGGAGATACAGAATATGAAGCAGACTCCAGACTCTGAGCTAACTGTCAGCACAGAGCCTGACACGGGTCTCAAACCCACAAACCATCAGATCATGACCTGAGCTGAAGCCGGACGCTTAACTGACTGAGCCACCCAGGCGCCCCAAAACTTTATTTTAAAAAACAGGTGATGGGCTGGGTTTGACCCATGGGCCATAGTTTGGTGACCCGCTACTAAAAGGAGGAAGGCAACCGAGCGCTGGCTAATGTTCACAGCTGAGAAAAATCAGTAGGTTAATTCATGAATTACGCTCCTGATCAGGATACTTTTGTTATGCTAGGTATTTTTTGTTTGTCTTGCAATCATTTGTCTTAACTTAATCTGTAAATTTCCATTTTGGAATTTCCTCCCACATCTTATATTGTAAAGCAGGGAACCTAGGCTCATCAACATTTCCACAATCTACATTAAGTCAACAAATAATTATCCTGATTACAATGTGCCATTTTCTCTAGTGGTTCAGACTGCAGCGACAACATGTTTATCTTAGCCATAAACTTGGTCAAGCCAGACTTCATATCATTGCATTATACATTTAGTTCCAGTGTTGGCTGGGAAGGGGGTCAAGTACAGTGAAAAAGCCAGGAAGTATTTCCTTAATGGATTTTGCAAACTAGATACTATTATTTTGCTAATAAAAAACAGGAAATGTCCTTCTCCTTGTTTTTTGTGTATGCTGATGGTTTTTCTCTCCTATACGAGTGTGCCTGAACAATGTGAAAGATGCTCGGCCCACATTCATGTGATCTTCCCATAGTGTCTTTGCCACCCATTGCCTTCTGTAGGCACAGTGTTCTTATTCAAGAGCAGTTACTGACTTCTGGGTCAGTTGCTTTGTGGCGGAATAGTTGCCTCCTGCTCTGGAGTTGCTGACGCAAATGTTACTCAGTAAGGGCATAGTGCCTCAGTGAAGAGTCAGAGTCCGGACAACGTTACCTCTCAGAGAAGAGTACATCCAGCCTGTCAAGAAACTTTCTTACATGACGGCTGAGGGGGCCCATGCAGAAGCAAAGCAATCCTCTTCTTTCAAGCACTAATATTCTGTTGTGTAGGCAGCACTGCCTTATATGTTTACACCATATAGTGTTAAATATCACTGTGCAGCAGGTTGTTGGGGGTGGGGAGACATTAATAATATGTACACCCACCGTTTCATTGAGGATTGTTCTAGGAATTTTAGACATGTTTTCTCTAATCCTTACAGTAATCATATGAGGTAAGAATTACTGGCCACATTTTACTTGTATGTATGGAAAGGGAGGCTAAAGAGATTTTTTTTTTCAAATTTATTTCTGAGAGAGAGAGGCAGTGCGAGCAGGGGAGGATCAGAGAGAGAGGGCTGAAGCCGGCTCCAGGCTCTGAGCTAGCTGTCTGCACAGAGCCCGACGCAGGGCTTGAACCCACGAACCTGAGATCATGACCTGAGCCGAAGCCAGACGCTTAACTGGCTGAGGCACCCAGGCGCCCCAAGAGATTTTAAGTGACTTGCAGAAGGTGGTGAAGATGGTAAAGGGCAGGATTGGGATTCATGCTCAGTCCACTTTGGAACCAAAGCCCTCGTCTTTCTCTTATGCTATGTGTTTTGTTTAAGTGGTTCTCAGTGACCATGCCCCACCACAGAGCAATTAAGTCTCCATCTTTAGAGTGACGGTCTGGACATGGATAGTTTTCAAAAGCACCCCAGGTGACCTTAATATGCAGCCAGAGTGGATGACCATTGGTCTCAGGGATAAATCAAGAGACAGCTTGCATTTGGGTAAAGACGGGGCTTGTCTTTGTTGTTAAATAGGCAAAATGTAACCTTATCAGCCTTGTGACCTTTTTCTAGGTCATTTTGTACAGCACTCCCCAACAGCCTTCTTTAGGAACCTGTGTCCTCTGTGTGAACACACTCCTAGTGGCCTCTTGTAGCTGGCATGGATGTCACCCTTTCCTTCTGTCATACTGTGAATCAGTCTTTGGGTTATCACTGCCAGGGGTCTTTGTGTGGCATTTTATTATCTGATTCTTACTTTTCTCTTGGAAAGAAGCCTGGAGTAAGTCCCTAATAGAGGTTGCAACAAGGCAGACCTCAGTTTTGGGGAAAGGAGTGGCTAACTCAGAATGGCAGACTCTGGGCTAACATCTGAGTTGATTTCTGAAATAAGGTTATAACATCTGTAGACTGGCAGTAGAGATGGGGCTCATTGGGGTGAAGCTTTCTGGCTAAGAGGGAATAGCTTGAGGCAAGGTCTGGAATCAGGGAATACAGGGTGGCCTAACGTCAAGTTTGAGGGTCTAATCGGACTAAGGTATCTTCTTGGAGACTGACCCACATGCGTCGGGTAGGGATGGATTGTACACACACTTGTGTACATACAGGGAGATAATTCTGTAAGGTGGCAAGTCCCCTCTGAGACAGGTTTCAGTGTCTTCTTCACCCATAGATCCTTTAGAGACCCAGCATTTTTCAGACCCTTGTAGAGGGCAATCTATGACCCTTCCCCTTTGCCCTGGCTGATTGGACCAAGGACAGATGCCCAAACTAAAGGCACAGGTCCATTTTCTGGTTAGAGAACCAATCAGATGTTCTTTCTTGGGAATCTGAACCAATAATCACAGAAATTCCATAGCAGAGGGTGTGAAAGACTATGCATTTCATGAGTGCTACCTGGTTCCTGCTATTTTAGGGCCTACGGCTGTGGTGATGTACAAGTCAAAGTCCTGCTCTCACCGAGGGTATGTTAAAGTGAGGGAAAGAATAGCAAATAAATAAGAAATTTGGGGTGGCAATCGTCTTAGTTCAGGCTTCTAGAACAAAGTACCATAAACTGGGTGCTTGATAAACCATAGAAATTTATTCCTTGGTTCTAGAAGCTGGAAGTCCAGGATCAGGGCTCCAGCAGGACCAGGTTCTGGTGAGGTTCCTGCTTCCTGGTTTGCAGACAGCCAGCTTTTTGTTATATTCTCACATTGCAGAAAGAGGGCTAGGTAAAGAGCACTAATCCCATTCATGAAGGTTCCACCTAATTACCTCCCAAAGGCCTCACCTCCACATTGGGGATTAGATCTCAACATGCATTTTGGGGACCAACATTCGATCCATTGGAGTGACAGAGGCAATGGAATGATAAGACAGAGTTATTAGAGAATTGGAAGAGACAGTAGCAAATTGGAGGTCAAGGAAGACCTTTCCAAGAAGGTGACAGAGGCTACGGGCCATGAGGGCCATGGCAAACAGGAAAACAGTTGATGAGGGAGGGGTCTGTGACGAACCTAGAGATAGGAAGGGGTGACAGTCCCTGAGATCTGATTCCTGGTGGATTTCTAGGTTGTTTGAGCCCCAGAGTTATTTCTTCCTTCGTGTCCCTACAATACCACTTCTACACACACACAAACCCTCTTTAGCTAACTTGAGTGGGTCACTCATTTTACAAGCCAAATGCTTCAGCTAAAATCCAGGATACAATGAGGACAATTCTGAATGGCAGTCTGCAGTGTTAGACTTTGTTCTATCTCAGAAAGGGCTCTTCAGCAGTGTAGAAGTGTGTCTTCATGCTCTGGGGTCAGGGAAAACATTCCTTTTTTGAGGATGGAAAGCTACTGATTGTACTGAAGCAGGCAGTCCTCTGCCAACTTCTGAACGAGAAAAACAGCCACCACCCACCTGACTGCCAGCAGTCTGGCCGGCCACCACCTGTTCTCAATGCCTGTGCATTGTGTTTAGCTTAGCTCGGCAGCTCCAACCGCACCTGGGATGCAAAAACATCTTGAATCTCTCCAAACACCGCAGCAGGGCTATTTAAACAGCACGATATTCAGGAAATAGTCATTATCTCCATACATCCTGCATCCAGTGGGGATTATTGGATGAGCTTGAGAGGGCAGCTCCAGCAAGTGCCAAGTCCTGCTGGCCCGGATCGCCCATCCATGTAGCTGCCAGTGGGGCGATGGAGCCGGGCTGCTCCCCAGGGTGTTGGAGAGGACTCTCGGCTTGATTCTCTCACTCTGGGTGGGGTCCTCTCTGCACATCAAGTGGACTGTCTGTATCAGCACAAAAAATGGGTGCAGATTTGCAAGTGGAAAGGGAAGAGATTGCTGCCGTTGAACATATTTTCCACAGGGGACACTGGCCAATTATAGGGGGAAAAGGTGGATGGAGGCGGAATAGACTCATCTCTCTTCACTTGCCTGGGAAAGAGAGAGGATATACTGTCAGCCACTACCTGGGGTTTTTCTCCTCATTTCCCCTTTCCTTCCCGCCTCTGGCAGTGTCAAAGCTAATTACTTCAAAGATAAAGTGATTGTTATTGTTTGGGCCGAATGAGGTGCTTATTGGGGAAATAAGACGGTAGTCAGTAACCATGTGAGACTTTAAAAATATTCTCCAGGGGCGCCTGGGTGGCTCACTTAGTTGAGTGTCCAACTTTTGCTCAGGTCATGATCTCAGGGTTCGTGAGTTCCAGCCCTGCATCTGGCTCTCTACAGCACAGAGCCTGCTTCTGATCCTGTCTTCCCCTCTCATTGACCCTCCCCACTCAGTCTCTCTCTCTCAAAAATGAATAAATATTTTTTGAAAATCTTAAAAATAAAATAAGAATACTCTTCATTTTACAAGCATACATTCTCCCTGGTGTAACCTGATGTGCGTGCTTATTCTTTTGTGGTTTTTAAACTTTACTTAGAAGTCAAACCTCTTATTCGAGTGGATTTTGCAGGGCTGGATTAAGACGCAGTCAGCTGAGCTGCCTCCTAGGGAGACAGCTATGAGGGATACTAGAGTAAACAGAAATACGGTTCTTTGTAGCTGAGGTTTCCACCTGCCATAATTTTCAAAAGCATTAAGATGCATATTGTTCCTAATCCTAATGAAGTATAGAGGTCCTCATGTGGAAGCAAAAACAAAAACAAAAGCAAACACAAAGCACTCTCTCATGGGTGGCCAATTCCGTCTGAATGTTTTTACGATTCCAGCATGTGTGAAGTTCAGTCAGCCCCAACCAACTCTAGCCAGCCAGCGACAGTGGCCTAACGTTGGCAGCTACGATAGGCTGAAATGCTGAAAACCCACAGTGCGTTACTTCGTCCTGCTTCGTGAGGACAAGTGATTTATTTCCTCATATACACTTTAAGCCCTTTAGTGTCTCCTAAAATGTATCTGGTTTGGCTGAATCTAGATTCATATCCCAAATAAGGGATCTTGTGTTAACGTCAGAAAAGGGAATGTTATGTTAACAAGAAGGACAAAGCAAAACAGTATTAAAGCCCACTGAAAGAGCTAAGTAAGCTGTTTCTATCCCTGTGAGTCCGAGGGCTGGGAATGTGTGCATAGTGCTTTGCAGTTAGGAATAAAGAAAAAGATCAAGAAAATGAAAGACAATTGCAAGTAAGTTCAAATATTATGTTAAGGATATGTGTATGTAGTTGTGTCTTGTTCTGAACATAAAAGGGCATCTAATTTTTATCAACAGAAGTCAAGTTCTTTCTGCTCTCATCCAATATAGAAAGAGTTGGGTGGTTAAGTCGCCAAGCCTTGATTTCAGTTCAGGTCATGATCTCATGGTTTGTGGGTTCGAGCCCCATGTCAAGCTCCACACTGACAGCACAGAGCCTGCTTGGGATTCTCTCTCTCTCCCTCTCTCCTGCCCCTCCCCTGCTCATGCTCTCTCTCTCTCAAAGTAAATAAACAAAACTTAAAAAAAAAAAAAGAATTGGTGCAAACCATTAGCCAGTCAGGAGAATTTATGTCTATCGACTTTTAAGGTTGTTAAAATGCTCTTTCTTTTATGAAATGATGAGGGTAGCAGATTTAAAAAAACAATCCTTTTGGGGGCAAAATATAAAATTATTAGCTCTGTGATAATCCCAAAATTTTTATTAAAATTATAAAATTCTAAAATCCAAGCACACTGTTTTAAGATATATTAAAACAATTCTTTTAACATCTATTCACCTTTGAGAGACAGGGAGACAGAACACAAGTGGGGGAGGGGCAGAGAGAGAGGAAGACACAGAATCTGAAGCAGGCTCCAGGCTCTGAGCTGTCAGCACAGAGCCGGATTCGGGGCTTGAATCCATGAATTGTGAGATCATGACCTGAGCCAAGGTCGGCCACTTAACTGACTGAACCACCCAGGTGCCCCATACAATACATTTTAAAGATACTCTATGTTTCATTGAAAAAAGGAAACATGGCTTCCCCCCCCCCCCCGCCGATTACAAAGTTATACATGTTTATTAAAAATTTTAGAAATTACAGGTATGATGGAACCAGTGACATTAAAAAGTATTAATATATAAGTAATCACAGCTTTCCCCATGCCCCTTTGCTAAGGAGGCTGGGACTTAGTGTTTGCTGTGCTAATGGAGAAAATGTGAGTCTGCAGAGCTGGAAGGAAGAGAGAGACAAGTCTGACTTGTAACGACGGAAAGAGTGCTGAGCTGTTGGAAGAAGAGAACGGATCTCTGGACACGTGGTCAGGGTGGAAGGGAGAGGGGAAGGAGAGAGTTTTGCATGGAGCTGCTGAGGAGAAATAGGAAAAAAAATGACTTTAAGAAGCTTTTCCTAGCATCATGCCATCTAATACTCTTTCTTTTCACTTCAGGAGAATTCTATAAAGATTTACTTTTCAGTATCTTCTTTTGGATTCTTTTGTGTGCAAAACAACACAGTATTGAGACGCAGTACCTCGTTTTATTTGGGTCACAAGAGAAAAAACAAAGAAGAAAATATTAAAAATTCATATTCCTATCTTCAGAATCTACTGTTTGTAAATTATGGTAAAGATAGCATTTCACATTTATTATCTTTTATTCTTCCAAGGAGAGCAAGCACATCAGAAAATATGTCGTTTTCTTTCCAAACAGGTGGAAACTTGATAGCCAGTGGCTTCTTTTGATAATGGGACTCTGGTGTCATCATTAGCTTTGTCTCTGCTGTGAATTCTTCCTGGTAAAGGCCTTCTGGCTGTTGGAACTTGTGACCAATGCGCTAGGTGCAATCCCAGAGGCCTTGAGACACTACAACCTTCCTTTCCTTCTGTGACAGAGAATTCTCTTCCATGTGGAGAGCTGTTGATCAACCATCTTTTGCTTAATGATGGTGTGGAGCTTCTAGTGCCTAATACTATACAGATTCTCTTCCGCAACCCTCTATATACTCTTTCACCAAAACAAATAAGTAATTAAAATTGTGGAGTATACAATGCTACACGATTTTGAAACATTCAAAGCTAAAACAGGGGCAGAGCCTCACTCAAGGATGTCTTTTCTAAAGGGTTGGAAGAGGGACGCCTAGGTGGCTCAGTTGGTTAAGTATTCAACTTCGGCTCAGGTCATGATCTCGCAGTTTGTGGGTTCAGAGTCCCACGCTGGGCTCTGTGCTGACAGCTAAGAGCCTGGAGCCTCCTTCAGATTCTCTGTCTCCCTCTCTCTTAGCTCCTGTGCTGCTCATGGTCTGTCTGTCTCTCTTTCAAAAATAAATAAACATCAAAAGGATTGGAAGAAAACTTCCCTAGGGAAACTTCCATCCATCTTCAATCTGGACCTAAGATGCCTTTTAGTTTCTGGAATTGCATGCCTGAATATTTTTCCTAGATGTTCAGATAATTAATCCTCTCCCTCCAATTTCTTCCATCTCTTCTCCCTCTCCCTAACCCAAATAAGTTTAAAATTCTTGATTTTTGACCAAAGGGAAGATTGACATAAAAAACATGTTGTGACTAAAAATGCCCGAATCGACATTGTAGAGTTATTCAAGAAGTTCTTTGAAGAAATCTCCTTAAAAATCTTTAAAAAAATGTTTTTATTTATATTTGAGCAGGAGAGGGTCAGAGAGAGAGGGAGACACAGAATCTGAAGACAGGTTCCTGGCTCTGAGCTAGCTGTCAGCACAGAGCCTGAGGCGGGGCTTGAGCCCATGAACCGTGAGATCATGACCGGAGCCGAAGCTGGAGGCTTAACCGACTGAGCCACCCAGGTGCCCTGAAATCTCCTTTTTAAAGACAGACTAGGGAACCAAACATCAGAGTCCCTTGTTCTGGCAATCTTTATATTCTCACCTTTTGTTCTGTGGTGATCATGGCACTCCCTGCCTTACCCTTTTTCCGCTTGCCCATTTCTGGACAGTTGCTCTTGGACTTCCAGGGATTTCTTGGCTCTTATGAAAATCTTGTATTTGTTTCCTACCGTATGTCCATGGTATCTGCTATCTGTTAAGTTTGTCATCTCCGTTGCATGTTAGTTCAACAAACATGTTATAAGTGGCTTCTATTTTAAAGCTGTGTCTCTTGAGACTGGAGATACAGGCAATGGTCTCTGAGATCGTGGGCTCCGCCTTTGATGATGGGAGAGAGAAAAACCCCACATTGATTCTTTTTATAAAAAAGGTTTAAAAGATGTTTATTTTTGAGAAGGAGGGAGACCATGAGTAGGGGAGGGTTTTTTTAGAAGGGTTTTAAACAAATGTTTATTTATTATTTTTGATGAGGAGAGCGGGAGAGAGAGAATCCCAGGCAGGCTCCCTGCTATTAGCGCAGATCCTGACTTGGGGCTTGAACTCAAACTGTGAGAGCATGACCTGAGCTGAAATCAAGAGTCAGACACTTAACTGACAGAGCTACCCAGGCACCCTCCCCCCGCCACCTGAACATTGGTTCTTCATGCCCAATCTCACCAGTGGTCAACAGCCCACACCATTACTCAGATATAATGGTCGGTGGGAGATCTGCCTGATTCTGACTCTGACTCCGACTCTGATCTGCCTACGCTCTTTCCACTATGCCGCACCACATTTGAGTATCCACAGCGTGACTGGCATTTTAGAAATACGGCTTAAGGGAACATAAGTGTTAGTCATTGAGAATTGAGATTTTGTTTTTGAGAGCCAGTGAGCCTGAGAGAGAGGGGGTGGAGCAGAGAGGGAAACAGGAGCTGAAGGGGGGTCTGCACCGACAGCAGAGCACCCGATGTTGGGCTTGAACTCATGCACTGTTAGATCATGACCCGAGTGAAGTCAGATGCTTAACCAACTGAGCCACCCAGGTGCCCCAGGGTGTCCTTTTAATTGAGGGAGCCAGGTGCACATTTAGAGTCTGAGAGTGAGAAGCTGGAGAAGAGTATTGTGATGAGGGTGGAGGCGGAAGGTTAATATTTTAAGATACAGTAGGAGGCAAAATGGGTAAGACCAAGAGAAAGTTGAGCTGGTGTTCTCAGAATGGAGGTGGTACAGCATTTATCCTGAAATGAGTTTGAAGGAGGGTGACGGGTAATCAGGTAAGCACATCCGAAGACTGACAGGAGAGAGTTTGGAGGGTTTATCCCCAGGCAGTTTTCCTCAGAGCCCAGTGAGTTCTGTGATGGTTCCACTGGATAATTTCAGATGAGTTTGGCTGTCCTAAACTGCAAGAAGTACATTGTTTCAGTTAATATTAGAGATCTGGGTAAAATAGGTACACATGAACTAGGAGGGAGGGGAGGGCATATATGTTCGGTATCACCTCTAACAGTCACATAAAACAAGCCATGAAAGACAATGAGTGAATATAGCAGCTGGGGGCAATTATAGGATCCATAAAGAGTAGGAGAACGTCAGTCAGTAGAGACTTCCCAGGAAAGAAATGATAAAGAGGCCATGACTACATGCATAGCCTGTCTCAGTTGAGTAGGGGTAAACAACTGTTCAGAGAGGGAGGAGAAAGATGATTAAGTCATTAGTTAGAGCAAGAGCCGACAACAGTGATAAAATATTGGTATACCTAGGGGGATTTTTTTTTTGTGCTGCTCGAACTGCAGTATTTTGTATTTTTAAAAAGAAAGTAAAGTCAACTAATTTGTCTTGCCAACTATATAAAGCATTACAAACCTTTTAAATGACACTCAATATATTGAAAGGCATGTTTCTCCTCTTCAAATCCTCCATGTGTCTGCCCACCGGTCCTATTTTCCTTCACTAGGCACCTGGGAGGAAGCAATGGTGTGAGTTACAGGGCCAGAAAGGCAGGAAAAACCTCTTCTGGGACTCATTGAGGTTCCAGGAATGTCCTCTGGAATTTCGTCACTTCTATCTTCAGAATATTTCACTGATTTCTCTTAGAAACTGGATTGGCGTTTCCCTCGAGCTGATCCTGGGCTAAACTGGAACTCAGTGGTGTCTCTCTGCATTTCCTTTCTGTGACTCTCTTGCTGTCCATAATGTCTTTCCCCAATCTGGTTGTTTCATATTCTCATAAAGCCTTTTGCTTGGTGCCTGTCAACTCAGAAGACATCTCTGCTAGGGTGGAGATAATATGTAATTCTTGTAGTGGTTCTGGAATCCTTACGAGGGCCACTTAGAGACCCTAATTCGATGGAATTTTCATGAAACAGATTTGCAATGGTGAGATTTTACGTAGGCTGCTAGGGAAGAGTTTTGGGTTAGGGGAAACTTTTTAGGAGCCCTTGGATTCTATCTCGTAAGATACTTCCAGCCTACTGGACTCCAGTGTCTTGGAGTTGTATGTAGCATGAAGCTGATGCTCGACAGACTGTTCTCTTCCTCTGTTGACCATCATGACCAGCCAAGTACCTTCTGAGGATTTTTGGAAGCCAAATTAGTCAGTAAAGCCTAATGTTTTTGAAGCATCAGAAAGTGATAGATACAAACAACTACTGCTGCCCTTGAGCAGCAAGGACGACGTTTAGTCTGGCTTAGGGACAGATGATGACCCCTGGTATCTGTGTTGCTTTTTATTTGGTCCCATTCACAGGCCAGAAGAAAGTAGGGGAGGTCAGGCCACCAGAGATTTAAGTTGTTAAATGGTGGCTGGGCCTGGGAATATGGGGTGATTTTTAAGAAACTCAGTTCTGCAAAAGATTTTAGAGAATACCAGAGCACCTCCATCTTAGTCAAATGCAGGCAATCAATCTGCCCTTCGCATGCAATAAACTGGGACCTTAGAAGTGAAGATCAAATAATCCAGGATGGAAAATTGGTTGGAGAAGGTCCAGCCTGACCCGGATGTAGACATTTCTCCTGCTTTGTCTTGTCTCATGCTACAAATCACCCTGCAAGGAATAGGCAACAGCAACTTCAACTCACACACATTTGAAGGATGGTGACTCCCGCATTAAACATGGTGAAATTCACAGCCAACAATCAATATGTATTTTCAGGCAAAGAACCATCATTCATTTCTGTTATCGGACAATCTCAGGCAGAAATCATATCTTTTGTGACTTGAATGCACAGCATTTTCAACTGCTTTATTACTGTGGCTGAGAATAGGGCTTTGTTCTGACTGGCATTTAGCTGCTGAAAGTTTCTGAATTACCACTTGCACTGGGGCACCTGGGACGGATGTGGGTTTGGTGGGGGGAAGAGAAGGCGAAGAAAAAGTTGTATGCAGAGAAAAAGCTGTTTTTGTTAAGCTTAAAGCAGCTTAATTTGTTATCATTGACACTGAGTATAATGTTGCTTTCACTTTTGCATTGGGATATTGATTTTACAGTGACAAGCCAGATGCCAGCCATTGTCTACCAATGACCAGCACAGTCAGAATTTCAGACCCAGCAGGATGTAGAGAAAGAATAGCAGCCAGAAGGCAAAGGATCTTGCCCTTCCTCTTTGAGGAATTATCTGGGTGACTCTCCCCAAGTCACTTTGCCTCTGTGGACTTAGACTTTGCACCTACCAGGAGACAGATGTGCAGTGCTTGACCTAGGTCCTTTTAGCTCTAAAAGTTTTTGACTCTATGATTGGGGTTGTGCTTTACCCTTCATTAACATCACAAATGCACAAAGTGAGGCAGGTTTTTAAAAAAACATAAAAGCAGGGGCGCCTGGGTGGTTCAGTGTGTTAAGTGTCTGACTTTGGCTCAGGTCATGACCTCATGGTTAGTGGGTTTGAACTCCACATTGGGCTCTGTGCTGGTGGTGCAGGGCCTGCTTGGGATTTTCTCTCTCTGCCCCTCACTCGTCCATGTGCACATTCTCTCTCTCTCTCTCTTAAATAAATACACTTAAAAAATAACACAATTCGGGCGCCTGGGTGGCTTAGTCAGTTGAGCGTCCAGCTTCTTGTGGTTTGTGGGTTCGAGCCCTGCGTCGGGCTCTGTGCTGACAGCTCATAGCCTGGAGCCTGTCTTCAGGTTCTGTGTGTGTGTCTCTCTCTCTGACACTCCCCTGCTCACATTGTCTCTCTCTTTCTCTCAAAAATAAATAAGACATTAAAAAAATACAATTAACCTCTAAAAAAAAGTAAAAACATAATCTAACTCATGTATTAAAGTGTCTACTTCTGCCCAATCTTTATTTTCAAAATCAGCTTTTAAGTTGGCTATATGATAGAGCCATTTTTAAGAAGCTAACCGGTTTCCTGAGCACTAATCACCAAGATTTGCATAGCACTCTAAAGTTTATAGATGGTTCCATATACACCATCTAGTTCGCTTCTTCCTTAATCTGTAATTCTTAGTCTTCTTGTAGTACAGCTCAGAGAAGGAAAGTGAAAATATTGTACCTCACATTAAAAATCTTTAAAAATAGTTTGTCTAGAGAGCAAGTTATTACTTCAACAATATCCATTGAGCCTCTGTTATTGTAAGACCCTGTGCTAGAGATGGGGCTATAAGGATAGGCATGGTCCTACTCTTATGGAGTTCAAGTGCAGTGGCAAGAGTGTGAGAAAACACATGATCAGGTAACTAGTTAAGAGAGCATGCATGGTTCATTACTTCACTGAATCTGAGCTGTCCAGGAGTGGGTCTAGAATGGGGTACTGAAACCTCTTCAATGAATGAATCCAGTCTCTCTAGAAGCCACTGCACACTGTCCCTCCACAGAGAGTGTTTGGTGGCCTCTGAGACATGAGTTGATGGTCTCAGGTCAGTTTTTAGGGGTGCGTGAGCCCAGCACATAAGAAGCCCTATGGATTTTGGTTTTTGAAATGTTCTTTGTCTCAAAAACTCATTTGCCTGTTTTGCAGGGTGAACGTGAGTGTTGTTAATAGGGCTACTGGGGGTCAAGTCTATGACAACTGTTGGCTTTCCCAGCAATTTCATCATCACTGCCATGAGCTCTGGGATTTTTGGGGGGAAGCCCTTGAAAAACTAGTTAGATGTAAAGTGCAACCAAGACATTTCTTGATAGCACTGAATGGTAACTTGGTGGTAATAACTTTACATGCACTGAAACCCATGGCTTTGCTTTTAAGAGATGGGTTTAGTCTATGATTCATTATGACCAAATCTTCAAAACAGCAGGTGGGGCACAGTTACTTTATGGCATAGATATACTCTTTAGTGTTACCTTTACATTGAGGCTCATCTTTGGCTATCCAGAGCCTGGCGTAGAGCCTAGCATACAGTAGGCACTGATTAAGTGTTTGCTGAAGCAAGACACAACTTAATGCATTGCTTTTTAGTGTTTTTATTTTATTCTTTTTTGTTTTATTATTTACCAAAGTAGTTTGCATTTGAGCTAAAAATTTAGCAATATAAGATGCTTTAAAATAAATGTCCCTTTATCCCTCTCCATAGGAATAACCACTTGATCCTTCCAGACCTTTTCAATTTATATATTCATCCCTCCCACCTCCAGTATAGTATAAAAAATATCATTTGAAACTGGTTATTTTTATTTATCAAAAGAAATCTGACTTTCTTTTCCTGTTACTATATTGATCTACCTCATTCATTTTATTGGCATCACAGTCTCACATGGTATAGGTGAACATGATTTATTGGTCCATTCCTCTATCAAATGACACTAGGCTGCTTCCAACTCTTTGCTGTGAAAATAATACTTCAATGAACTTCATGAATGTGTGTGTGTGTATGTGTGTGTGTGTGTGTGTGTGTATTTGCAAAATTGTGAGAGCATTTCTGAAGACTCTAATTCTGGAAGTAGGATTCCTAGGACAAGAGTTATGCACATGAAAAGTTTTTTATAGACACTGACAAGTTGCCTATTAAAAGATGTATTAATTTATGCTCTGTGCCCATTAAAGTGTTTTTAGTGTCAGGGGATAGAAAAGCCAACCCCAAGTGGATAATACAAACTTAATGTACCTTGTATCAAAAGGTCCAGAGGGGCGCTAGTTTAAGGCACTGTTGGACACAAGCTCAGAAATGATATCCAGCTCCACCTTCACTCTCCTAACTCTCAGTGCCACTTGTTCAGGGGCTCCATCTCAGACAAGTTTCCTGTCATGGGATTAAAACATGTGGAATTCTAGGTGTCATCACTTCAGGCTATTGTCCAGTGAGAAATATCACATGCGTATATCCCAGAAGATTTAGTCAACATCTGGTTGGCTTTGAGGCCTCATGTTCCTAACTCTGAATCACACAGGTCATTTACCCAGGGCCAGGAAGGTTTTCACTGGTCAACCCTGGAGCTGGGTGTGGAGTTACCTGCACCAGAAATTCCTGGTCTGAGAGTGGGACAGGGTGGTTCTCCAGTTAGAGTTGGTAGCTATTTCTGGGTCAATGGATAGAGTGTTAATCAATAGTGGTGGGTGGAATACTATTACGGAGATAGATTCTTTCATGTGGATTTAGGAACTTAGATTGTGTTCCATCTTGAGAGTTGGCCTTTAGAAGAGTTGGCATATAGGATCAATTAAGTGGTATGATTTAAATGACATTCTTTGTACTGCTGGTTGGGAGTATAATTAGGTACTACTGAAATATTTTTAAGAGCAATCCTTACATAAGATTGGACTTATAACTGAAAAAGGAACACAGTCCCTTTAAAAGAAGTGGCAGGTATATTAAAGAACAAAAGCATCTTAGTGATTTGTTAAGGTTGCTATGGAAATGACTGAATGCAAATTTTATTTTAAGCCCCCTTAAGTTAGTAGTCTGTGGAGAGAGATGTTTGGAGCAGTAAGTGAGAATTATCTGAAAAGTTTACTAAAATATTTCTGGGCTGCATCCCAGAGATTCTGATGTATTAGGTCTTGGTAAGGCCCATACATTTGCATTTCTAATAAATTCCCAAATGTTGCTGGGCTGCTGGGGTGGGGGGGGGGGTCGTGGTGGTGGAGGAAGACCACACCTTGAGAAGCACTGATCTAGTGAGCTTCCCTTCCCCTCAATTTATAGATGGGAAAACTGAAACTTGGAGAGATGAGGGGCTGAGTCGAGGTGACTCTGTGAGCAGAGGAACTGAAGTTAGCGTCAACTCTTCTGCTTCCCTTCCCTCCCCTCCCCTTTCCTCTGTAGGGAAACTGAGCCACAGACTGGATATTGCAAAGACCATAAAACAGAGTTAGAAAAAACTCAAACCTCTTGACTTCTGGATGGCACCTTCTCCATATGTCTTTAGGGTTTCCACACCTGGAGAAAGCCCAGGAGATGATGAGCTTTCCCTTTCAATAGACAGATGATTCAGAAAAAGTGTTTCCCCTTGAAGTAGAGAACAAGGAGGCCTGCACTGTTAGGTAGAATAACTCCTGGGCCCAGATAGAAGGGAAGTTCAATAGTACTTAGAAGGGCTCTCTGGCTTGAGTAAAAAGATGCCTATGGCTGATATGGGGCAGAGGGGGAACTTTCCCTACCCTCTTAAGTTCTGTAAATGAGGGTCTGTGAATTAAACTAACAAACGACAGATTGAGAAGAGAAAAGAGCACAAAATTTACTAAATTTTATGAGCACAGAAGTTCACAGAAAAAAAATGAAACTCAAAGAAGTGGTCAGATAACCCTCTTGGGAGCTTCCCTCCCAAGGTATAATCTAAAACTGGCCCCCATAAAGATGGAAGAAAGAGACAGGCCACTCCAGCTTGGTAGGTGGCAGGTTTTAATAAGCAAAGCCTTTTCTTGGGTGGCAGTAAGACAGGTAGATCCCTGCACCTGCCTACTACCAAATCTTAGAAGTTATAAAGAAGCTGTAACTGGGTTTAGTCACGTATACTATGCAGGTGTTCTCAACACATCACTATCCCAAGGCTGTGTCCTTGGGGCGGCTTCTGGGAGTGGGAAAGGCAAGCAGAACCTACATTCCAGGGATAGGGGAGGGGATGAGAAGCCTCCAAGTGCTTGGATCCAGCTCATGGGTCACCTGGCGGTCACATCTTTTTGATGACCTTCCCCAACAGGTTTCGTGGCATGATAAATTGTGGGAAAGTGACTAGGAGATATATGGAGGAACTAATGGAACATAAAAGCTATTTAGTAAGATATGTTGATGCAAATTAATCTCATTGTGATAAGAATACTCTTCTCAAACATCATATGTCAACTGAACTTCAATAAAAAATAAAAAGAGAATTCTCCTCTCTTCCTGGTTGGGAATGGGGGGGTTGCTCAGGGGTGGTGAATACGATCACAAGGAGAAATTTATTCCCTGCTTTTAAGAGGTAAAGGGAGGACAGAAAACTCTTCTTACACCGTTTGGCTTTCAATTGCCTTTAGCTCAAAACTCCTGTGCCAAAGTGGCATATTTTGGGGTGGCACATGTTGGACCCTTTCACTGGATAGAGGATCCAGAGACTTGCCAAGATGAGCGCTGAAGAAACTAAGATGTGTGCTAGAGCAGCGTTAGAGGGTGACAGAGTCAGAGGGTAGACAGCCTGAGGGTGGCTCTTTAGAGTAAGCATTTGTTGAAAGGACTAGTAAGATTGGATTTCAAGTGATTTTATTTATTGTTATTGAAAAGACTTTCCTTAATTGTTGTTATATGTTGTATTTAATGATGTTGCTTAAGAATTCTACTTCAGCTTTTAGAAAATATCTATGTTACCCTCCTACACTGTTGGTGG
>NC_043700.1:150351502-150373735 GCF_006229205.1 Suricata suricatta | reverse complement strand
TAGTATAGAGGTGGAATTTAAGGAAAGGTATTAAGCAGGCTGTGTTTTAGCTTATGGGCAAGTAATAAATTGTATCATGTATCTTGAATGTATCATAGATAAGCTGCTATATAATGATTGCCACTTCAGATAGCTGTGAAATTAGGTGATTAACTAGTTGTTACTTAACCTTCTAATTTCTGTATAAGTCTAATTACATAAAATAGAAGTTGGGGTTCTGATTTTTTACTTTGCTTATCCATTTGGAGTCTCATTGTAACTACTGTATTGTAAATGATGGAAAATACTTGCATATGTTAAAAAATAGTGTTATATTCTAAAAACAATAATTAAAAAGAAAAAAAATATCTATGTTAACTGTGTACATGTAAAGAACAGCCTTTTCTTTCTTCCTTCCTTTCTGTCTTTCTTTGAGCACTAGACAATTGCTAAAGGACCATTGTCTGCTTTATCTCAATTATAGACAACTTAGCCAGGAAGAGATAAACAGCTATGGGAGTATTGGACTTCCAAACACAAATCTACAAAGTGACAGCAAATGGCATGATCCTCCTGCCTTAAAATATCTTTCCAATCTGGAACCCCAGTGCTGAGGTTAAACATTAGCAGCTTCCCCAATTATCTTGCAAAATGTACACACATTGTCATTCGCATGTTACGCTGAAGGAATTAGTTTATCAGATTGTTTCTCTCACAATGGCAGGGTCTAGGGCAACATGGGAATGGGAGGCAAAGCAGGGGATGACAGAAAAGAGCCAAGAGGGGATGCAGGGGGCTGGCTGACCTAACCGTGTGAACATATTAAGTGGATACAATTCTCTTCTCAGGATTTATATCTGTATATCTATATTTATATAATATATATTTATATGTTAACTTTTCTCTCCAATTTTGGAAAGAAAGGGATTGTAGTCAGCACTTGGCCAGGTGGGAGGAGTATTTTCGGTGCTGGGTAGATTTCAAAAGTCACTGAAACTTGACTGCAGTTTTTCACCCATCTCTGCTCTTTCCTTAAAAGGGCCCACTCTTTCCCTGACCTTTTGGTACACTTCAGGTCATCAGGAATTCACTTGGAGGATCTTCTCTTTTTATTTTTTAAAAGTTTTTTATTTATTTTGAGAGAAAGAGAGAGAGAGAGAGAGATACGGAGTGCACAAACAGGGGAGGGGCACAGAGAAGGAGACAGAATCCCAAGCAGGCTCCACACCATCAGTGCAGAGCCTGATGTGGGGCTTGAACTCACAAACTGTGAGATCATGACCTGAGCTGAGATCAAGAGCTGGATGCTTAACCCACTGCCCCACCCAAGTCCCTTTGGAAGGTCTTCTGAAACCTCACTTCTGCCACTGCATGAGCAGAGAGTGAGTTACTAAACCTCTCAGAGGTTTGGTTTCCTCATTTGTAAATGGGGATGGATAATATCTATAATATATAATACATACCATATATAATATTTGATATATAGTATACCACATATATACTGCATACTATATATATACTATATACTATGCACACACACATACTATACAATAGTGCACATTAAAAAGGGCAATCCAGTATAATCTAATCCAGGCCATTGCAGTTTGGGTTTTAGAAGCAGATGCTGAGATGGAATCTGATGTACAAGATATTTATGAGGGGCCGGCTCCTGTGCATGACAAGGGGAGGAACCAGGACCGGGCTGAAGGGGAAGTTGAGAGGCAATGCAAGCCCCACGAAGCCTCAGCGAACCCAGGAGTACCACCAGCACTGCCCACAGAAGGTGCCCTACAAGCGCCAGTGAGGGCGGGCCCTCCGTATCCCTGCCTCACTCGGCCCCCAGATGGGGCTGCCCTGGGAGGGCACCCCCTCCCGTGAGGGAGCTCCCCCAGCAGAGGCAGACCCCGCGCTGCCATTTGGAGGCTATCTGCTGGCCACATTCCTGCAGTGAACAGCAAGCATGTCCCCGAAGTCTGGGGGGCTTATCTTCAAGTCTCCCACACAGGTATTCAACAAACATGTTTCTTCCCTGCCACCAAAACCATCCTTTTTTTTTTTTCTTTTACTTCTCCACGCTCTTTCCATTCTCCATCTTCTCTTGTACCTGCTTCCTCGGATCGCACTCTCTCCAGCAGTCCTGAGAGCTTGTGGCTACCTGGTACGTAGAAATGGTGCATACTCCAGCTGCCCTCCTGTACGGTTCCATCTAAACAGGAAGTATCATAAGCATGGTTTTATCTCGTTCAGATAATTTACCAGTTACTCACGACTCCTCATTACTTTGGTAGACGTTAAGAAGACAGCCAGGCTTTATTTTGCAGTATAGAAAGACCCAGCTGCTGGCGAGTGCACTGTCAGCCTGTGGCCCGCCAGCCGGTACTAACAACAGGGGAGAAGGCACTGGATGCCTCACTGACAGATTTCCAAGAATGCAATGGGCAGCCAAAAAAGCCATTTGGGCCTGTTCCTTGTCCCTCTGTTACCTTTCTAAGAGATAAAGAGCCTGACAGATCATGAATGGGGATGTGAATTTGGTAACATTTGGGAGGAGGTTAATATCAAGGGCTCTAGGAAACCAGTGTATAAATGAGAGAGTAGGAGAACAATTAAATTCCTAAATGGCTATGCCATTTAGAAGCTGCTCTTACAGAAATTTGAAGGTGTGCAGGCCATGGGAAACCAGACCACGGGCAGAGGATTGGAAGCGGCTGGAGAGCCCCAGATGAGTCTGGGACGGTTTTCCTAATATGACTGATCCTGGCATTGTTCTCTGGAGATGTCAGCTTCCATTAAGTGTCCCAGTCCACATGTTCTGAGCTTCTAGGGATGATGCAAAAATGACAGAGTGAAAGCATGTGTATTGCTTGGCCACATTATGGAGAGTGCCTCTGATTCTGTGTTCCGACAGTTGATTGGCTCTTTGTGAAATCTCCTGCATCTGGGCTGGAGAAGACCAGCAGCTCCTTCCAGGGTCTGAAACCCTGAAATTCACTCAACAGTGGCCTCTTCTGGGCTAGCTTCCTTCAGGGACCCCATGAAGTCCCAGGGAAGTGGGAACTGCCTTTTAAGATTCAGCCATTTAAGAAAAAAATCTTATTTTGGTGAAAAGTTAAACTTATTTATTAACTGAAACTTTACATCTGTTTGTTAATAATGATCCATTTAGCAACTGCCATTCCAGTCTTGGATTTTAGGAGTCTGACAATTTCAGGGACCTCATATAAGTAGAAGCATGCAGTACTTGTCTTTCTGTGTCTGGCTTATGTCCCCTAGCATAATGTCCTCAAAGTCCGTTCATATTGTCACATATTGTAAAGTTTCCTTCTTTTTTTTAATGTTTATTTTTGAAAGAGAGAAAGAGAGAAAGAAAGAACATGGGCGAGGGGCAGAGAGGCAGGAGACAGAGGATCTGAAGTAGGCTCTGTGCTGATGGCACAGATCCTGATGTGGGGCTTGAACTCACGAACCACAAGATCATGACCTGAGCTTAAGTAGGATGCTTGACAAACTGAGCCACCCAAGCTCCCCAAATTTCCTTCCTTTTTAAAGTCAAGCCTCAGCCATTCTGCAGAAGAAGCCAGTGGTAGGAGCCAAAACAAGTTCCACGTTCAGGAAGTTCAGGCTGGAGTCCTGAACGTCCTTGTGCAGGGTTCCACAGTGCTCAGACTCCACACTTCCAGCCACGCTACCTTTCATTTGTGAGCCTACCGCGCTGGCGCCAGTGGGGGGGTGGGATTGAGTCACTTGCCCCGGGGTCTCATCAATTTTGAACAGTGGGACCTTGGGTCCTGGCCCCATCTGGCTCCATGGACTCCAGGTACATAGTGATCCTTGTTCTGATTTTCCTCAAATCAGAGAAGACATGGGGACATGGACATTGAATCCCATGGAGACTCAAGTCAGGCTCACTGAATAAGCAGGGCTTCAGAGGATGCTGCTCATCCTAACTTGCCAGTGGTCAGACAGCCCGCCGCGGCCCCTGGACTGCTCTGGCCTGAGCCACCTGTGGCTGCTGAGCATTGGAAATGTGGCTGGTCCCCACTGAGATGAGCAGTAAGTGTGAATGTCACAAGCTTAGTGTGAATGAAGAAGGCAACCCACCTCACTAATAATTTTTATATGGATTATATGCTGCAATGATATTTTGGATATGTTGGTAAAATAATTATATTAAAAATCGTGATTTATATTATTAAACCTGCTTCTTAATTTTTAAAATTGTTGCTTCTAGAGCATTAAAAATACCCACGTGGTTCATGGTACATTTCTATGGGATTACTCTAGATTCACCTGCATCCCTAAATGCCTTTACTCTATTTTCAGCTTCTGTTTCTTCTTTTGATAGCACTGTTACTGGCGGTGACTGGGCAGGTCATCTGCTTTGGAACTTGACATTTAACAGGTAGTACATAGCATGAGTGTTATTTCATACTCAGGTAAGCATGGTCATAATCTAGTGCTCCTAGGAGACTCGGCATTTAATGTCAGTGAAAAAGCTTCTTTGGGGTCTTGCTTCATTCATTCAATAAACATTTATGTAATATTTTCTTGATGACAGTATTATACCAGGTTCTGGGACTATGTCTTAGAACAAGAAAGAAATAGTCGTGATCTCAAAGAACTTATAGTCTGATGGACATTAAAAAAATTTTTTTTTAAATATTTTAATTTATTTTTGATACAGAGAGAGACAGAGCATGAGAGGGGAAGGGTCAGAGAGAGAAGGAGACACAGAACCAGAAGCAGGCTCCAGGCTCTGAGCTAGCTGTCAGCACAGAGCCTGACGCGGGGCTCGAACCCACGAACGTGAGATCTAACTTGAGCGGAAGTCGGAGGCTTAACTGACTGAACCACCCAGGCGCCCCTCTGACAGACATTTTGATGGTTCATTTTATTTGTCAACTTGATTGGGCCATTGAGGTGTCCAGACATTTAGTTTAACATTATTCTGGGTGAATCTGTGAGGGTACTTTTGGATGAGATTAGCATTTGAGTGGGAAGACTGAGTAAAGCAGATTTTCCTTCCCAGTGTGTGTGGCCTCATCCAATCCACTGAAGGCCCGAATGGAACACAAAGGCTGCATAAGGGGGCAGTCCAGGGTCACCTGGGTGGCTCAGTCAGTTCAGCGTCCAACTCTTGATTTCACCTCAGGCCACGATCTCATGGTTCCTAAGATGCTGCTTGTGGATTCTCTTCTCCTTCTACCCCTGCCCCTCCCCTCTCTCAAAATGAATAAATAAATTTTTTAAAAAGAGGGGAGTTCAGTGACTTGACCTCTGAAAGTGGACATGGGCCTTACCTGCCTTCAGGCTTGGGCTGGAACTTACACCGTCAGCTCTCCTGGGTTCCAGCTTGCCACCTGCAGATTTTGGGATTTTTCAGCATCCATAGTCAATGAGCCAATTCCTTACAATAACTCTCTCTCTCTCGGTCTGGCTATGGAGGTACCTATCTACGTATCTATCTTGGTGGTTCTATTTTTCTGGAGAACCCTAATACAGACATTAAACAAACGGTCTACATACTGAATAATCATAGAACTGCTCAGGGGTGTGGCATGTGGTGCGTTGATATGAAAATATATAGTGGGTAACTCTATTCTGACATCTCAGGGTTATTCTAGATTCTGGCCTTTCCCCAAAGAGTCATGGACCACTGGATCATCTCCCACAGTGTGGTCACCTCTTTTGTCCACAGGGTAAAAAATGACCCAGCCAAGTCTGTATCCCGAAGTCTGGTCCAAAACGAGAAAAGGCTCTGCCTATCCCTTGACCAGTCTTGATTTTAGGTAGGGGAGGCCAGAAAAATGAAATATCTATTTTTCAGCTCCCCTCATTTCCTGTTTATTACTTAAAAATGTTTTGATACAATGGATTAATGAAAACAGACACCTTGAACACTTCTGGCACTTGGTACTCTGCACATCTCATGTAATTTTGACCGTGGGATTAAGAATGTCATCATTCTTTACATACCTCAACACCTTACGTGCAGTTTTAGGAATAGTCTTGCATTCATGGTGGACAGTTGAGATGGTGGGAGGGTGGGTGCTACATGTAGGTTTTGGATGTGGTGGAATAGAGTCAGATTAGTGCGATGTCAATCCTGGCTGTCTATTGTCTATGTGTCCCTGGGTGACCCCAGCTTCCTTCCCTGTACAGTGGGGCTTAGACAACAGCTTGGGTGGGGTGCCTGGAAGATTAAAGTCTAGAAAGCACCTAACACCACTCTAGCATAGACCAGACACCCATAACCATCTCTATTGATATGGTGGGTAATTTTCATAGGAAGATCCTTGTGTTCTTCTTGTTTCTTGGTCCTACGTTGGTCACATTCACAGAGGAACAGGGTCTGAATGCTTAAGTTAAACAATGTTCTGGTTATCTATGACAGCATAACACACTACCTCAAACTTGGTGTAAAACACTAGCCATTTTGTGCACATGGATCACACGGGTAGGAGATTTGGACCATGCACACAGGGTTCACTGGTCTGTGCCGCACCTTGTCGAGGCCTCACTGGAAACCTTGAATGCCTTGGGGGCTGGGGCTGTACAGGCTTCTGCACAGGCATCTGGGTAGGTGTGATTTGGTATCTTATCGTGGTTTTGATTAGCAATTCCCTGAGGGCTAACGGTACCAAGTTTCTTTTAATGTTCTTCTTGGCCATTTGTATATCTTCTTTGGAGAAATGTGTAGCTAGATTCTTTGCCCATTTTCATACTGGGTTGCCTTTTATATCAATGACTTATATGTGTTCTTTATATATTCTAGACACATTTCCTTACCGGATATTTGATTTCAAATATTTTTTCCCCATTCCGTAGGGTGTCTTAACACTTTTCTGGGAGTGGCCCTTGAAGTACAAGCCTGAAAATTTAAGTCCAATTTATCTGTTTTTACTTTTGTTGCTTGTGCTTTTGATGTCATATTTAAGAAGTCTGATTTACTCCTATATTTTCTTCTAAGAAGTTTAGAATTTTTGCTGTGATATTTCAGTCTATGATCCATACTGGGTAAATGTTTGCATTTAGTGTGACTAAAGGGTCCAACTTTATTCTTTATACGTGGACATCCAGTTTCCCAGCACCGTTTGTTGAAAAGGCAACTTCCCCCCATTAAATTGTCTTGGGATCCTGGTCAAAACTCAGTTGACCATAAATGTTAAGGTTCATTTCTGATTCTCAGTTTTATTCCGTTTATCTCTATGTCAATCCTTATGCCAGCCACTTATGCCAGGATTGCCACAGCTCTGCAGTAAGTGTTAAAATGAGGAAATGGGAGTCCTCCAGCTTTGTTGTTTTCAGTATATGATGTTTTGGAACCCAAAACACATGCTATCATCAAGGCCAAAATTCTAGGTAAAATAGTGAAATAGGCAGTTTTGGGCCAACTGCTTCCCCTTTGTGTTCCTTTTTTTTTTAATTCGTGTGAGTGTTCAGACCCTCCACATGCTTTCCACCCATCTCTTTCTTCATCAAGAGCTTTTCTCTGGGGGAAGAAGACAACACACTTTTTCTTTTGTAGGTATAAGTGACTAAAGAAGCTTAAAGTTATTAGCATTCTCAGGAGAATTTGCTTTTCAAAAAAAGGGAACAAAAATGTCTCCAATCGGAAGAATTATTCTCTAGTGGTAACATTTTCTTGATAAGCGGGCAGAGGAAGTGCTTTTTATCAGGCAGATGAGTCCTCATCTTGCATCTGAAATGACGTTATGGAAGCACCGGTGTGCCGATGCTCAAGGCTTACCCAAGTTCATTGATTTCCTTTCCCCCAATTGTGAGTTTTATTTCCATCACTCACTTGCTTGTTGACTTTGGAAAATTAACCTCTATGAATCTGTTTTCTCTTAAGTAATACGGGGGGAATCATGCTCGCGGCAAAAATGTCTGGCATTTGGTCTGTTTTGCTATCCAAATAAGACTGACACACATTTCAACTTGACAAATACCACTCATCATTCTCTCTTCAGGGAGAGGTAAGCTTTTTATTAAAATGATTTAATTTCTTCCTTACAACATCCCTGGCGATGGTATGGGAGAACCATTTAGGAAAGACAGGTGTTATTAAAAACAGTATCTGGGAAGGGGTGGCTCAGTTGGTTGAGTGTCTCACTGTTGATTTCAGTTCAGGTCATGATCCCACAATCATGGGATTGAGCCCTTTGATCAGTGTGGTGCCTGCCTGAGATTCCGCCCCCCCCCCTCCTTGCATTCTCTCTAAAAAGTAAAAGTAAACAACAGTCTCTGGGAAAATGGAATGAGAATCTTAAAATCTCCCCTCAACGCCAACAACTCCCGGATGTGTGACGTTCTGCTCAGTCACCTGATAGAGAATAAGAGTTTGCACTTGATCACATTAGTGATGACACATAGCTTTCCTTGGAGCATTCCTTTGAGGCCATCATTATTGCCGTATCAGAGAAGAAGATACTGAGCTCACAAAAGCTAAGACACTTAAGACCCAAACCTCTTCCCATGCACTCCATGGATCTGTAAGGATAAGAATGACCTTGGACCCTAAGAGGGCCACCCACACCATTCCAGACCCTAGAGACTGATCTGCTCTTTGTTGTGTACACTTCATTGGGGATTTTATTTGTCCAGGGAAGTGTTTCTGTTTCTACTACTTTTTCGGTTATTTTATTTTTTTTTAAATTTAATCCCAGTTGGTTAACATACAGTGTTATATTAGTTTTAGGTGTATGTATTTCTTTGTTGTTTTAAGATGGAAAATACAAAACGGATGACTGCAAAACATAAAACACCTGCATAATTTTCTGAGTTGCTGTGTGAGGCAGGCGAGTGTCAGCGTCGCTAAGGCTGAAAACCAACTGCCCGCTGATAACAGATCCTGCTGCTACTATAGAGCAGCGGTGCATTAAAGTGCCAGGCCACCACCCCGGCCAGAGCGGGGCGGGCCGAGCATTCCTGGACATGTCCGGTAGATGGCAGCATTGCGCAGCCGATGCTCCTCTCCTCGCACGAGCCCTACCCCCGCGCCCGGTGCTCGGCTGGGAGGCGCAGGTAGCAGCGCCTCTCAGACTCCCCCGTTGCCGTTGTGCTGCACCATCTACAGATGGTCTACGCCTGTCAGGTCACAACAGGTCTGAATCCACAGCACCGGGTTTACTCAGATTGGGTGTTTTAGTGGCTCCGGGCACAACCATTGCTTTGGCTAATTTTCCCGCCTCCGCCCTCCTTTCATCTAGGAGAAACATAGGGAAGGCCGATAAATGTCCCCATAAATATGTTTTTCTCCCCCAATCCTTATAGACCACCGACTTCTTACCACACCTTCACCCCCGCCGCCGCTCACGATGTCAGGTGGCGGCCTCTCTTTCAGGTTCTTCCGCCAACAGAGGCTCCGTGTACCCACGCGATGCCAACAATGGCCACTAGAGGGCACTATCGTCACGCGCTGCACCAGAGCTTGGCTGGGAAAGTGGCAGCTGGTCCCGTGCCGTCCTAGACTTGACCTTGGGACCCGAAACTCCTGGTGGCGGAGGCATTCCCTCTTCCTGAGTATGTGGAATCCTTCACGGAGTGCTATGAATCTCATATCCTCCGAAATCTCATTTCACCCATCCTCCTCTTTCTCACTTGTTTCTCAACCTTTCTGAATCGATTGGCTTTTTTCCCATCAGCTTTTAAACATCTTCAAATAAACCTTACCTTGAAGAAAAAAAAAATCTCGGTGACACTTAGTTCCTCTCTGCCGTCCATCTCTATCTTTCAGGGTGCCCCCCACCCCCACCAATCTTGTGGTTTATGAACTTCCTCAATCCTCTTCCACACTCCTCTGCACTTCTCAGAAGCGAATTCTTATCTTATTTGATCTCCTTAGATTTGGCATCCTTTCCATCCTCCAAACTCTATCCCACCTTGGCTAGACCTTGGTTTTAAGACTTCCACTGCTCTGGCTGTTCCTTTCTAGTTTTTAGGAATTTTCTTCCTTTGCCAACTCTTTCAATGTCCCTGGTCCCACCACTCTCTCTGGTCCTTTCTTACTTTCTTCAGCCTACCTGAGACCTCATTTATGTGCACGGAGGCAAAACCCAGCACCACCTTCTCCACTACCACCCTTTATTGCTCACTGATCCTGATGATGACCACCTTTATATCTCCAGTCAAAATTTCTCTTTTGAGCTACGGACCCATTTCTTCATTTTGCCAGACTAGCAGGGGATGATTGGAAATATGCTTAGAAAGCCGTCTCGGGCTATTACATTGAGGATGGTGGGCAATGTTTGTTTCCTATATAGCAATGCTTTGAATAACAATGCTTCACCTCCACACAGCTGGTACTTCCCTTTCACGGCTTATCTGAGATTGAAAAACATCCTTACCTAGTGCTTCACTAAATATGCAGCCAGTTATTCTAACCAGACCATCTCCTTCCACCTTCCATTCAGGGAACCTGGCCACATGATCTGAACCTCTGTCTTAGCCCTGGCTGGTAGGACTGGGACAGGACACCTAACCCAATAGGGGTGGCAATGTGATGATCAGAGCCTTCTTTTGAGATTTTTGGCACCAAAACACTGAAAGAAATGGTCTAGTTAGAATACGGAGAGCTGAGCTAAAAAGTCACAGAAACTGGGCAAGGGGCATGTGAAAAATGAGCAAACTGAGGCAGCCAGTTGAGTAGAAGGAGGGAGAACGAGGTGAGGGTTAGAGCCCCGGAATGTCTCTGTTTCAATTTTCGGATAACCTAGCAGACTTTTCTGTCCTTGGCTTCTGAAGGTTTTGCTTTCCTTTTCTTTAAAATTTTTTAAAAGTTTACTTATTTATTTATTTAGATAGGGAGCAGTAGGGGTGGGGCAGAGAGAGATGGAGAGAATCCCAGGTAGACTCCATGCTGTCAGCACAGAGCCTGACATGGGGCTCGAACTCATGGTGAGACCATGATCTGAGCTAACTCTAAGAGTCTGATGCTTAACCTACTGAATCACCCAGGCACCCCCTGAAGGTTTTTCTATATTCTTTCCATAGGCTCTTCACTTTGAGCCAGTCTAGAATTGTGGTTAATTCATGAAGAAGTAGAGGGCAGAAAGGCGAAGGAAGAAAAGACAGGCAGCAGAAGGGCCCAGCAGCACTGCGCAGGTGCCCCCACTGGGCTGGAGCTGGGGGGTTAGCGGCTGGCAGTGGTGGTGGCGGAAGCAGACTCATGCCCCATGTGGAATTCACCACTTCTGTTCCTGAGAATCTCCACATTCCCCCTACAACTGGATCTCAGCGAGTTGGTCAGCAATGGCTCCAAAAGTCTGTTTTCTGAATGTGTCACAACTTTGGAACAGGTTAATACCAAAGAAATAGAGGTGAATGAGATAATGTTCCCTGCCTTCCAGCAGCTCAGAATCCTTCAGAGAACACAAACATCTAAATATAGTGGGTTAAAAATGTTAAAGTAGAATTATGTACAAAATGCTACAAGAATTTAAGAGAAGGAATCATTAGGGAAGGAGACAGGGAGAACTTGAAATGGGAGGTGACTTTTGACCTGAACCTTGAAGGCTGAGTAGGCGTTTGTCAGAGTAGAGGGGTTTGCATTCTGGGGACAGAGAGCAAAGGCTCAGAGATACACAAACACATGGTACATAGGAAGACCTGTGCTATTACAGTAGGTGAAGTGGGGGTGGTAGTGGTAGAGGCAGCAGAAGATAGGAAAAAATAAAAACGTGGAAGGCCTTGAATGTCATGATTAGGAGCTTGGACTTCATCTTGTGGATACTGTGGACCCCAAAAGATTTTTTTTAAGTTTTTTAATGTTTTATGTATTATTGAGAGACAGAGCATGAGTGGGGGAGGGACAGAGAGAAGGGGAGGCACAGAACCTGAAGCAGGCCCCAGGCTCCAAGCTGTCAGCACAGAGCCCAATGCGGGGCTTGAACTAACGAACAGTGAGATCATGACCTGAGCCAAAGTTGAACGCTTAACTGACTGAGCCACCCAGGTGCCTCCCCAAAAGGTTTTTAATCAGGGAGTTGTGTAATCAGAGCTGCCTTTGGAAGGACAGCTGGAGGCTGCATACAGGAGTCTGGAGGGAGGAAGGAGGAGAGGAAGTCAATCACAGTATGGCTGGATCTCGCTGTATTTGACACTCTCTAGCAATTAGCTGGGGCTAAGATAGAATGTGGGTAGGTCAAAATTGTAATTGATTTGAGAATTATGATCAAAGCAAGTTGATGAATCCAGGCATGCTACTATCAACACAGAAGGTCAGTGATTCCATTGCTGTGCCATGGGGTACCATATTCATTGATTTAGGCATGCATGTATTCATTCATTGAATGAATATTCAATATTCATGGAATATCACTCCAGACCAAATACAGCACTGGGTACCATGATGACAAAGCATGTATGGCTGTTGCTGTCATGGAATCTTACGTTGAATGGGGGAGACAGCTATTAATCAGATAATTTAATGACTGAGTGCATGAAATTCTCACTTGGAAGGAAAAGAATATGGTTCTGTGAGTATATAACAAAGAATTCATCCTGACCTCAGCTTGAGTTGAGATGTAAAGGACTGTTAGGAGTTCACCAGGGGAAGGCAGGAGACCTCAGGAGAGGTAGCAGAATTTGTCAATGCCCTGTGGCCCAAGAGAGCATGGTAGGGTTGACAGACTGGAAGTCTGAGTGTCAGATGAGCTGGTGGAAGAGACAGGAAACAAGTCATGGGAACTTGTCCAGGTCAAGCTGAAGATAAAGTGTTTGTGGGGCACCTGGCTGGCTCCGTTGGTAGAGCATGCGACTCTTCACTTGATCTTAGCCAAAAGGCCAAGAAGCCATGAGATGTGACTCTTGATTGTGGGGTCATGAGTTCGAACTCCATGTTCGGAGTGGAGTTTACTTAAAAAAAGAATAGAATGATTTCTAAAAAAAAGATAAAGTATTTGTTTGATGAGAACAGGTCAGTTAACTAAGAATGACACAAAGGTTGGGGGGTGGGAAAGTGGAAAATTTAAATTGCAGAATCAAAATCCAAGAAAACCTCACAGGTCTAAATTAAAAGTGTTGGAATTCAAAGAAATAACCAGTGTTGGCAAGGACATGGAGGAAAAACGCTCACTCCGTGTACTGTTTGTAGACAGAACATAAATTGATGCAACCACTGTGGAAAACAGTATGGAGATTCTTCAAAAATTGAAAATAGAAATATTATATGATCCAATAATTCCCCTACTGGGTATTTACCCAAAGGAAAAAAAAACCCTAATTCAAAAATACATGTGCACCCCTGCATTTACTGCAGTATTATTTACAACAGTCAAGATGTGGAAGGAGCACGTGCCCACTGATGGATGAGCCGATACAGAAGACGTGGTGTGTACAACACACACACACACACGACTATGACACAGCCATAAAAAATGGTATTTTTGCCATTTTTGCCAACATCGGTGGACCTAGAGGATATTATGCTAAGTGAAATAAGTCAGACTGTGAAAGAAATACTATCTGATTTCACTCATATGTGGAATCTAAAAAACAAAGGAATAAACAAGCAAAAAGCAGAGTCAGACCTATAAATATAGATACAACTGATGGCTGCTAGAGAGAAGGAGGGTACCGGGATGGGCAAAATGGATTTAGGGGCGTGGGAGACACAGGCTTCCAGTTAAGAGATGAACAGGTGAGGGGAATAAGAGGCACAGCGTAGAGAATATAGTCAACAGGACTGTAATAGCATCACATGGTGACTGATGGTAGCCAACTTGTGGTGAGCACAGCATGTAGAGAAGTTAGGTCACGATTTTGCATACCTAAAACTAATGTAACATTGTGTGTTAGCTATGCTCAAATACAAATATATTTTTTTAAGTGATAGAGTTTAACAACTATGAAGTTCTACATTTAGGTTAACATTTTTAATTGACTTTCAAAGATATATTTATAAGGATGTTTATCACTGCATATTTATTTATTTATTAAAATTTTTTAATATTTATTTTTGAGAAGCAGAGAGAGACAGAGTACAAGCAAGGGAGGGGCAGAGAGAGGAAGACACAGAATCAGAAGCAGGCTCCAGGCTCTGAGCTGTCAGCACAGAGCCTGACAGGGGGCTTGAACCCACGGACCGTGAGATAATGACCTGAGCCGAAGTTGGAGGCTCGACCGACTGAGCCTGTCACCACATATTTATAATAGTAAAAAATGTGGAAAATAATCTAACTATAGGAAAATGATTATATATCTATGTATACAAACTTGGGTTCAAATGCTAGCTTCTCCATTTATTGACCATATAATTAACAAGTTACACAACTGCTTTATGCCTCAGTTTCTTTATCTAGGGATAAGGTTACTAATACTACCTCACATAGTAAGTGCTATATCAGCACTACCTAAGTGTTAGCTATATATTATTACCTATTGAGGTTATGTTTCCAAATATGTGTAATGTCAGAAAATTCTCAGTCTGCCATTGGCTCTTGAACAATATGGGCATTAGGAACACTGACTCCCCCCTGCACAATTGAAAACCCATGTGTTACTTTTGATAGAAAGCCTGACTGATAACATAAACAGTTGACTAACACATATTTTTAAATGTTATATGTATTATATGCTGTATTCTTGTAAAAAGTAAGCTAAAGAAAATGTTATTAAGAAATTATAAGAGAGAGGCGCCTGGGTGGCTCAGTCGGTTAAGCGTCCGACTTCAGCTCAGGTCATGATCTCACGGTTTGTGAGTTCAAGCCCCGCATCGGGCTTTGTGCTGACAGCTCAGAGCCTGGAGCCTGCTTCAGATTCTGTGTCTCCCTCGCTCTTTGCTCCTCCCCCATTCATGCTTTGTCTCTCTCTGTCTCTCAAAAACAAATAAAAAGTTAAAAAAATTAAAAAAAAAGAAATTATAAGAGAAAATACATTTATAGTACTAGACTCTACTTATTGAAAAAAATCCACATATACATGGACCCAGACAGTTCAAACCTGTATTGTTGAAGAATCAACTGTATAATGTTGAGTGGGGAAAAAAAATCTACATTATGAAGTTTAATCCCCTTTTGTTATATATCAGGTAGCTTTTAATTATTATTTTTTTATTTTTATGATTTTTTAAAAAGTTTATTTAAGAGAAGAGAGAGTACATAAGCACACAAGTGGGGGAGGCGCAGAGAAAAGGAGAGACAGAATCCCAAGCAGGCTCTGCACTATCAGTGCAGAGCCTGACGTGGGGCTCAAACTCGAGAATTGTGAGATCATGACCTGAGCCAAGGTCAAGAGTTGGACACCCAACCGACTATGCCACACAGGTGCCCCACACATCACGTGGGTTTATATTTTTGTGTAGGTTATATCTTCTGCTTTGTCATCCTGGGGTATAAAATGTGGTCACATGTCTCCAGTGAAACAAGTAGAGGCCCTATCTCACGTAGCATGGACATTTTCTTCTCTTTCTCAGTGATCTCCTTTTGACATATTTAAGCCTCCTCTGTCCCACTTTTTCAGACTAAAGAATAAATACCTGTGGAGAGCACCCTGGAGAATCTTATTAGTCCATGGCGGGCTGGATTTGTTGCTTCCAACACTGGTGTCTAGTGACGTGGCTATCACTGCCAGGGGCCATCTCTGGCTGTGCTGTCAGAGCTGGTGGGGTGGGAGGGGATAGTTCTCATGGTGCTGGGAAGAGATTTCTTCTCGTTGTTCTGTACCAATAATGCCTGGGCTCCCTGGGTGTCCCTTTCTTAGTGTGCCCTCATACACATCATTCTCAAACCCCTGGGGCCCTTGTGGCTGCTGCAGTTGAAGGTTCTTATCTTGGCCATGTGTTATGCCGGAACCAAAACACCAACAATTCGGGAATCCAGGCTCCTGTATAAGACTAACTGGAGGACCATGGGGAGGAGAAGGGGGAAAGAGAGTTGGGGAGAGAGAGGGATGCAAAACTTGAGAGACTATTGAATACTGAAAATGAACCGAGGGTTGAAGGGGGAGGGTGAGGGGGAAAGGAGGTGGTGGTGATGGAGGAGGGCACTTGTAGGGAAGAGCACTGGGTGTTATATGGAAACCAATTTGACAATAAACTATTAAAAAACAATAAACTCTAGAGTTGTCCACACACACACACACACACACACACACACACACACAAACTGAACTCATCAGAGATGATGAAAACTAGTGAAGACAAGAAGAAGTAGTTGGTGTCTTGATTTCTTTCCTTTTAGGAAGTTTCCAGGCACCTCCTCAAATGAGCTCACCTGCTGTCCAGTGACATTTGGTGTGGGGAATAAGTCTAGGAATTCCCTGAGCTTGTGGCAATGGGTTAACAAGGCTTAGGATGAAAGCATCAGAGAATAGGTAAACAGGGTGAAACAACCCCACCACAAAACAAAAGCATAGAGAGGAAAGCCGCTTCCACAGGATAAAAGCTTCCAGAATAGGTAAACAGGTAAATAGGGCAATAGACCACTGCAGCAGGGTGAAATTGCTCAGAGCTAGTTAGCAAAAGAAAGGTGCCTTGTTGACCCTGAGGTAGCCTGCTCTGTCTGTCTTATCTCCTAGGCAAGTTAAGATTAACAGACAAGGCACCTGGTGTCTGCCATAAACAGCCATCTGCTTGGCACCAGGGTTTTGTGTTGTATTGACCCAAACCCCTAACACTGCATTTCTTTGAAACCCCCTTTCTCTCACACACTTCAGTTAATGATCACCGTTTCATTGTCTCTTTCTGCACATCCATCACCGTTATAAGCCTTCTGATCCTAATAAATATGGAGCAAGGACCCTACTCAGGGCTCTTGTCTCCTTCTGGACATTAGCCTCTCTTATATTTAATTCTGCATCCACTCTCTTGCTGGACAAGAGAGAACTCCACACTCAAAAGTCTTTCACAATCTGGCTTTAGCACCAGTTGGGGTGAGATGGGCAGCCTTTGTCAAGAAACATATTCCATGACAAAAAAATATTGTTGCCTTATGATGAGTGCCTCTGCTTTACATTTGCAAAACTAAAAGAAAGTGCTCATGTGATTGTTTCCAGAACAAAAATGTGTCCCAAGATGACTTGTTAGACATGGAAGTGGCTGGCAACTTTTAACTTGCAGATTTTCTTGCTAACAAAAATTTTAAATTCTGTCTCATCAGGGACACTGTTGCATATTCATGAAAAGGAAATTGACTGAAAAGAGCTATATCACAGTATTAACTGTGCTTACCTCTGGGTGGTGGGATTCCAATGGACTGTTTTCTTTTTAATATATTTTGTTATATTTTCCAGATTTTTGACAATGAATATGTATTACTTTCACAATTAGAGTCATAGATTCTGCCAGTACATTTATTAAGAAAAAAGAACCATAGTCATTTGAATGGATACCAGATGGGGACATCTGTGTGAATTTTTATCCTTGTCTTAAATCCACTCCAGTGATTCCAAAAGTCCATCCCATTTTTTACAGGCAGTTCTGGCTCCTTCCTAGTACCATTGAGAAGTCAGTGGGTCTGTTATTTAAGAGTTGCATATGGCAACAAAGAGGGAGGTTTAGAATTAGCCTTTGTGTTGGGCTCTACCTCTGAGTTCTGAGCCCCTTAACCACCCCTCTACATATTCTGTCATTGGGAGGTATGAATGGCATCCCTAAGACTACCCTCAGGTTTGACAATTTGCTTGAAGGACTCACAGAACTAAGAAAAGCTGTTATACTTACGGGTACAGTTTATTACAATGTAAAGATTTTTAAAAAATGTTTACTTATTTTTGAGAGAGTGTGCACACATATGGGAGGGGCAGAGAGAGAGGAGGAGAGAGAATTTGAAGCAGGCTCCATGATGACAGCAGAGAGCCCTATGTGGGGCTCGAACTCACGAACTGTGCAATCATGACCTGAGCCAAATCAGCTGCTCAACTGACTGAGCCGCTCAGGTGCCCCAGGATACAGAGTAAAACCAACAAAGAAAAAAGGTGTATAGGGTGGAGTCCAGGAGAAACCAGGCACAAGCTTCAGTTGTCCTCACCCAATGGAGTTGTGTGGAGACCACTCAATTCTGCCAGCAATGATGCATAACAACACACATAAAGTACTGCCAACTTGCACCTTGGTGTCCAGGGTTTGAGAGGTCACTCATGTAGGCATGGAGTGCTTGTGTAACCGACCTTAGCTACTCAGTCTCCAGCCTCCCCAGAATATGACCCAGGGCTCCAAGCAAACAAAAAGGGGGGATTTGCCATATATCATATTGCTAACATTAACAATCTGTCATGGCTCCAGGCCCCGGGTATACAAAGATTCTTTCCACATAGGAAAAGCCTTTCCCAAGGGCTTACAAGTTACCTCTTAGTAGCTGGTTAAGGACAACCCTTTCTTTGAAATGTTTAGAGTTTGAGTACCCCAATCTTTTACTGCACAGGAGATGGATCAGTCTCTACAAGCTTAGGACTAGCTCTCCTTTGTCTGGATCTCTTGGATACTTAGGGTTTTCCTGTTTTTCACCCCTTTCTAGATTATGGGGCCTGACCCAGGTGGGCAAAGCCCTATTTTATTCTCCTCGTGGCTTTATATACTGTTCTCTGAGGACCTGGTGGAGGCAGAATTCTGTGTAGGACCTTGGGCTAGGTTGACATTCTCATGGTCAGTATTTTATATCTCTGAAACTGTCCCTGCTCTTATCTTCCCACAGGTCTCTGTGAGACCCCTTAAAATGGGCTGCATTGGTCTAATCTGCTTGGATTAGGATTTGGACTCTTGATAGCCTGTACTGGTGCCACAGCTCTGCCCACAGCCCTGTACCCCTGGTACAACTGTGTACAACCTGAGTCCAGCTCCTTTCTCCTCGTGTGCCTTGTGGTTAAGGTAACTTAATCCCTGATGGGTGCAAATCTATAACATATATGAGATGGCAAGAGGTCTGGGGTTGATCATAAGCTCTAATGAAAGAACTGGAGGCAGTCATTTAGAAAGTATTTGGCAGTATAGCATTTTGGGAAGAATGACAGCTTTGCAGTCAAACAGGGCTGAATCTGAATACTTGCTTAGCCATTTCCTAGTTCTGTGAACTTGGGCAAGTTATTTGTTTCCTGAATTTTAATTCTTTTCATCTATAAAATGGGAATATTAACATTGGTTGTGGTTGTGACTGAAAATAAAGGATGCTAGGGGTGCCTGGGTGGCTCAGTCAGTTAAGTGGCCAACTTCGGCTCAGGTCATGATCTCACTGTTGTGGGTTCAAGCCCCACATCGGGCTCTGTGCTGACAGCTCAGAGTCTGGAGCCTGCTTCAGATTCTGTGTCTCCCTCTCTCTCTGACCCTCCCCTACTCGCACTGTCTCTGTCTCTCAAAGATAAATAAAAACCTTAAAAAAAAAAAAAGATGCTAAGTGGCTAACCCAGTATCTGGCACATGGCAGGCTGCCATGAATAGTAGCTACTACTAATATAATTTGGCTATGTTAACAGAGTAAGTGTCTCTAGATCAATGAAAGTAGTTGACATACTGCTCAGTTTCATCTGGGGATGCATGTTCAATTTGGGCACTCCTCCTTAAGATCTGTATGTTGTGTGTGTGTGTGTTCATGATAGAACATTTATGGTCTTTCTATAGATGGTGGTCAGGAAGGCAAAGAGCCTGGAAAACATCATATGAAGGAAATGGGGATATTTAGCTTAGAGAAAGCCTAGCTTGCGCTGCCTTTAATTATTTGCTGGTTATCATTTGAAGCAGAGGTAGACACATGTGGTATGGATCCAGAGGATCTGTCTAACGGGTAAACTCTCAGCAGGCCAGACTCTGCAAGAAACAGTGTTGGCTGTCTAATAATTAGAACTGCCCAATAGCAGAGTAGGCCGCCTCTGTGTTGTCCTGGCCCTGGAATTATGCATTGGCAGATGTGGGACTTGTGTATACACAGAGATTTCAACTTTGGACAGGAGCCTGGCTGAGAATGAGTGCCAGGGCCCCATGTCTTTAGTGGCTGTCTTGCTCATTTTTTTTGTTAAGATCCCACAGGAGGCACCACTCATAAAAGGCCCCTTGATATTAAATACCATTATAACTTTGAAGGAGCTGTGAATACTCATGGCATATGAAAAGTGAAGTCTTTCTACCTTACACCTACTTGTCTCCCTAGAATGAAATTTCAACTTGGTTTAGGAGAGAGTGTCCCAGCAAGTGTTTCTTTTCAGAATGATTAAAGTCTCTGGGCCTATCTGGACTCATTCATTTTAACTATTCCATTTCCCAAGAATATCATCTCATTACTTTTTCAATGACCCAATATTTTCTGTACAAGTGAATGAGTCCAGAAAGTCATTTTAGCCATTGATTATTTTTGGTGACCTTCTGATCTGTTCTGAATCCCTTTTCTTTTAATTTCCATTTATGTCCTCCTGTCTTGTCATCTGTTCTGAGCTGAAAATAGTAACTTGGCTTGACCTTATTATCTACCATTTAAGATTTTATAGTCTTTGGTTAAATCTCATCTTAATAAGTATTGCTAGGCTGTAGACTGTAGTTTTTTTTTTTTTTAAGCTGTTCTTTGCAGCTCATATCTGTTTTCACAGGACCAACTTTACCGTCCTTCTCTAAGTATGCCAAAATTTCACCTCATCTTTTTGATAAGAGTTGGCTTCAAAGTCAGCCTTCAGAAGATATATTCATTTGGGGCACCTGGGTGGCTAAGTAAGTTTAGTGTTTGACTTCAGCTCAGGTCATGAATTCATGGTTTGTGAGTTCGAGCCCCATATTGGGTTCTGGGCTGACAGTTCAGAGCCTGGAGCCTGCTTTGGAATCTATGTCTCTCTCTCTCTCTCTCTTTGTGCTCTGTCTCTCTCTCTCTGATAAATAAGCCTAAAAAAAGAATATATATGTATTTGTTTAGAAACAAAGAACACTCTTGTTTAGCCTTGAACTATTTTGCAAATCTGTTTGTGAAAAAAATGCTACTTACATGAGACTTAAAATGCCACTATGCAGGGCAGCCTGCTAAGTGGAGTTAGTTAGATCTTAATGTGGCTGAATTGTTTAGCTCCTTTGGTAGGAGTAAATTTTGATGTGGAATAAGAGAGAGTGCAGTGGGATAACTCTGGGCATGTATTTGGCCAAACAGTATTCTTTTAGGACACATTTATGGAATGCCTGTCTATGATTTGGCAACAGGATATGGAAGTACACACTAAAAAGACACACTAGTTGACTTCAAGGACCCCACCCCTGTGCAGGGATGTGGGCTGTGCATTAAGACACATGAGAAAACATAAAGAAATTTCAGAGCCTAGAAGGCAAACTTTAGGTTTTAAGAAGAAGAGGATCTAGGTGGCCTAAAGTTGTTTTCATACTCAGACATGGGGAAATGAAGACAAAGTGGTAGAAAAGAATAATTTTCTTCCAGCTCTCTTAGATGATTTTTTTATTGAGGAATAACAGTTTCTAGATATTTTAAATTATCTTTCTATTATGTCCTGTCTGCTTGGATATTCTTAAAACCCATGCAGTCCTCTGAGGTTTGGGCAGGACTTCTGATGTTCTTAGGGCCTTTGTTGGCAAATGCAATTTACGAGGAGGCAGCTTATCAGCAGGAAAGGACAAGACTCCCCGTTCCTCCTGGGTGAATCCCTCCTCCTTCTCTCAGTTACCAAGTCTTCTTCATGCCCCCTCGCCCAGTCCACACTCCACCTGCCCTAGCACACCTTCTCTGAACTCCCAGCTGGACTTGAGCTCTGCTTAGCTGCAGCTCGTTCAAGCATCAGTCTCCAGAGCTCTGCTGTTGTGCTTGACACCCACAGGCTGGCATTGCGAGCTGTCCTTCTCTGTCCATGGCGAAGGTTGGCCATGATCATGTCACCATCATTGCTCTCAAATAGTGGGAGAAAAACTACCAGATGAAGGTGCGAAGGATACCATACAGCACAATGGACAGACTGGCCCTCTTTAAGGGCTTATAATCCAGTCAGTACAGTTTCTCTCCAAACCAAGTTGGCTGGAATTAGCTGAGATCTATGAGTTCTATGAGAACTTTAAAAGTGTCATGCTAAGCGAAGTAAGCCAGGCAGAGAAGGACAGAAACCATACGTTTGCACTCATAGGTCTAACAGGAAAACAGGAGAGACCTAATGGAGAACAAGGGGGAGCGGAGGAGGGAGAGAGAGTTGGGGAGAGAGAGGGATGCGAAACTTGAGAGACTATTGAATGCTGAGAATGAACTGAGAGTTGAAGGGGAAGGGGGAGGGGGGAAAAGAGGTGGTGGTGATGGAGGAGGGCACTTAAGGGGAAGAGCACTGGGTGTTGTATGGAAACCAATTTGACAA